>NW_026870568.1:0-300000 GCF_963576545.1 Limanda limanda | reverse complement strand
CTTTTTTTGTGAAGGTCGGAGAGACTTGCAAGTAGGCTCTACCCCCACTAAATGGGGTAGCGCGCATCGATCGGTACCATCCTTGAGCTTCTCCGACTTTCGGAAGGGTTAGGGTTAGGGTTAGGGATGAAAGCACATAGGAGAAAGAGATATTCTTGAATAACTTTTTTTGTGAAGGTCGGAGAGACTTGCAAGTAGGCTCTACCCCCACTAAATGGGGTTGCGCGCATCGATCGGTACCATCCTTGAGCTTCTCCGACTTTCGGAAGGGTTAGGGTTAGGGTTAGGGATGAAAGCACATAGGAGAAAGAGATATTCTTGAATAACTTTTTTTGTGAAGGTCGGAGAGACTTGGAAAGTGGTTGCATCTGGACTAATTTGGGTCCTGCGGATCGATTGGTACTATCCCCGAGCTTGTACGACCTTCGGAAGAGGTCGACCGACGAAATTCCCCCAAATCTGAGGAGATATTCTTGAATAACTTTTTTTGTGAAGGTCGGAGAGACTTGCAAGTAGGCTCTACCCCCACTAAATGGGGTAGCGCGCATCGATCGGTACCATCCTTGAGCTTCTCCGACTTTCGGAAGGGTTAGGGTTAGGGTTAGGGATGAAAGCACATAGGAGAAAGAGATATTCTTGAATAACTTTTTTTGTGAAGGTCGGAGAGACTTGCAAGTAGGCTCTACCCCCACTAAATGGGGTTGCGCGCATCGATCGGTACCATCCTTGAGCTTCTCCGACTTTCGGAAGGGTTAGGGTTAGGGTTAGGGATGAAAGCACATAGGAGAAAGAGATATTCTTGAATAACTTTTTTTGTGAAGGTCGGAGAGACTTGGAAAGTGGTTGCATCTGGACTAATTTGGGTCCTGCGGATCGATTGGTACTATCCCCGAGCTTGTACGACCTTCGGAAGAGGTCGACCGACGAAATTCCCCCAAATCTGAGGAGATATTCTTGAATAACTTTTTTTGTGAAGGTCGGAGAGACTTGCAAGTAGGCTCTACCCCCACTAAATGGGGTAGCGCGCATCGATCGGTACCATCCTTGAGCTTCTCCGACTTTCGGAAGGGTTAGGGTTAGGGATGAAAGCACATAGGAGAAAGAGATATTCTTGAATAACTTTTTTTGTGAAGGTCGGAGAGACTTGCAAGTAGGCTCTACCCCCACTAAATGGGGTTGCGCGCATCGATCGGTACCATCCTTGAGCTTCTCCGACTTTCGGAAGGGTTAGGGTTAGGGATGAAAGCACATAGGAGAAAGAGATATTCTTGAATAACTTTTTTTGTGAAGGTCGGAGAGACTTGGAAAGTGGTTGCATCTGGACTAATTTGGGTCCTGCAGATCGATTGGTACCATCCCCGAGCTTGTACGACCTTCGGAAGAGGTCGACCGACGAAATTCCCCCAAATCTGAGGAGATATTCTTGAATAACTTTTTTTGTGAAGGTCGGAGAGACTTGCAAGTAGGCTCTACCCCCACTAAATGGGGTAGCGCACATCGATCGGTACCATCCTTGAGCTTCTCCGACTTTCGGAAGGGTTAGGGTTAGGGTTAGGGATGAAAGCACATAGGAGAAAGAGATATTCTTGAATAACTTTTTTTGTGAAGGTCGGAGAGACTTGGAAAGTGGTTGCATCTGGACTAATTTGGGTCCTGCGGATCGATTGGTACCATCACCGAGCTTGTACGACCTTCGGAAGAGGTCGACCGACGAAATTCCCCCAAATCTGAGGAGATATTCTTGAATAACTTTTTTTGTGAAGGTCGGAGAGACTTGCAAGTAGGCTCTACCCCCACTAAATGGGGTAGCGCGCATCGATCGGTACCATCCTTGAGCTTCTCCGACTTTCGGAAGGGTTAGGGTTAGGGTTAGGGATGAAAGCACATAGGAGAAAGAGATATTCTTGAATAACTTTTTTTGTGAAGGTCGGAGAGACTTGCAAGTAGGCTCTACCCCCACTAAATGGGGTAGCGCGCATCGATCGGTACCATCCTTGAGCTTCTCCGACTTTCGGAAGGGTTAGGGTTAGGGTTAGGGATGAAAGCACATAGGAGAAAGAGATATTCTTGAATAACTTTTTTTGTGAAGGTCGGAGAGACTTGCAAGTAGGCTCTACCCCCACTAAATGGAGTAGCGCGCATCGATCGGTACCATCCTTGAGCTTCTCCGACTTTCGGAAGGGTTAGGGTTAGGGTTAGGGATGAAAGCACATAGGAGAAAGAGATATTCTTGAATAACTTTTTTTGTGAAGGTCGGAGAGACTTGGAAAGTGGTTGCATCTGGACTAATTTGGGTCCTGCGGATCGATTGGTACCATCCCCGAGCTTGTACGACCTTCGGAAGAGGTCGACCGACGAAATTCCCCCAAATCTGAGGAGATATTCTTGAATAACTTTTTTTGTGAAGGTCGGAGAGACTTGCAAGTAGGCTCTACCCCCACTAAATGGGGTAGCGCGCATCGATCGGTACCATCCTTGAGCTTCTCCGACTTTCGGAAGGGTTAGGGTTAGGGTTAGGGATGAAAGCACATAGGAGAAAGAGATATTCTTGAATAACTTTTTTTGTGAAGGTCGGAGAGACTTGCAAGTAGGCTCTACCCCCACTAAATGGGGTAGCGCGCATCGATCGGTACTATCCTTGAGCTTCTCCGACTTTCGGAAGGGTTAGGGTTAGGGTTAGGGATGAAAGCACATAGGAGAAAGAGATATTCTTGAATAACTTTTTTTGTGAAGGTCGGAGAGACTTGGAAAGTGGTTGCATCTGGACTAATTTGGGTCCTGCGGATCGATTGGTACCATCCCCGAGCTTGTACGACCTTCGGAAGAGGTCGACCGACGAAATTCCCCCAAATCTGAGGAGATATTCTTGAATAACTTTTTTTGTGAAGGTCGGAGAGACTTGCAAGTAGGCTCTACCCCCACTAAATGGGGTAGCGCGCATCGATTGGTACCATCCTTGAGCTTCTCCGACTTTCGGAAGGGTTAGGGTTAGGGATGAAAGCACATAGGAGAAAGAGATATTCTTGAATAACTTTTTTTGTGAAGGTCGGAGAGACTTGGAAAGTGGTTGCATCTGGACTAATTTGGGTCCTGCGGATCGATTGGTACCATCCCCGAGCTTGTACGACCTTCGGAAGAGGTCGACCGACGAAATTCCCCCAAATCTGAGGAGATATTCTTGAATAACTTTTTTTGTGAAGGTCGGAGAGACTTGCAAGTAGGCTCTACCCCCACTAAATGGGGTAGCGCGCATCGATCGGTACCATCCTTGAGCTTCTCCGACTTTCGGAAGGGTTAGGGTTAGGGTTAGGGATGAAAGCACATAGGAGAAAGAGATATTCTTGAATAACTTTTTTTGTGAAGGTCGGAGAGACTTGGAAAGTGGTTGCATCTGGACTAATTTGGGTCCTGCGGATCGATTGGTACCATCCCCGAGCTTGTACGACCTTCGGAAGAGGTCGACCGACGAAATTCCCCCAAATCTGAGGAGATATTCTTGAATAACTTTTTTTGTGAAGGTCGGAGAGACTTGCAAGTAGGCTCTACCCCCACTAAATGGGGTAGCGCGCATCGATCGGTACCATCCTTGAGCTTCTCCGACTTTCGGAAGGGTTAGGGTTAGGGTTAGGGATGAAAGCACATAGGAGAAAGAGATATTCTTGAATAACTTTTTTTGTGAAGGTCGGAGAGACTTGCAAGTAGGCTCTACCCCCACTAAATGGGGTAGCGCGCATCGATCGGTACTATCCTTGAGCTTCTCCGACTTTCGGAAGGGTTAGGGTTAGGGTTAGGGATGAAAGCACATAGGAGAAAGAGATATTCTTGAATAACTTTTTTTGTGAAGGTCGGAGAGACTTGGAAAGTGGTTGCATCTGGACTAATTTGGGTCCTGCGGATCGATTGGTACCATCCCCGAGCTTGTACGACCTTCGAAAGAGGTCGACCGACGAAATTCCCCCAAATCTGAGGAGATATTCTTGAATAACTTTTTTTGTGAAGGTCGGAGAGACTTGCAAGTAGGCTCTACCCCCACTAAATGGGGTAGCGCGCATCGATCGGTACCATCCTTGAGCTTCTCCGACTTTCGGAAGGGTTAGGGTTAGGGATGAAAGCACATAGGAGAAAGAGATATTCTTGAATAACTTTTTTTGTGAAGGTCGGAGAGACTTGGAAAGTGGTTGCATCTGGACTAATTTGGGTCCTGCGGATCGATTGGTACCATCCCCGAGCTTGTACGACCTTCGGAAGAGGTCGACCGACGAAATTCCCCCAAATCTGAGGAGATATTCTTGAATAACTTTTTTTGTGAAGGTCGGAGAGACTTGCAAGTAGGCTCTACCCCCACTAAATGGGGTAGCGCACATCGATCGGTACCATCCTTGAGCTTCTCCGACTTTCGGAAGGGTTAGGGTTAGGGTTAGGGATGAAAGCACATAGGAGAAAGAGATATTCTTGAATAACTTTTTTTGTGAAGGTCGGAGAGACTTGGAAAGTGGTTGCATCTGGACTAATTTGGGTCCTGCGGATCGATTGGTACCATCCCCGAGCTTGTACGACCTTCGGAAGAGGTCGACCGACGAAATTCCCCCAAATCTGAGGAGATATTCTTGAATAACTTTTTTTGTGAAGGTCGGAGAGACTTGCAAGTAGGCTCTACCCCCACTAAATGGGGTAGCGCGCATCGATCGGTACCATCCTTGAGCTTCTCCGACTTTCGGAAGGGTTAGGGTTAGGGTTAGGGATGAAAGCACATAGGAGAAAGAGATATTCTTGAATAACTTTTTTTGTGAAGGTCGGAGAGACTTGCAAGTAGGCTCTACCCCCACTAAATGGGGTTGCGCGCATCGATCGGTACCATCCTTGAGCTTCTCCGACTTTCGGAAGGGTTAGGGTTAGGGTTAGGGATGAAAGCACATAGGAGAAAGAGATATTCTTGAATAACTTTTTTTGTGAAGGTCGGAGAGACTTGCAAGTAGGCTCTACCCCCACTAAATGGGGTAGCGCGCATCGATCGGTACCATCCTTGAGCTTCTCCGACTTTCGGAAGGGTTAGGGTTAGGGTTAGGGATGAAAGCACATAGGAGAAAGAGATATTCTTGAATAACTTTTTTTGTGAAGGTCGGAGAGACTTGCAAGTAGGCTCTACCCCCACTAAATGGGGTAGCGCGCATCGATCGGTACCATCCTTGAGCTTCTCCGACTTTCGGAAGGGTTAGGGTTAGGGTTAGGGATGAAAGCACATAGGAGAAAGAGATATTCTTGAATAACTTTTTTTGTGAAGGTCGGAGAGACTTGGAAAGTGGTTGCATCTGGACTAATTTGGGTCCTGCGGATCGATTGGTACCATCCCCGAGCTTGTACGACCTTCGGAAGAGGTCGACCGACGAAATTCCCCCAAATCTGAGGAGATATTCTTGAATAACTTTTTTTGTGAAGGTCGGAGAGACTTGCAAGTAGGCTCTACCCCCACTAAATGGGGTAGCGCGCATCGATCGGTACCATCCTTGAGCTTCTCCGACTTTCGGAAGGGTTAGGGTTAGGGTTAGGGATGAAAGCACATAGGAGAAAGAGATATTCTTGAATAACTTTTTTTGTGAAGGTCGGAGAGACTTGCAAGTAGGCTCTACCCCCACTAAATGGGGTTGCGCGCATCGATCGGTACCATCCTTGAGCTTCTCCGACTTTCGGAAGGGTTAGGGTTAGGGTTAGGGATGAAAGCACATAGGAGAAAGAGATATTCTTGAATAACTTTTTTTGTGAAGGTCGGACAGACTTGCAAGTAGGCTCTACCCCCACTAAATGGGGTAGCGCGCATCGATCGGTACCATCCTTGAGCTTCTCCGACTTTCGGAAGGGTTAGGGTTAGGGTTAGGGATGAAAGCACATAGGAGAAAGAGATATTCTTGAATAACTTTTTTTGTGAAGGTCGGAGAGACTTGCAAGTAGGCTCTACCCCCACTAAATGGGGTAGCGCGCATCGATCGGTACCATCCTTGAGCTTCTCCGACTTTCGGAAGGGTTAGGGTTAGGGTTAGGGATGAAAGCACATAGGAGAAAGAGATATTCTTGAATAACTTTTTTTGTGAAGGTCGGAGAGACTTGGAAAGTGGTTGCATCTGGACTAATTTGGGTCCTGCGGATCGATTGGTACCATCCCCGAGCTTGTACGACCTTCGGAAGAGGTCGACCGACGAAATTCCCCCAAATCTGAGGAGATATTCTTGAATAACTTTTTTTGTGAAGGTCGGAGAGACTTGCAAGTAGGCTCTACCCCCACTAAATTGGGTAGCGCGCATCGATCGGTACCATCCTTGAGCTTCTCCGACTTTCGGAAGGGTTAGGGTTAGGGTTAGGGATGAAAGCACATAGGAGAAAGAGATATTCTTGAATAACTTTTTTTGTGAAGGTCGGAGAGACTTGCAAGTAGGCTCTACTCCCACTAAATGGGGTTGCGCGCATCGATCGGTACCATCCTTGAGCTTCTCCGACTTTCGGAAGGGTTAGGGTTAGGGTTAGGGATGAAAGCACATAGGAGAAAGAGATATTCTTGAATAACTTTTTTTGTGAAGGTCGGAGAGACTTGGAAAGTGGTTGCATCTGGACTAATTTGGGTCCTGCGGATCGATTGGTACTATCCCCGAGCTTGTACGACCTTCGAAAGAGGTCGACCGACGAAATTCCCCCAAATCTGAGGAGATATTCTTGAATAACTTTTTTTGTGAAGGTCGGAGAGACTTGCAAGTAGGCTCTACCCCCACTAAATGGGGTAGCGCGCATCGATCGGTACCATCCTTGAGCTTCTCCGACTTTCGGAAGGGTTAGGGTTAGGGATGAAAGCACATAGGAGAAAGAGATATTCTTGAATAACTTTTTTTGTGAAGGTCGGAGAGACTTGGAAAGTGGTTGCATCTGTACTAATTTGGGTCCTGCGGATCGATTGGTACCATCCCCGAGCTTGTACGACCTTCGGAAGAGGTCGACCGACGAAATTCCCCCAAATCTGAGGAGATATTCTTGAATAACTTTTTTTGTGAAGGTCGGAGAGACTTGCAAGTAGGCTC
Organism: Limanda limanda; assembly: GCF_963576545.1. Classification (NCBI taxonomy): domain Eukaryota; kingdom Metazoa; phylum Chordata; class Actinopteri; order Pleuronectiformes; family Pleuronectidae; genus Limanda; species Limanda limanda. The sequence goes on along the minus strand of NW_026870568.1, from coordinate 292,939 downwards.
TACCCCCACTAAATGGGGTAGCGCGCATCGATCGGTACCATCCTTGAGCTTCTCCGACTTTCAGAAGGGTTAGGGTTAGGGTTAGGGATGAAAGCACATAGGAGAAAGAGATATTCTTGAATAACTTTTTTTTGAAGGTCGGAGAGACTTGCAAGTAGGCTCTACCCCCACTAAATGGGGTTGCGCGCATCGATCGGTACCATCCTTGAGCTTCTCCGACTTTCGGAAGGGTTAGGGTTAGGGTTAGGGATGAAAGCACATAGGAGAAAGAGATATTCTTGAATAACTTTTTTTGTGAAGGTCGGAGAGACTTGCAAGTAGGCTCTACTCCCACTAAATGGGGTAGCGCGCATCGATCGGTACCATCCTTGAGCTTCTCCGACTTTCGGAAGGGTTAGGGTTAGGGTTAGGGATGAAAGCACATAGGAGAAAGAGATATTCTTGAATAACTTTTTTTGTGAAGGTCGGAGAGACTTGCAAGTAGGCTCTACCCCCACTAAATGGGGTAGCGCGCATCGATCGGTACCATCCTTGAGCTTCTCCGACTTTCGGAAGGGTTAGGGTTAGGGTTAGGGATGAAAGCACATAGGAGAAAGAGATATTCTTGAATAACTTTTTTTGTGAAGGTCGGAGAGACTTGGAAAGTGGTTGCATCTGGACTAATTTGGGTCCTGCGGATCGATTGGTACCATCCCCGAGCTTGTACGACCTTCGGAAGAGGTCGACCGACGAAATTCCCCCAAATCTGAGGAGATATTCTTGAATAACTTTTTTTGTGAAGGTCGGAGAGACTTGCAAGTAGGCTCTACCCCCACTAAATGGGGTAGCGCGCATCGATCGGTACCATCCTTGAGCTTCTCCGACTTTCGGAAGGGTTAGGGTTAGGGTTAGGGATGAAAGCACATAGGAGAAAGAGATATTCTTGAATAACTTTTTTTGTGAAGGTCGGAGAGACTTGCAAGTAGGCTCTACCCCCACTAAATGGGGTTGCGCGCATCGATCGGTACCATCCTTGAGCTTCTCCGACTTTCGGAAGGGTTAGGGTTAGGGTTAGGGATGAAAGCACATAGGAGAAAGAGATATTCTTGAATAACTTTTTTTGTGAAGGTCGGACAGACTTGCAAGTAGGCTCTACCCCCACTAAATGGGGTAGCGCGCATCGATCGGTACCATCCTTGAGCTTCTCCGACTTTCGGAAGGGTTAGGGTTAGGGTTAGGGATGAAAGCACATAGGAGAAAGAGATATTCTTGAATAACTTTTTTTGTGAAGGTCGGAGAGACTTGCAAGTAGGCTCTACCCCCACTAAATGGGGTAGCGCGCATCGATCGGTACCATCCTTGAGCTTCTCCGACTTTCGGAAGGGTTAGGGTTAGGGTTAGGGATGAAAGCACATAGGAGAAAGAGATATTCTTGAATAACTTTTTTTGTGAAGGTCGGAGAGACTTGGAAAGTGGTTGCATCTGGACTAATTTGGGTCCTGCGGATCGATTGGTACCATCCCCGAGCTTGTACGACCTTCGGAAGAGGTCGACCGACGAAATTCCCCCAAATCTGAGGAGATATTCTTGAATAACTTTTTTTGTGAAGGTCGGAGAGACTTGCAAGTAGGCTCTACCCCCACTAAATTGGGTAGCGCGCATCGATCGGTACCATCCTTGAGCTTCTCCGACTTTCGGAAGGGTTAGGGTTAGGGTTAGGGATGAAAGCACATAGGAGAAAGAGATATTCTTGAATAACTTTTTTTGTGAAGGTCGGAGAGACTTGCAAGTAGGCTCTACTCCCACTAAATGGGGTTGCGCGCATCGATCGGTACCATCCTTGAGCTTCTCCGACTTTCGGAAGGGTTAGGTTTAGGGTTAGGGATGAAAGCACATAGGAGAAAGAGATATTCTTGAATAACTTTTTTTGTGAAGGTCGGACAGACTTGCAAGTAGGCTCTACCCCCACTAAATGGGGTAGCGCGCATCGATCGGTACCATCCTTGAGCTTCTCCGACTTTCGGAAGGGTTAGGGTTAGGGTTAGGGATGAAAGCACATAGGAGAAAGAGATATTCTTGAATAACTTTTTTTGTGAAGGTCGGAGAGACTTGCAAGTAGGCTCTACCCCCACTAAATGGGGTAGCGCGCATCGATCGGTACCATCCTTGAGCTTCTCCGACTTTCGGAAGGGTTAGGGTTAGGGTTAGGGATGAAAGCACATAGGAGAAAGAGATATTCTTGAATAACTTTTTTTGTGAAGGTCGGAGAGACTTGGAAAGTGGTTGCATCTGGACTAATTTGGGTCCTGCGGATCGATTGGTACCATCCCCGAGCTTGTACGACCTTCGGAAGAGGTCGACCGACGAAATTCCCCCAAATCTGAGGAGATATTCTTGAATAACTTTTTTTGTGAAGGTCGGAGAGACTTGCAAGTAGGCTCTACCCCCACTAAATTGGGTAGCGCGCATCGATCGGTACCATCCTTGAGCTTCTCCGACTTTCGGAAGGGTTAGGGTTAGGGTTAGGGATGAAAGCACATAGGAGAAAGAGATATTCTTGAATAACTTTTTTTGTGAAGGTCGGAGAGACTTGCAAGTAGGCTCTACTCCCACTAAATGGGGTTGCGCGCATCGATCGGTACCATCCTTGAGCTTCTCCGACTTTCGGAAGGGTTAGGGTTAGGGTTAGGGATGAAAGCACATAGGAGAAAGAGATATTCTTGAATAACTTTTTTTGTGAAGGTCGGAGAGACTTGGAAAGTGGTTGCATCTGGACTAATTTGGGTCCTGCGGATCGATTGGTACTATCCCCGAGCTTGTACGACCTTCGAAAGAGGTCGACCGACGAAATTCCCCCAAATCTGAGGAGATATTCTTGAATAACTTTTTTTGTGAAGGTCGGAGAGACTTGCAAGTAGGCTCTACCCCCACTAAATGGGGTAGCGCGCATCGATCGGTACCATCCTTGAGCTTCTCCGACTTTCGGAAGGGTTAGGGTTAGGGATGAAAGCACATAGGAGAAAGAGATATTCTTGAATAACTTTTTTTGTGAAGGTCGGAGAGACTTGGAAAGTGGTTGCATCTGTACTAATTTGGGTCCTGCGGATCGATTGGTACCATCCCCGAGCTTGTACGACCTTCGGAAGAGGTCGACCGACGAAATTCCCCCAAATCTGAGGAGATATTCTTGAATAACTTTTTTTGTGAAGGTCGGAGAGACTTGCAAGTAGGCTCTACCCCCACTAAATGGGGTAGCGCGCATCGATCGGTACCATCCTTGAGCTTCTCCGACTTTCAGAAGGGTTAGGGTTAGGGTTAGGGATGAAAGCACATAGGAGAAAGAGATATTCTTGAATAACTTTTTTTTGAAGGTCGGAGAGACTTGCAAGTAGGCTCTACCCCCACTAAATGGGGTTGCGCGCATCGATCGGTACCATCCTTGAGCTTCTCCGACTTTCGGAAGGGTTAGGGTTAGGGTTAGGGATGAAAGCACATAGGAGAAAGAGATATTCTTGAATAACTTTTTTTGTGAAGGTCGGAGAGACTTGCAAGTAGGCTCTACCCCCACTAAATGGGGTAGCGCGCATCGATCGGTACCATCCTTGAGCTTCTCCGACTTTCGGAAGGGTTAGGGTTAGGGTTAGGGATGAAAGCACATAGGAGAAAGAGATATTCTTGAATAACTTTTTTTGTGAAGGTCGGAGAGACTTGCAAGTAGGCTCTACCCCCACTAAATGGGGTAGCGCGCATCGATCGGTACCATCCTTGAGCTTCTCCGACTTTCGGAAGGGTTAGGGTTAGGGTTAGGGATGAAAGCACATAGGAGAAAGAGATATTCTTGAATAACTTTTTTTGTGAAGGTCGGAGAGACTTGGAAAGTGGTTGCATCTGGACTAATTTGGGTCCTGCGGATCGATTGGTACCATCCCCGAGCTTGTACGACCTTCGGAAGAGGTCGACCGACGAAATTCCCCCAAATCTGAGGAGATATTCTTGAATAACTTTTTTTGTGAAGGTCGGAGAGACTTGCAAGTAGGCTCTACCCCCACTAAATTGGGTAGCGCGCATCGATCGGTACCATCCTTGAGCTTCTCCGACTTTCGGAAGGGTTAGGGTTAGGGTTAGGGATGAAAGCACATAGGAGAAAGAGATATTCTTGAATAACTTTTTTTGTGAAGGTCGGAGAGACTTGCAAGTAGGCTCTACTCCCACTAAATGGGGTTGCGCGCATCGATCGGTACCATCCTTGAGCTTCTCCGACTTTCGGAAGGGTTAGGGTTAGGGTTAGGGATGAAAGCACATAGGAGAAAGAGATATTCTTGAATAACTTTTTTTGTGAAGGTCGGAGAGACTTGGAAAGTGGTTGCATCTGGACTAATTTGGGTCCTGCGGATCGATTGGTACTATCCCCGAGCTTGTACGACCTTCGGAAGAGGTCGACCGACGAAATTCCCCCAAATCTGAGGAGATATTCTTGAATAACTTTTTTTGTGAAGGTCGGAGAGACTTGCAAGTAGGCTCTACCCCCACTAAATGGGGTAGCGCGCATCGATCGGTACCATCCTTGAGCTTCTCCGACTTTCGGAAGGGTTAGGGTTAGGGTTAGGGATGAAAGCACATAGAAGAAAGAGATATTCTTGAATAACTTTTTTTGTGAAGGTCGGAGAGACTTGCAAGTAGGCTCTACCCCCACTAAATGGGGTTGCGCGCATCGATCGGTACCATCCTTGAGCTTCTCCGACTTTCGGAAGGGTTAGGGTTAGGGTTAGGGATGAAAGCACATAGGAGAAAGAGATATTCTTGAATAACTTTTTTTGTGAAGGTCGGAGAGACTTGGAAAGTGGTTGCATCTGGACTAATTTGGAACCTGCAGATCGATTGGTACCATCCCCGAGCTTGTACGACCTTCGGAAGAGGTCGACCGACGAAATTCCCCCAAATCTGAGGAGATATTCTTGAATAACTTTTTTTGTGAAGGTCGGAGAGACTTGCAAGTAGGCTCTACCCCCACTAAATGGGGTAGCGCGCATCGATCGGTACCATCCTTGAGCTTCTCCGACTTTCGGAAGGGTTAGGGTTAGGGTTAGGGATGAAAGCACATAGGAGAAAGAGATATTCTTGAATAACTTTTTTTGTGAAGGTCGGAGAGACTTGCAAGTAGGCTCTACCCCCACTAAATGGGGTAGCGCGCATCGATCGGTACCATCCTTGAGCTTCTCCGACTTTCGGAAGGGTTAGGGTTAGGGTTAGGGATGAAAGCACATAGGAGAAAGAGATATTCTTGAATAACTTTTTTTGTGAAGGTCGGAGAGACTTGCAAGTAGGCTCTACCCCCACTAAATGGGGTTGCGCGCATCGATCGGTACCATCCTTGAGCTTCTCCGACTTTCGGAAGGGTTAGGGTTAGGGATGAAAGCACATAGGAGAAAGAGATATTCTTGAATAACTTTTTTTGTGAAGGTCGGAGAGACTTGGAAAGTGGTTGCATCTGGACTAATTTGGGTCCTGCGGATCGATTGGTACCATCCCCGAGCTTGTACGACCTTCGGAAGAGGTCGACCGACGAAATTCCCCCAAATCTGAGGAGATATTCTTGAATAACTTTTTTTGTGAAGGTCGGAGAGACTTGCAAGTAGGCTCTACCCCCACTAAATGGGGTAGCGCGCATCGATCGGTACCATCCTTGAGCTTCTCCGACTTTCGGAAGGGTTAGGGTTAGGGATGAAAGCACATAGGAGAAAGAGATATTCTTGAATAACTTTTTTTGTGAAGGTCGGAGAGACTTGGAAAGTGGTTGCATCTGGACTAATTTGGGTCCTGCGGATCGATTGGTACCATCCCCGAGCTTGTACGACCTTCGGAAGAGGTCGACCGACGAAATTCCCCCAAATCTGAGGAGATATTCTTGAATAACTTTTTTTGTGAAGGTCGGAGAGACTTGCAAGTAGGCTCTACCCCCACTAAATGGGGTAGCGCGCATCGATCGGTACCATCCTTGAGCTTTTCCGACTTTCGGAAGGGTTAGGGTTAGGGTTAGGGATGAAAGCACATAGGAGAAAGAGATATTCTTGAATAACTTTTTTTGTGAAGGTCGGAGAGACTTGGAAAGTGGTTGCATCTGGACTAATTTGGAACCTGCAGATCGATTGGTACCATCCCCGAGCTTGTACGACCTTCGGAAGAGGTCGACCGACGAAATTCCCCCAAATCTGAGGAGATATTCTTGAATAACTTTTTTTGTGAAGGTCGGAGAGACTTGCAAGTAGGCTCTACCCCCACTAAATGGGGTAGCGCGCATCGATCGGTACCATCCTTGAGCTTCTCCGACTTTCGGAAGGGTTAGGGTTAGGGTTAGGGATGAAAGCACATAGGAGAAAGAGATATTCTTGAATAACTTTTTTTGTGAAGGTCGGAGAGACTTGCAAGTAGGCTCTACCCCCACTAAATGGGGTAGCGCGCATCGATCGGTACCATCCTTGAGCTTCTCCGACTTTCGGAAGGGTTAGGGTTAGGGTTAGGGATGAAAGCACATAGGAGAAAGAGATATTCTTGAATAACTTTTTTTGTGAAGGTCGGAGAGACTTGCAAGTAGGCTCTACCCCCACTAAATGGGGTTGCGCGCATCGATCGGTACCATCCTTGAGCTTCTCCGACTTTCGGAAGGGTTAGGGTTAGGGATGAAAGCACATAGGAGAAAGAGATATTCTTGAATAACTTTTTTTGTGAAGGTCGGAGAGACTTGGAAAGTGGTTGCATCTGGACTAATTTGGGTCCTGCGGATCGATTGGTACCATCCCCGAGCTTGTACGACCTTCGGAAGAGGTCGACCGACGAAATTCCCCCAAATCTGAGGAGATATTCTTGAATAACTTTTTTTGTGAAGGTCGGAGAGACTTGCAAGTAGGCTCTACCCCCACTAAATGGGGTAGCGCGCATCGATCGGTACCATCCTTGAGCTTCTCCGACTTTCGGAAGGGTTAGGGTTAGGGATGAAAGCACATAGGAGATAGAGATATTCTTGAATAACTTTTTTTGTGAAGGTCGGAGAGACTTGGAAAGTGGTTGCATCTGGACTAATTTGGGTCCTGCGGATCGATTGGTACCATCCCCGAGCTTGTACGACCTTCGGAAGAGGTCGACCGACGAAATTCCCCCAAATCTGAGGAGATATTCTTGAATAACTTTTTTTGTGAAGGTCGGAGAGACTTGCAAGTAGGCTCTACCCCCACTAAATGGGGTAGCGCGCATCGATCGGTACCATCCTTGAGCTTTTCCGACTTTCGGAAGGGTTAGGGTTAGGGTTAGGGATGAAAGCACATAGGAGAAAGAGATATTCTTGAATAACTTTTTTTGTGAAGGTCGGAGAGACTTGCAAGTAGGCTCTACCCCCACTAAATGGGGTTGCGCGCATCGATCGGTACCATCCTTGAGCTTCTCCGACTTTCGGAAGGGTTAGGGTTAGGGTTAGGGATGAAAGCACATAGGAGAAAGAGATATTCTTGAATAACTTTTTTTGTGAAGGTCGGAGAGACTTGCAAGTAGGCTCTACCCCCACTAAATGGGGTAGCGCGCATCGATCAGTACCATCCTTGAGCTTCTCCGACTTTCGGAAGGGTTAGGGTTAGGGTTAGGGATGAAAGCACATAGGAGAAAGAGATATTCTTGAATAACTTTTTTTGTGAAGGTCGGAGAGACTTGCAAGTAGGCTCTACCCCCACTAAATGGGGTAGCGTGCATCGATCAGTACCATCCTTGAGCTTCTCCGACTTTCGGATGGGTTAGGGTTAGGGTTAGGGATAAAAGCACATAGGAGAAAGAGATATTCTTGAATAACTTTTTTTGTGAAGGTCGGAGAGACTTGGAAAGTGGTTGCATCTGGACTAATTTGGGTCCTGCGGATCGATTGGTACCATCCCCGAGCTTGTACGACCTTCGGAAGAGGTCGACCGACGAAATTCCCCCAAATCTGAGGAGATATTCTTGAATAACTTTTTTTGTGAAGGTCGGAGAGACTTGCAAGTAGGCTCTACCCCCACTAAATTGGGTAGCGCGCATCGATCGGTACCATCCTTGAGCTTCTCCGACTTTCGGAAGGGTTAGGGTTAGGGTTAGGGATGAAAGCACATAGGAGAAAGAGATATTCTTGAATAACTTTTTTTGTGAAGGTCGGAGAGACTTGCAAGTAGGCTCTACTCCCACTAAATGGGGTTGCGCGCATCGATCGGTACCATCCTTGAGCTTCTCCGACTTTCGGAAGGGTTAGGGTTAGGGTTAGGGATGAAAGCACATAGGAGAAAGAGATATTCTTGAATAACTTTTTTTGTGAAGGTCGGAGAGACTTGGAAAGTGGTTGCATCTGGACTAATTTGGGTCCTGCAGATCGATTGGTACTATCCTCGAGCTTGTACGACCTTCGGAAGAGGTCGACCGACGAAATTCCCCCAAATCTGAGGAGATATTCTTGAATAACTTTTTTTGTGAAGGTCGGAGAGACTTGCAAGTAGGCTCTACCCCCACTAAATGGGGTAGCGCGCATCGATCGGTACCATCCTTGAGCTTCTCCGACTTTCGGAAGGGTTAGGGTTAGGGTTAGGGATGAAAGCACATAGGAGAAAGAGATATTCTTGAATAACTTTTTTTGTGAAGGTCGGAGAGACTTGCAAGTAGGCTCTACCCCCACTAAATGGGGTTGCGCGCATCGATCGGTACTATCCTTGAGCTTCTCCGACTTTCGGAAGGGTTAGGGTTAGGGTTAGGGATGAAAGCACATAGGAGAAAGAGATATTCTTGAATAACTTTTTTTGTGAAGGTCGGAGAGACTTGGAAAGTGGTTGCATCTGGACTAATTTGGGTCCTGCAGATCGATTGGTACCATCCCCGAGCTTGTAAGACCTTCGGAAGAGGTCGACCGACGAAATTCCCCCAAATCTGAGGAGATATTCTTGAATAACTTTTTTTGTGAAGGTCGGAAAGACTTGCAAGTAGGCTCTACCCCCACTAAATGGGGTAGCGCGCATCGATCGGTACCATCTTTGAGCTTCTCCGACTTTCGGAAGGGTTAGGGTTAGGGTTAGGGATGAAAGCACATAGGAGAAAGAGATATTCTTGAATAACTTTTTTTGTGAAGGTCGGAGAGACTTGCAAGTAGGCTCTACCCCCACTAAATGGGGTAGCGCGCATCGATCGGTACCATCCTTGAGCTTCTCCGACTTTCGGAAGGGTTAGGGTTAGGGTTAGGGATGAAAGCACATAGGAGAAAGAGATATTCTTGAATAACTTTTTTTGTGAAGGTCGGAGAGACTTGCAAGTAGGCTCTACCCCCACTAAATGGGGTTGCGCGCATCGATTGGTACCATCCTTGAGCTTCTCCGACTTTCGGAAGGGTTAGGGTTAGGGATGAAAGCACATAGGAGAAAGAGATATTCTTGAATAACTTTTTTTGTGAAGGTCGGAGAGACTTGGAAAGTGGTTGCATCTGGACTAATTTGGGTCCTGCAGATCGATTGGTACCATCCCCGAGCTTGTACGACCTTCGGAAAAGGTCGACCGACGAAATTCCCCCAAATCTGAGGAGATATTCTTGAATAACTTTTTTTGTGAAGGTCGGAGAGACTTGCAAGTAGGCTCTACCCCCACTAAATGGGGTAGCGCGCATCGATCGGTACCATCCTTGAGCTTCTCCGACTTTCGGAAGGGTTAGTGTTAGGGTTAGGGATGAAAGCACATAGGAGAAAGAGATATTCTTGAATAACTTTTTTTGTGAAGGTCGGAGAGACTTGCAAGTAGGCTCTACCCCCACTAAATGGGGTTGCGCGCATCGATCAGTACCATCCTTGAGCTTCTCCGACTTTCGGAAGGGTTAGGGTTAGGGATGAAAGCACATAGGAGAAAGAGATATTCTTGAATAACTTTTTAGTGAAGGTCGGAGAGACTTGGAAAGTGGTTGCATCTGGACTAATTTGGGTCCTGCGGATCGATTGGTACCATCCCCGAGCTTGTACGACCTTCGGAAGAGGTCGACCGACGAAATTCCCCCAAATCTGAGGAGATATTCTTGAATAACTTTTTTTGTGAAGGTCGGAGAGACTTGCAAGTAGGCTCTACCCCCACTAAATGGGGTAGCGCGCATCGATCGGTACCATCCTTGAGCTTCTCCGACTTTCGGAAGGGTTAGGGTTAGGGTTAGGGATGAAAGCACAAAGGAGAAAGAGATATTCTTGAATAACTTTTTTTGTGAAGGTCGGAGAGACTTGGAAAGTGGTTGCATCTGGACTAATTTGGGTCCTGCGGATCGATTGGTACCATCCCCGAGCTTGTACGACCTTCGGAAGAGGTCGACCGACGAAATTCCCCCAAATCTGAGGAGATATTCTTGAATAACTTTTTTTGTGAAGGTCGGAAAGACTTGCAAGTAGGCTCTACCCCCACTAAATGGGGTAGCGCGCATCGATCGGTACCATCTTTGAGCTTCTCCGACTTTCGGAAGGGTTAGGGTTAGGGTTAGGGATGAAAGCACATAGGAGAAAGAGATATTCTTGAATAACTTTTTTTGTGAAGGTCGGAGAGACTTGCAAGTAGGCTCTACCCCCACTAAATGGGGTAGCGCGCATCGATCGGTACCATCCTTGAGCTTCTCCGACTTTCGGAAGGGTTAGGGTTAGGGTTAGGGATGAAAGCACATAGGAGAAAGAGATATTCTTGAATAACTTTTTTTGTGAAGGTCGGAGAGACTTGCAAGTAGGCTCTACCCCACTAAATGGGGTTGCGCGCATCGATCGGTACCATCCTTGAGCTTCTCCGACTTTCGGAAGGGTTAGGGTTAGGGATGAAAGCACATAGGAGAAAGAGATATTCTTGAATAACTTTTTTTGTGAAGGTCGGAGAGACTTGGAAAGTGGTTGCATCTGGACTAATTTGGGTCCTGCGGATCGATTGGTACCATCCCCGAGCTTGTACGACCTTCGGAAGAGGTCGACCGACGAAATTCCCCCAAATCTGAGGAGATATTCTTGAATAACTTTTTTTGTGAAGGTCGGAGAGACTTGCAAGTAGGCTCTACCCCCACTAAATGGGGTAGCGCGCATCGATCGGTACCATCCTTGAGCTTCTCCGACTTTCGGAAGGGTTAGTGTTAGGGTTAGGGATGAAAGCACATAGGAGAAAGAGATATTCTTGAATAACTTTTTTTGTGAAGGTCGGAGAGACTTGCAAGTAGGCTCTACCCCCACTAAATGGGGTTGCGCGCATCGATCGGTACCATCCTTGAGCTTCTCCGACTTTCGGAAGGGTTAGGGTTAGGGATGAAAGCACATAGGAGAAAGAGATATTCTTGAATAACTTTTTAGTGAAGGTCGGAGAGACTTGGAAAGTGGTTGCATCTGGACTAATTTGGGTCCTGCGGATCGATTGGTACCATCCCCGAGCTTGTACGACCTTCGGAAGAGGTCGACCGACGAAATTCCCCCAAATCTGAGGAGATATTCTTGAATAACTTTTTTTGTGAAGGTCGGAGAGACTTGCAAGTAGGCTCTACCCCCACTAAATGGGGTAGCGCGCATCGATCGGTACCATCCTTGAGCTTCTCCGACTTTCGGAAGGGTTAGGGTTAGGGTTAGGGATGAAAGCACAAAGGAGAAAGAGATATTCTTGAATAACTTTTTTTGTGAAGGTCGGAGAGACTTGCAAGTAGGCTCTACCCCCACTAAATGGGGTTGCGCGCATCGATCGGTACCATCCTTGAGCTTCTCCGACTTTCGGAAGGGTTAGGGTTAGGGTTAGGGATGAAAGCACATAGGAGAAAGAGATATTCTTGAATAACTTTTTTTGTGAAGGTCGGAGAGACTTGGAAAGTGGTTGCATCTGGACTAATTTGGGTCCTGCGGATCGATTGGTACCATCCCCGAGCTTGTACGACCTTCGAAAGAGGTCGACCGACGAAATTCCCCCAAATCTGAGGAGATATTCTTGAATAACTTTTTTTGTGAAGGTCGGAGAGACTTGCAAGTAGGCTCTACCCCCACTAAATGGGGTAGCGCGCATCGATCGGTACCATCCTTGAGCTTCTCCGACTTTCGGAAGGGTTAGGGTTAGGGTTAGGGATGAAAGCACATAGGAGAAAGAGATATTCTTGAATAACTTTTTTTGTGAAGGTCGGAGAGACTTGCAAGTAGGCTCTACCCCCACTAAATGGGGTAGCGCGCATCGATCGGTACTATCCTTGAGCTTCTCCGACTTTCGGAAGGGTTAGGGTTAGGGTTAGGGATGAAAGCACATAGGAGAAAGAGATATTCTTGAATAACTTTTTTTGTGAAGGTCGGAGAGACTTGCAAGTAGGCTCTACCCCCACTAAATGGGGTTGCGCGCATCGATCGGTACCATCCTTGAGCTTCTCCGACTTTCGGAAGGGTTAGGGTTAGGGTTAGGGATGAAAGCACATAGGAGAAAGAGATATTCTTGAATAACTTTTTTTGTGAAGGTCGGAGAGACTTGGAAAGTGGTTGCATCTGGACTAATTTGGGTCCTGCGGATCGATTGGTACCATCCCCGAGCTTGTACGACCTTCGAAAGAGGTCGACCGACGAAATTCCCCCAAATCTGAGGAGATATTCTTGAATAACTTTTTTTGTGAAGGTCGGAGAGACTTGCAAGTAGGCTCTACCCCCACTAAATGGGGTAGCGCGCATCGATCGGTACCATCCTTGAGCTTCTCCGACTTTCGGAAGGGTTAGGGTTAGGGTTAGGGATGAAAGCACATAGGATAAAGAGATATTCTTGAATAACTTTTTTTGTGAAGGTCGGAGAGACTTGCAAGTAGGCTCTACCCCCACTAAATGGGGTTGCGCGCATCGATCGGTACCATCCTTGAGCTTCTCCGACTTTCGGAAGGGTTAGGGTTAGGGATGAAAGCACATAGGAGAAAGAGATATTCTTGAATAACTTTTTTTGTGAAGGTCGGAGAGACTTGGAAAGTGGTTGCATCTGGACTAATTTGGGTCCTGCGGATCGATTGGTACCATCCCCGAGCTTGTACGACCTTCGAAAGAGGTCGACCGACGAAATTCCCCCAAATCTGAGGAGATATTCTTGAATAACTTTTTTTGTGAAGGTCGGAGAGACTTGCAAGTAGGCTCTACCCCCACTAAATGGGGTAGCGCGCATCGATCGGTACCATCCTTGAGCTTCTCCGACTTTCGGAAGGGTTAGGGTTAGGGTTAGGGATGAAAGCACATAGGAGAAAGAGATATTCTTGAATAACTTTTTTTGTGAAGGTCGGAGAGACTTGCAAGTAGGCTCTACCCCCACTAAATGGGGTTGCGCGCATCGATCGGTACCATCCTTGAGCTTCTCCGACTTTCGGAAGGGTTAGGGTTAGGGATGAAAGCACATAGGAGAAAGAGATATTCTTGAATAACTTTTTTTGTGAAGGTCGGAGAGACTTGGAAAGTGGTTGCATCTGGACTAATTTGGGTCCTGCGGATCGATTGGTACCATCCCCGAGCTTGTACGACCTTCGGAAGAGGTCGACCGACGAAATTCCCCCAAATCTGAGGAGATATTCTTGAATAACTTTTTTTGTGAAGGTCGGAGAGACTTGCAAGTAGGCTCTACCCCCACTAAATGGGGTAGTGCGCATCGATCGGAACCATCCTTGAGCTTCTCCGACTTTCGGAAGGCTTAGGGTTAGGGATGAAAGCACATAGGAGAAAGAGATATTCTTGAATAACTTTTTTTGTGAAGGTCGGAGAGACTTGCAAGTAGGCTCTACCCCCACTAAATGGGGTTGCGCGCATCGATCGGTACCATCCTTGAGCTTCTCCGACTTTCGGAAGGGTTAGGGTTAGGGATGAAAGCACATAGGAGAAAGAGATATTCTTGAATAACTTTTTTTGTGAAGGTCGGAGAGACTTGGAAAGTGGTTGCATCTGGACTAATTTGGGTCCTGCGGATCGATTGGTACCATCCCCGAGCTTGTACGACCTTCGGAAGAGGTCGACCGACGAAATTCCCCCAAATCTGAGGAGATATTCTTGAATAACTTTTTTTGTGAAGGTCGGAGAGACTTGCAAGTAGGCTCTACCCCCACTAAATGGGGTAGCGCGCATCGATCGGTACCATCCTTGAGCTTCTCCGACTTTCGGAAGGGTTAGTGTTAGGGTTAGGGATGAAAGCACATAGGAGAAAGAGATATTCTTGAATAACTTTTTTTGTGAAGGTCGGAGAGACTTGCAAGTAGGCTCTACCCCCACTAAATGGGGTTGCGCGCATCGATCGGTACCATCCCCGAGCTTCTCCGACTTTCGGAAGGGTTAGGGTTAGGGATGAAAGCACATAGGAGAAAGAGATATTCTTGAATAACTTTTTTTGTGAAGGTCGGAAAGACTTGGAAAGTGGTTGCATCTGGACTAATTTGGGTCCTGCGGATCGATTGGTACCATCCCCGAGCTTGTACGACCTTCGGAAGAGGTCGACCGACGAAATTCCCCCAAATCTGAGGAGATATTCTTGAATAACGTTTTTTGTGAAGGTCGGAGAGACTTGCAAGTAGGCTCTACCCCCACTAAATGGGGTAGCGCGCATCGATCGGTACCATCCTTGAGCTTCTCCGACTTTCGGAAGGGTTAGGGTTAGGGTTAGGGATGAAAGCACATAGGAGAAAGAGATATTCTTGAATAACTTTTTTTGTGAAGGTCGGAGAGACTTGCAAGTAGGCTCTACCCCCACTAAATGGGGTTGCGCGCATCGATCGGTACCATCCTTGAGCTTCTCCGACTTTCGGAAGGGTTAGGGTTAGGGTTAGGGATGAAAGCACATAGGAGAAAGAGATATTCTTGAATAACTTTTTTTGTGAAGGTCGGAGAGACTTGGAAAGTGGTTGCATCTGGACTAATTTGGGTCCTGCGGATCGATTGGTACCATCCCCGAGCTTGTACGACCTTCGAAAGAGGTCGACCGACGAAATTCCCCCAAATCTGAGGAGATATTCTTGAATAACTTTTTTTGTGAAGGTCGGAGAGACTTGCAAGTAGGCTCTACCCCCACTAAATGGGGTAGCGCGCATCGATCGGTACCATCCTTGAGCTTCTCCGACTTTCGGAAGGGTTAGGGTTAGGGTTAGGGATGAAAGCACATAGGATAAAGAGATATTCTTGAATAACTTTTTTTGTGAAGGTCGGAGAGACTTGCAAGTAGGCTCTACCCCCACTAAATGGGGTTGCGCGCATCGATCGGTACCATCCTTGAGCTTCTCCGACTTTCGGAAGGGTTAGGGTTAGGGATGAAAGCACATAGGAGAAAGAGATATTCTTGAATAACTTTTTTTGTGAAGGTCGGAGAGACTTGGAAAGTGGTTGCATCTGGACTAATTTGGGTCCTGCGGATCGATTGGTACCATCCCCGAGCTTGTACGACCTTCGAAAGAGGTCGACCGACGAAATTCCCCCAAATCTGAG
The DNA here is from genome assembly GCF_963576545.1 of Limanda limanda. Classification (NCBI taxonomy): domain Eukaryota; kingdom Metazoa; phylum Chordata; class Actinopteri; order Pleuronectiformes; family Pleuronectidae; genus Limanda; species Limanda limanda. The sequence goes on along the minus strand of NW_026870568.1, from coordinate 277,511 downwards.
GAGATATTCTTGAATAACTTTTTTTGTGAAGGTCGGAGAGACTTGCAAGTAGGCTCTACCCCCACTAAATGGGGTAGCGCGCATCGATCGGTACCATCCTTGAGCTTCTCCGACTTTCGGAAGGGTTAGGGTTAGGGTTAGGGATGAAAGCACATAGGAGAAAGAGATATTCTTGAATAACTTTTTTTGTGAAGGTCGGAGAGACTTGCAAGTAGGCTCTACCCCCACTAAATGGGGTTGCGCGCATCGATCGGTACCATCCTTGAGCTTCTCCGACTTTCGGAAGGGTTAGGGTTAGGGATGAAAGCACATAGGAGAAAGAGATATTCTTGAATAACTTTTTTTGTGAAGGTCGGAGAGACTTGGAAAGTGGTTGCATCTGGACTAATTTGGGTCCTGCGGATCGATTGGTACCATCCCCGAGCTTGTACGACCTTCGGAAGAGGTCGACCGACGAAATTCCCCCAAATCTGAGGAGATATTCTTGAATAACTTTTTTTGTGAAGGTCGGAGAGACTTGCAAGTAGGCTCTACCCCCACTAAATGGGGTAGTGCGCATCGATCGGTACCATCCTTGAGCTTCTCCGACTTTCGGAAGGCTTAGGGTTAGGGATGAAAGCACATAGGAGAAAGAGATATTCTTGAATAACTTTTTTTGTGAAGGTCGGAGAGACTTGCAAGTAGGCTCTACCCCCACTAAATGGGGTTGCGCGCATCGATCGGTACCATCCTTGAGCTTCTCCGACTTTCGGAAGGGTTAGGGTTAGGGATGAAAGCACATAGGAGAAAGAGATATTCTTGAATAACTTTTTTTGTGAAGGTCGGAGAGACTTGGAAAGTGGTTGCATCTGGACTAATTTGGGTCCTGCGGATCGATTGGTACCATCCCCGAGCTTGTACGACCTTCGGAAGAGGTCGACCGACGAAATTCCCCCAAATCTGAGGAGATATTCTTGAATAACTTTTTTTGTGAAGGTCGGAGAGACTTGCAAGTAGGCTCTACCCCCACTAAATGGGGTAGCGCGCATCGATCGGTACCATCCTTGAGCTTCTCCGACTTTCGGAAGGGTTAGTGTTAGGGTTAGGGATGAAAGCACATAGGAGAAAGAGATATTCTTGAATAACTTTTTTTGTGAAGGTCGGAGAGACTTGCAAGTAGGCTCTACCCCCACTAAATGGGGTTGCGCGCATCGATCGGTACCATCCCCGAGCTTCTCCGACTTTCGGAAGGGTTAGGGTTAGGGATGAAAGCACATAGGAGAAAGAGATATTCTTGAATAACTTTTTTTGTGAAGGTCGGAAAGACTTGGAAAGTGGTTGCATCTGGACTAATTTGGGTCCTGCGGATCGATTGGTACCATCCCCGAGCTTGTACGACCTTCGGAAGAGGTCGACCGACGAAATTCCCCCAAATCTGAGGAGATATTCTTGAATAACGTTTTTTGTGAAGGTCGGAGAGACTTGCAAGTAGGCTCTACCCCCACTAAATGGGGTAGCGCGCATCGATCGGTACCATCCTTGAGCTTCTCCGACTTTCGGAAGGGTTAGGGTTAGGGTTAGGGATGAAAGCACATAGGAGAAAGAGATATTCTTGAATAACTTTTTTTGTGAAGGTCGGAGAGACTTGCAAGTAGGCTCTACCCCCACTAAATGGGGTTGCGCGCATCGATCGGTACCATCCTTGAGCTTCTCCGACTTTCGGAAGGGTTAGGGTTAGGGTTAGGGATGAAAGCACATAGGAGAAAGAGATATTCTTGAATAACTTTTTTTGTGAAGGTCGGAGAGACTTGGAAAGTGGTTGCATCTGGACTAATTTGGGTCCTGCAGATCGATTGGTACTATCCCCGAGCTTGTACGACCTTCGGAAGAGGTCGACCGACGAAATTCCCCCAAATCTGAGGAGATATTCTTGAATAACTTTTTTTGTGAAGGTCGGAGAGACTTGCAAGTAGGCTCTACCCCCACTAAATGGGGTAGCGCGCATCGATCGGTACCATCCTTGAGCTTCTCCGACTTTCGGAAGGGTTAGGGTTAGGGTTAGGGATGAAAGCACATAGGAGAAAGAGATATTCTTGAATAACTTTTTTTGTGAAGGTCGGAGAGACTTGCAAGTAGGCTCTACCCCCACTAAATGGGGTTGCGCGCATCGATCGGTACCATCCTTGAGCTTCTCCGACTTTCGGAAGGGTTAGGGTTAGGGTTAGGGATGAAAGCACATAGGAGAAAGAGATATTCTTGAATAACTTTTTTTGTGAAGGTCGGAGAGACTTGGAAAGTGGTTGCATCTGGACTAATTTGGGTCCTGCAGATCGATTGGTACCATCCCCGAGCTTGTACGACCTTCGGAAGAGGTCGACCGACGAAATTCCCCCAAATCTGAGGAGATATTCTTGAATAACTTTTTTTGTGAAGGTCGGAGAGACTTGCAAGTAGGCTCTACCCCCACTAAATGGGGTAGCGCGCATCGATCGGTACCATCCTTGAGCTTCTCAGACTTTCGGAAGGGTTAGGGTTAGGGTTAGGGATGAAAGCACATAGGAGAAAGAGATATTCTTGAATAACTTTTTTTGTGAAGGTCGGAGAGACTTGCAAGTAGGCTCTACCCCCACTAAATGGGGTAGCGCGCATCGATCGGTACCATCCTTGAGCTTCTCCGACTTTAGGAAGGGTTAGGGTTAGGGTTAGGGATGAAAGCACATAGGAGAAAGAGATATTCTTGAATAACTTTTTTTGTGAAGGTCGGAGAGACTTGCAAGTAGGCTCTACCCCCACTAAATGGGGTAGCGCGCATCGATCGGTACCATCCTTGAGCTTCTCCGACTTTCGGAAGGGTTAGGGTTAGGGTTAGGGATGAAAGCACATAGGAGAAAGAGATATTCTTGAATAACTTTTTTTGTGAAGGTCGGAGAGACTTGGAAAGTGGTTGCATCTGGACTAATTTGGGTCCTGCGGATCGATTGGTACCATCCCCGAGCTTGTACGACCTTCGGAAGAGGTCGACCGACGAAATTCCCCCAAATCTGAGGAGATATTCTTGAATAACTTTTTTTGTGAAAGTCGGAGAGACTTGCAAGTAGGCTCTACCCCCACTAAATGGGGTAGCGCGCATCGATCAGTACCATCCTTGAGCTTCTCCGACTTTCGGAAGGGTTAGGGTTAGGGTTAGGGATGAAAGCACATAGGAGAAAGAGATATTCTTGAATAACTTTTTTTGTGAAGGTCGGAGAGACTTGCAAGTAGGCTCTACCCCCACTAAATGGGGTAGCGCGCATCGATCGGTACCATCCTTGAGCTTCTCCGACTTTCGGAAGGGTTAGGGTTAGGGTTAGGGATGAAAGCACATAGGAGAAAGAGATATTCTTGAATAACTTTTTTTGTGAAGGTCGGAGAGACTTGCAAGTAGGCTCTACCCCCACTAAATGGGGTAGCACGCATCGATCGGTACCATCCTTGAGCTTCTCCGACTTTCGGAAGGGTTAGGGTTAGGGTTAGGGATGAAAGCACATAGGAGAAAGAGATATTCTTGAATAACTTTTTTTGTGAAGGTCGGAGAGACTTGCAAGTAGGCTCTACCCCCACTAAATGGGGTTGCGCGCATCGATCGGTACCATCCTTGAGCTTCTCCGACTTTCGGAAGGGTTAGGGTTAGGGATGAAAGCACATAGGAGAAAGAGATATTCTTGAATAACTTTTTTTGTGAAGGTCGGAGAGACTTGGAAAGTGGTTGCATCTGGACTAATTTGGGTCCTGCGGATCGATTGGTACCATCCCCGAGCTTGTACGACCTTCGGAAGAGGTCGACCGACGAAATTCCCCCAAATCTGAGGAGATATTCTTGAATAACTTTTTTTGTGAAGGTCGGAGAGACTTGCAAGTAGGCTCTACCCCCACTAAATGGGGTAGCGCGCATCGATCGGTACCATCCTTGAGCTTCTCCGACTTTCGGAAGGGTTAGTGTTAGGGTTAGGGATGAAAGCACATAGGAGAAAGAGATATTCTTGAATAACTTTTTTTGTGAAGGTCGGAGAGACTTGCAAGTAGGCTCTACCCCCACTAAATGGGGTTGCGCGCATCGATCGGTACCATCCCCGAGCTTCTCCGACTTTCGGAAGGGTTAGGGTTAGGGATGAAAGCACATAGGAGAAAGAGATATTCTTGAATAACTTTTTTTGTGAAGGTCGGAAAGACTTGGAAAGTGGTTGCATCTGGACTAATTTGGGTCCTGCGGATCGATTGGTACCATCCCCGAGCTTGTACGACCTTCGGAAGAGGTCGACCGACGAAATTCCCCCAAATCTGAGGAGATATTCTTGAATAACGTTTTTTGTGAAGGTCGGAGAGACTTGCAAGTAGGCTCTACCCCCACTAAATGGGGTAGCGCGCATCGATCGGTACCATCCTTGAGCTTCTCCGACTTTCGGAAGGGTTAGGGTTAGGGTTAGGGATGAAAGCACATAGGAGAAAGAGATATTCTTGAATAACTTTTTTTGTGAAGGTCGGAGAGACTTGCAAGTAGGCTCTACCCCCACTAAATGGGGTAGCGCGCATCGATCGGTACCATCCTTGAGCTTCTCCGACTTTCGGAAGGGTTAGGGTTAGGGATGAAAGCACATAGGAGAAAGAGATATTCTTGAATAACTTTTTTTGTGAAGGTCGGAGAGACTTGCAAGTAGGCTCTACCCCCACTAAATGGGGTTGCGCGCATCGATCGGTACCATCCTTGAGCTTCTCCGACTTTCGGAAGGGTTAGGGTTAGGGTTAGGGATGAAAGCACATAGGAGAAAGAGATATTCTTGAATAACTTTTTTTGTGAAGGTCGGAGAGACTTGGAAAGTGGTTGCATCTGGACTAATTTGGGTCCTGCAGATCGATTGGTACCATCCCCGAGCTTGTACGACCTTCGGAAGAGGTCGACCGACGAAATTCCCCCAAATCTGAGGAGATATTCTTGAATAACTTTTTTTGTGAAGGTCGGAGAGACTTGCAAGTAGGCTCTACCCCCACTAAATGGGGTAGCGCGCATCGATCGGTACCATCCTTGAGCTTCTCCGACTTTCGGAAGGGTTAGGGTTAGGGTTAGGGATGAAAGCACATAGGAGAAAGAGATATTCTTGAATAACTTTTTTTGTGAAGGTCGGAGAGACTTGCAAGTAGGCTCTACCCCCACTAAATGGGGTAGCGCGCATCGATCGGTACCATCCTTGAGCTTCTCCGACTTTCGGAAGGGTTAGGGTTAGGGTTAGGGATGAAAGCACATAGGAGAAAGAGATATTCTTGAATAACTTTTTTTGTGAAGGTCGGAGAGACTTGCAAGTAGGCTCTACCCCCACTAAATGGGGTAGCGCGCATCGATCGGTACCATCTTTGAGCTTCTCCGACTTTCGGAAGGGTTAGGGTTAGGGTTAGGGATGAAAGCACATAGGAGAAAGAGATATTCTTGAATAACTTTTTTTGTGAAGGTCGGAGAGACTTGGAAAGTGGTTGCATCTGGACTAATTTGGGTCCTGCGGATCGATTGGTACCATCCCCGAGCTTGTACGACCTTCGGAAGAGGTCGACCGACGAAATTCCCCCAAATCTGAGGAGATATTCTTGAATAACTTTTTTTGTGAAGGTCGGAGAGACTTGCAAGTAGGCTCTACCCCCACTAAATGGGGTAGCGCGCATCGATCAGTACCATCCTTGAGCTTCTCCGACTTTCGGAAGGGTTAGGGTTAGGGTTAGGGATGAAAGCACATAGGAGAAAGAGATATTCTTGAATAACTTTTTTTGTGAAGGTCGGAGAGACTTGCAAGTAGGCTCTACCCCCACTAAATGGGGTAGCGCGCATCGATCGGTACCATCCTTGAGCTTCTCCGACTTTCGGAAGGGTTAGGGTTAGGGTTAGGGATGAAAGCACATAGGAGAAAGAGATATTCTTGAATAACTTTTTTTGTGAAGGTCGGAGAGACTTGCAAGTAGGCTCTACCCCCACTAAATGGGGTAGCACGCATCGATCGGTACCATCCTTGAGCTTCTCCGACTTTCGGAAGGGTTAGGGTTAGGGTTAGGGATGAAAGCACATAGGAGAAAGAGATATTCTTGAATAACTTTTTTTGTGAAGGTCGGAGAGACTTGGAAAGTGGTTGCATCTGGACTAATTTGGGTCCTGCGGATCGATTGGTACCATCCCCGAGCTTGTACGACCTTCGAAAGAGGTCGACCGACGAAATTCCCCCAAATCTGAGGAGATATTCTTGAATAACTTTTTTTGTGAAGGTCGGAGAGACTTGCAAGTAGGCTCTACCCCCACTAAATGGGGTAGCGCGCATCGATCGGTACCATCCTTGAGCTTCTCCGACTTTCGGAAGGGTTAGTGTTAGGGTTAGGGATGAAAGCACATAGGAGAAAGAGATATTCTTGAATAACTTTTTTTGTGAAGGTCGGAGAGACTTGCAAGTAGGCTCTACCCCCACTAAATGGGGTTGCGCGCATCGATCGGTACCATCCCCGAGCTTCTCCGACTTTCGGAAGGGTTAGGGTTAGGGATGAAAGCACATAGGAGAAAGAGATATTCTTGAATAACTTTTTTTGTGAAGGTCGGAGAGACTTGGAAAGTGGTTGCATCTGGACTAATTTGGGTCCTGCGGATCGATTGGTACCATCCCCGAGCTTGTACGACCTTCGGAAGAGGTCGACCGACGAAATTCCCCCAAATCTGAGGAGATATTCTTGAATAACTTTTTTTGTGAAGGTCGGAGAGACTTGCAAGTAGGCTCTACTCCCACTAAATGGGGTAGCGCGCATCGATCGGTACCATCTTTGAGCTTCTCCGACTTTCGGAAGGGTTAGGGTTAGGGTTAGGGATGAAAGCACATAGGAGAAAGAGATATTCTTGAATAACTTTTTTTGTGAAGGTCGGAGAGACTTGCAAGTAGGCTCTACCCCCACTAAATGGGGTTGCGCGCATCCATCGGTACCATCCTTGAGCTTCTCCGACTTTCGGAAGGGTTAGGGTTAGGGTTAGGGATGAAAGCACATAGGAGAAAGAGATATTCTTGAATAACTTTTTTTGTGAAGGTCGGAGAGACTTGGAAAGTGGTTGCATCTGGACTAATTTGGGTCCTGCGGATCGATTGGTACTATCCCCGAGCTTGTACGACCTTCGGAAGAGGTCGACCGACGAAATTCCCCCAAATCTGAGGAGATATTCTTGAATAACTTTTTTTGTGAAGGTCGGAGAGACTTGCAAGTAGGCTCTACCCCCACTAAATGGGGTAGCGCGCATCGATCGGTACCATCCTTGAGCTTCTCCGACTTTCGGAAGGGTTAGGGTTAGGGTTAGGGATGAAAGCACATAGGAGAAAGAGATATTCTTGAATAACTTTTTTTGTGAAGGTCGGAGAGACTTGCAAGTAGGCTCTACCCCCACTAAATGGGGTTGCGCGCATCGATCGGTACCATCCTTGAGCTTCTCCGACTTTCGGAAGGGTTAGGGTTAGGGTTAGGGATGAAAGCACATAGGAGAAAGAGATATTCTTGAATAACTTTTTTTGTGAAGGTCGGAGAGACTTGGAAAGTGGTTGCATCTGGACTAATTTGGGTCCTGCAGATCGATTGGTACCATCCCCGAGCTTGTACGACCTTCGGAAGAGGTCGACCGACGAAATTCCCCCAAATCTGAGGAGATATTCTTGAATAACTTTTTTTGTGAAGGTCGGAGAGACTTGCAAGTAGGCTCTACCCCCACTAAATGGGGTAGCGCGCATCGATCGGTACCATCCTTGAGCTTCTCCGACTTTCGGAAGGGTTAGGGTTAGGGTTAGGGATGAAAGCACATAGGAGAAAGAGATATTCTTGAATAACTTTTTTTGTGAAGGTCGGAGAGACTTGCAAGTAGGCTCTACCCCCACTAAATGGGGTAGCGCGCATCGATCGGTACCATCCTTGAGCTTCTCCGACTTTCGGAAGGGTTAGGGTTAGGGTTAGGGATGAAAGCACATAGGAGAAAGAGATATTCTTGAATAACTTTTTTTGTGAAGGTCGGAGAGACTTGCAAGTAGGCTCTACCCCCACTAAATGGGGTTGCGCGCATCGATCGGTACCATCCTTGAGCTTCTCCGACTTTCGGAAGGGTTAGGGTTAGGGTTAGGGATGAAAGCACATAGGAGAAAGAGATATTCTTGAATAACTTTTTTTGTGAAGGTCGGAGAGACTTGGAAAGTGGTTGCATCTGGACTAATTTGGGTCCTGCAGATCGATTGGTACCATCCCCGAGCTTGTACGACCTTCGGAAGAGGTCGACCGACGAAATTCCCCCAAATCTGAGGAGATATTCTTGAATAACTTTTTTTGTGAAGGTCGGAGAGACTTGCAAGTAGGCTCTACCCCCACTAAATGGGGTAGCGCGCATCGATCGGTACCATCCTTGAGCTTCTCAGACTTTCGGAAGGGTTAGGGTTAGGGTTAGGGATGAAAGCACATAGGAGAAAGAGATATTCTTGAATAACTTTTTTTGTGAAGGTCGGAGAGACTTGGAAAGTGGTTGCATCTGGACTAATTTGGGTCCTGCGGATCGATTGGTACTATCCCCGAGCTTGTACGACCTTCGGAAGAGGTCGACCGACGAAATTCCCCCAAATCTGAGGAGATATTCTTGAATAACTTTTTTTGTGAAGGTCGGAGAGACTTGCAAGTAGGCTCTACCCCCACTAAATGGGGTAGCGCGCATCGATCGGTACCATCCTTGAGCTTCTCCGACTTTCGGAAGGGTTAGGGTTAGGGTTAGGGATGAAAGCACATAGGAGAAAGAGATATTCTTGAATAACTTTTTTTGTGAAGGTCGGAGAGACTTGCAAGTAGGCTCTACCCCCACTAAATGGGGTTGCGCGCATCGATCGGTACCATCCTTGAGCTTCTCCGACTTTCGGAAGGGTTAGGGTTAGGGTTAGGGATGAAAGCACATAGGAGAAAGAGATATTCTTGAATAACTTTTTTTGTGAAGGTCGGAGAGACTTGGAAAGTGGTTGCATCTGGACTAATTTGGGTCCTGCAGATCGATTGGTACCATCCCCGAGCTTGTACGACCTTCGGAAGAGGTCGACCGACGAAATTCCCCCAAATCTGAGGAGATATTCTTGAATAACTTTTTTTGTGAAGGTCGGAGAGACTTGCAAGTAGGCTCTACCCCCACTAAATGGGGTAGCGCGCATCGATCGGTACCATCCTTGAGCTTCTCCGACTTTCGGAAGGGTTAGGGTTAGGGTTAGGGATGAAAGCACATAGGAGAAAGAGATATTCTTGAATAACTTTTTTTGTGAAGGTCGGAGAGACTTGCAAGTAGGCTCTACCCCCACTAAATGGGGTAGCGCGCATCGATCGGTACCATCCTTGAGCTTCTCCGACTTTCGGAAGGGTTAGGGTTAGGGTTAGGGATGAAAGCACATAGGAGAAAGAGATATTCTTGAATAACTTTTTTTGTGAAGGTCGGAGAGACTTGCAAGTAGGCTCTACCCCCACTAAATGGGGTTGCGCGCATCGATCGGTACCATCTTTGAGCTTCTCCGACTTTCGGAAGGGTTAGGGTTAGGGTTAGGGATGAAAGCACATAGGAGAAAGAGATATTCTTGAATAACTTTTTTTGTGAAGGTCGGAGAGACTTGCAAGTAGGCTCTACCCCCACTAAATGGGGTTGCGCGCATCCATCGGTACCATCCTTGAGCTTCTCCGACTTTCGGAAGGGTTAGGGTTAGGGTTAGGGATGAAAGCACATAGGAGAAAGAGATATTCTTGAATAACTTTTTTTGTGAAGGTCGGAGAGACTTGGAAAGTGGTTGCATCTGGACTAATTTGGGTCCTGCGGATCGATTGGTACTATCCCCGAGCTTGTACGACCTTCGGAAGAGGTCGACCGACGAAATTCCCCCAAATCTGAGGAGATATTCTTGAATAACTTTTTTTGTGAAGGTCGGAGAGACTTGCAAGTAGGCTCTACCCCCACTAAATGGGGTAGCGCGCATCGATCGGTACCATCCTTGAGCTTCTCCGACTTTCGGAAGGGTTAGGGTTAGGGTTAGGGATGAAAGCACATAGGAGAAAGAGATATTCTTGAATAACTTTTTTTGTGAAGGTCGGAGAGACTTGCAAGTAGGCTCTACCCCCACTAAATGGGGTTGCGCGCATCGATCGGTACCATCCTTGAGCTTCTCCGACTTTCGGAAGGGTTAGGGTTAGGGTTAGGGATGAAAGCACATAGGAGAAAGAGATATTCTTGAATAACTTTTTTTGTGAAGGTCGGAGAGACTTGGAAAGTGGTTGCATCTGGACTAATTTGGGTCCTGCAGATCGATTGGTACCATCCCCGAGCTTGTACGACCTTCGGAAGAGGTCGACCGACGAAATTCCCCCAAATCTGAGGAGATATTCTTGAATAACTTTTTTTGTGAAGGTCGGAGAGACTTGCAAGTAGGCTCTACCCCCACTAAATGGGGTAGCGCGCATCGATCGGTACCATCCTTGAGCTTCTCCGACTTTCGGAAGGGTTAGGGTTAGGGTTAGGGATGAAAGCACATAGGAGAAAGAGATATTCTTGAATAACTTTTTTTGTGAAGGTCGGAGAGACTTGCAAGTAGGCTCTACCCCCACTAAATGGGGTAGCGCGCATCGATCGGTACCATCCTTGAGCTTCTCCGACTTTCGGAAGGGTTAGGGTTAGGGTTAGGGATGAAAGCACATAGGAGAAAGAGATATTCTTGAATAACTTTTTTTGTGAAGGTCGGAGAGACTTGCAAGTAGGCTCTACCCCCACTAAATGGGGTTGCGCGCATCGATCGGTACCATCCTTGAGCTTCTCCGACTTTCGGAAGGGTTAGGGTTAGGGTTAGGGATGAAAGCACATAGGAGAAAGAGATATTCTTGAATAACTTTTTTTGTGAAGGTCGGAGAGACTTGGAAAGTGGTTGCATCTGGACTAATTTGGGTCCTGCAGATCGATTGGTACCATCCCCGAGCTTGTACGACCTTCGGAAGAGGTCGACCGACGAAATTCCCCCAAATCTGAGGAGATATTCTTGAATAACTTTTTTTGTGAAGGTCGGAGAGACTTGCAAGTAGGCTCTACCCCCACTAAATGGGGTAGCGCGCATCGATCGGTACCATCCTTGAGCTTCTCAGACTTTCGGAAGGGTTAGGGTTAGGGTTAGGGATGAAAGCACATAGGAGAAAGAGATATTCTTGAATAACTTTTTTTGTGAAGGTCGGAGAGACTTGCAAGTAGGCTCTACCCCCACTAAATGGGGTAGCGCGCATCGATCGGTACCATCCTTGAGCTTCTCCGACTTTAGGAAGGGTTAGGGTTAGGGTTAGGGATGAAAGCACATAGGAGAAAGAGATATTCTTGAATAACTTTTTTTGTGAAGGTCGGAGAGACTTGCAAGTAGGCTCTACCCCCACTAAATGGGGTAGCGCGCATCGATCGGTACCATCCTTGAGCTTCTCCGACTTTCGGAAGGGTTAGGGTTAGGGTTAGGGATGAAAGCACATAGGAGAAAGAGATATTCTTGAATAACTTTTTTTGTGAAGGTCGGAGAGACTTGGAAAGTGGTTGCATCTGGACTAATTTGGGTCCTGCGGATCGATTGGTACCATCCCCGAGCTTGTACGACCTTCGGAAGAGGTCGACCGACGAAATTCCCCCAAATCTGAGGAGATATTCTTGAATAACTTTTTTTGTGAAAGTCGGAGAGACTTGCAAGTAGGCTCTACCCCCACTAAATGGGGTAGCGCGCATCGATCAGTACCATCCTTGAGCTTCTCCGACTTTCGGAAGGGTTAGGGTTAGGGTTAGGGATGAAAGCACATAGGAGAAAGAGATATTCTTGAATAACTTTTTTTGTGAAGGTCGGAGAGACTTGCAAGTAGGCTCTACCCCCACTAAATGGGGTAGCGCGCATCGATCGGTACCATCCTTGAGCTTCTCCGACTTTCGGAAGGGTTAGGGTTAGGGTTAGGGATGAAAGCACATAGGAGAAAGAGATATTCTTGAATAACTTTTTTTGTGAAGGTCGGAGAGACTTGCAAGTAGGCTCTACCCCCACTAAATGGGGTAGCACGCATCGATCGGTACCATCCTTGAGCTTCTCCGACTTTCGGAAGGGTTAGGGTTAGGGTTAGGGATGAAAGCACATAGGAGAAAGAGATATTCTTGAATAACTTTTTTTGTGAAGGTCGGAGAGACTTGCAAGTAGGCTCTACCCCCACTAAATGGGGTTGCGCGCATCGATCGGTACCATCCTTGAGCTTCTCCGACTTTCGGAAGGGTTAGGGTTAGGGATGAAAGCACATAGGAGAAAGAGATATTCTTGAATAACTTTTTTTGTGAAGGTCGGAGAGACTTGGAAAGTGGTTGCATCTGGACTAATTTGGGTCCTGCGGATCGATTGGTACCATCCCCGAGCTTGTACGACCTTCGGAAGAGGTCGACCGACGAAATTCCCCCAAATCTGAGGAGATATTCTTGAATAACTTTTTTTGTGAAGGTCGGAGAGACTTGCAAGTAGGCTCTACCCCCACTAAATGGGGTAGCGCGCATCGATCGGTACCATCCTTGAGCTTCTCCGACTTTCGGAAGGGTTAGTGTTAGGGTTAGGGATGAAAGCACATAGGAGAAAGAGATATTCTTGAATAACTTTTTTTGTGAAGGTCGGAGAGACTTGCAAGTAGGCTCTACCCCCACTAAATGGGGTTGCGCGCATCGATCGGTACCATCCCCGAGCTTCTCCGACTTTCGGAAGGGTTAGGGTTAGGGATGAAAGCACATAGGAGAAAGAGATATTCTTGAATAACTTTTTTTGTGAAGGTCGGAAAGACTTGGAAAGTGGTTGCATCTGGACTAATTTGGGTCCTGCGGATCGATTGGTACCATCCCCGAGCTTGTACGACCTTCGGAAGAGGTCGACCGACGAAATTCCCCCAAATCTGAGGAGATATTCTTGAATAACGTTTTTTGTGAAGGTCGGAGAGACTTGCAAGTAGGCTCTACCCCCACTAAATGGGGTAGCGCGCATCGATCGGTACCATCCTTGAGCTTCTCCGACTTTCGGAAGGGTTAGGGTTAGGGTTAGGGATGAAAGCACATAGGAGAAAGAGATATTCTTGAATAACTTTTTTTGTGAAGGTCGGAGAGACTTGCAAGTAGGCTCTACCCCCACTAAATGGGGTAGCGCGCATCGATCGGTACCATCCTTGAGCTTCTCCGACTTTCGGAAGGGTTAGGGTTAGGGATGAAAGCACATAGGAGAAAGAGATATTCTTGAATAACTTTTTTTGTGAAGGTCGGAGAGACTTGCAAGTAGGCTCTACCCCCACTAAATGGGGTTGCGCGCATCGATCGGTACCATCCTTGAGCTTCTCCGACTTTCGGAAGGGTTAGGGTTAGGGTTAGGGATGAAAGCACATAGGAGAAAGAGATATTCTTGAATAACTTTTTTTGTGAAGGTCGGAGAGACTTGGAAAGTGGTTGCATCTGGACTAATTTGGGTCCTGCAGATCGATTGGTACCATCCCCGAGCTTGTACGACCTTCGGAAGAGGTCGACCGACGAAATTCCCCCAAATCTGAGGAGATATTCTTGAATAACTTTTTTTGTGAAGGTCGGAGAGACTTGCAAGTAGGCTCTACCCCCACTAAATGGGGTAGCGCGCATCGATCGGTACCATCCTTGAGCTTCTCCGACTTTCGGAAGGGTTAGTGTTAGGGTTAGGGATGAAAGCACATAGGAGAAAGAGATATTCTTGAATAACTTTTTTTGTGAAGGTCGGAGAGACTTGCAAGTAGGCTCTACCCCCACTAAATGGGGTTGCGCGCATCGATCGGTACCATCCCCGAGCTTCTCCGACTTTCGGAAGGGTTAGGGTTAGGGATGAAAGCACATAGGAGAAAGAGATATTCTTGAATAACTTTTTTTGTGAAGGTCGGAAAGACTTGGAAAGTGGTTGCATCTGGACTAATTTGGGTCCTGCGGATCGATTGGTACCATCCCCGAGCTTGTACGACCTTCGGAAGAGGTCGACCGACGAAATTCCCCCAAATCTGAGGAGATATTCTTGAATAACGTTTTTTGTGAAGGTCGGAGAGACTTGCAAGTAGGCTCTACCCCCACTAAATGGGGTAGCGCGCATCGATCGGTACCATCCTTGAGCTTCTCCGACTTTCGGAAGGGTTAGGGTTAGGGTTAGGGATGAAAGCACATAGGAGAAAGAGATATTCTTGAATAACTTTTTTTGTGAAGGTCGGAGAGACTTGCAAGTAGGCTCTACCCCCACTAAATGGGGTAGCGCGCATCGATCGGTACCATCCTTGAGCTTCTCCGACTTTCGGAAGGGTTAGGGTTAGGGATGAAAGCACATAGGAGAAAGAGATATTCTTGAATAACTTTTTTTGTGAAGGTCGGAGAGACTTGCAAGTAGGCTCTACCCCCACTAAATGGGGTTGCGCGCATCGATCGGTACCATCCTTGAGCTTCTCCGACTTTCGGAAGGGTTAGGGTTAGGGTTAGGGATGAAAGCACATAGGAGAAAGAGATATTCTTGAATAACTTTTTTTGTGAAGGTCGGAGAGACTTGGAAAGTGGTTGCATCTGGACTAATTTGGGTCCTGCAGATCGATTGGTACCATCCCCGAGCTTGTACGACCTTCGGAAGAGGTCGACCGACGAAATTCCCCCAAATCTGAGGAGATATTCTTGAATAACTTTTTTTGTGAAGGTCGGAGAGACTTGCAAGTAGGCTCTACCCCCACTAAATGGGGTAGCGCGCATCGATCGGTACCATCCTTGAGCTTCTCCGACTTTCGGAAGGGTTAGGGTTAGGGTTAGGGATGAAAGCACATAGGAGAAAGAGATATTCTTGAATAACTTTTTTTGTGAAGGTCGGAGAGACTTGCAAGTAGGCTCTACCCCCACTAAATGGGGTAGCGCGCATCGATCGGTACCATCCTTGAGCTTCTCCGACTTTCGGAAGGGTTAGGGTTAGGGTTAGGGATGAAAGCACATAGGAGAAAGAGATATTCTTGAATAACTTTTTTTGTGAAGGTCGGAGAGACTTGCAAGTAGGCTCTACCCCCACTAAATGGGGTAGCGCGCATCGATCGGTACCATCTTTGAGCTTCTCCGACTTTCGGAAGGGTTAGGGTTAGGGTTAGGGATGAAAGCACATAGGAGAAAGAGATATTCTTGAATAACTTTTTTTGTGAAGGTCGGAGAGACTTGGAAAGTGGTTGCATCTGGACTAATTTGGGTCCTGCGGATCGATTGGTACCATCCCCGAGCTTGTACGACCTTCGGAAGAGGTCGACCGACGAAATTCCCCCAAATCTGAGGAGATATTCTTGAATAACTTTTTTTGTGAAGGTCGGAGAGACTTGCAAGTAGGCTCTACCCCCACTAAATGGGGTAGCGCGCATCGATCAGTACCATCCTTGAGCTTCTCCGACTTTCGGAAGGGTTAGGGTTAGGGTTAGGGATGAAAGCACATAGGAGAAAGAGATATTCTTGAATAACTTTTTTTGTGAAGGTCGGAGAGACTTGCAAGTAGGCTCTACCCCCACTAAATGGGGTAGCGCGCATCGATCGGTACCATCCTTGAGCTTCTCCGACTTTCGGAAGGGTTAGGGTTAGGGTTAGGGATGAAAGCACATAGGAGAAAGAGATATTCTTGAATAACTTTTTTTGTGAAGGTCGGAGAGACTTGCAAGTAGGCTCTACCCCCACTAAATGGGGTAGCACGCATCGATCGGTACCATCCTTGAGCTTCTCCGACTTTCGGAAGGGTTAGGGTTAGGGTTAGGGATGAAAGCACATAGGAGAAAGAGATATTCTTGAATAACTTTTTTTGTGAAGGTCGGAGAGACTTGGAAAGTGGTTGCATCTGGACTAATTTGGGTCCTGCGGATCGATTGGTACCATCCCCGAGCTTGTACGACCTTCGAAAGAGGTCGACCGACGAAATTCCCCCAAATCTGAGGAGATATTCTTGAATAACTTTTTTTGTGAAGGTCGGAGAGACTTGCAAGTAGGCTCTACCCCCACTAAATGGGGTAGCGCGCATCGATCGGTACCATCCTTGAGCTTCTCCGACTTTCGGAAGGGTTAGTGTTAGGGTTAGGGATGAAAGCACATAGGAGAAAGAGATATTCTTGAATAACTTTTTTTGTGAAGGTCGGAGAGACTTGCAAGTAGGCTCTACCCCCACTAAATGGGGTTGCGCGCATCGATCGGTACCATCCCCGAGCTTCTCCGACTTTCGGAAGGGTTAGGGTTAGGGATGAAAGCACATAGGAGAAAGAGATATTCTTGAATAACTTTTTTTGTGAAGGTCGGAGAGACTTGGAAAGTGGTTGCATCTGGACTAATTTGGGTCCTGCGGATCGATTGGTACCATCCCCGAGCTTGTACGACCTTCGGAAGAGGTCGACCGACGAAATTCCCCCAAATCTGAGGAGATATTCTTGAATAACTTTTTTTGTGAAGGTCGGAGAGACTTGCAAGTAGGCTCTACTCCCACTAAATGGGGTAGCGCGCATCGATCGGTACCATCTTTGAGCTTCTCCGACTTTCGGAAGGGTTAGGGTTAGGGTTAGGGATGAAAGCACATAGGAGAAAGAGATATTCTTGAATAACTTTTTTTGTGAAGGTCGGAGAGACTTGCAAGTAGGCTCTACCCCCACTAAATGGGGTTGCGCGCATCCATCGGTACCATCCTTGAGCTTCTCCGACTTTCGGAAGGGTTAGGGTTAGGGTTAGGGATGAAAGCACATAGGAGAAAGAGATATTCTTGAATAACTTTTTTTGTGAAGGTCGGAGAGACTTGGAAAGTGGTTGCATCTGGACTAATTTGGGTCCTGCGGATCGATTGGTACTATCCCCGAGCTTGTACGACCTTCGGAAGAGGTCGACCGACGAAATTCCCCCAAATCTGAGGAGATATTCTTGAATAACTTTTTTTGTGAAGGTCGGAGAGACTTGCAAGTAGGCTCTACCCCCACTAAATGGGGTAGCGCGCATCGATCGGTACCATCCTTGAGCTTCTCCGACTTTCGGAAGGGTTAGGGTTAGGGTTAGGGATGAAAGCACATAGGAGAAAGAGATATTCTTGAATAACTTTTTTTGTGAAGGTCGGAGAGACTTGCAAGTAGGCTCTACCCCCACTAAATGGGGTTGCGCGCATCGATCGGTACCATCCTTGAGCTTCTCCGACTTTCGGAAGGGTTAGGGTTAGGGTTAGGGATGAAAGCACATAGGAGAAAGAGATATTCTTGAATAACTTTTTTTGTGAAGGTCGGAGAGACTTGGAAAGTGGTTGCATCTGGACTAATTTGGGTCCTGCAGATCGATTGGTACCATCCCCGAGCTTGTACGACCTTCGGAAGAGGTCGACCGACGAAATTCCCCCAAATCTGAGGAGATATTCTTGAATAACTTTTTTTGTGAAGGTCGGAGAGACTTGCAAGTAGGCTCTACCCCCACTAAATGGGGTAGCGCGCATCGATCGGTACCATCCTTGAGCTTCTCCGACTTTCGGAAGGGTTAGGGTTAGGGTTAGGGATGAAAGCACATAGGAGAAAGAGATATTCTTGAATAACTTTTTTGTGAAGGTCGGAGAGACTTGCAAGTAGGCTCTACCCCCACTAAATGGGGTAGCGCGCATCGATCGGTACCATCCTTGAGCTTCTCCGACTTTCGGAAGGGTTAGGGTTAGGGTTAGGGATGAAAGCACATAGGAGAAAGAGATATTCTTGAATAACTTTTTTTGTGAAGGTCGGAGAGACTTGCAAGTAGGCTCTACCCCCACTAAATGGGGTAGCGCGCATCGATCGGTACCATCCTTGAGCTTCTCCGACTTTCGGAAGGGTTAGGGTTAGGGTTAGGGATGAAAGCACATAGGAGAAAGAGATATTCTTGAATAACTTTTTTTGTGAAGGTCGGAGAGACTTGGAAAGTGGTTGCATCTGGACTAATTTGGGTCCTGCGGATCGATTGGTACCATCCCCGAGCTTGTACGACCTTCGGAAGAGGTCGACCGACGAAATTCCCCCAAATCTGAGGAGATATTCTTGAATAACTTTATTTGTGAATGTCGGAGAGACTTGCAAGTAGGCTCTACCCCCACTAAATGGGGTAGCGCGCATCGATCAGTACCATCCTTGAGCTTCTCCGACTTTCGGAAGGGTTAGGGTTAGGGTTAGGGATGAAAGCACATAGGAGAAAGAGATATTCTTGAATAACTTTTTTTGTGAAGGTCGGAGAGACTTGCAAGTAGGCTCTACCCCCACTAAATGGGGTAGCGCGCATCGATCGGTACCATCCTTGAGCTTCTCCGACTTTCGGAAGGGTTAGGGTTAGGGTTAGGGATGAAAGCACATAGGAGAAAGAGATATTCTTGAATAACTTTTTTTGTGAAGGTCGGAGAGACTTGCAAGTAGGCTCTACCCCCACTAAATGGGGTAGCACGCATCGATCGGTACCATCCTTGAGCTTCTCCGACTTTCGGAAGGGTTAGGGTTAGGGTTAGGGATGAAAGCACATAGGAGAAAGAGATATTCTTGAATAACTTTTTTTGTGAAGGTCGGAGAGACTTGGAAAGTGGTTGCATCTGGACTAATTTGGGTCCTGCAGATCGATTGGTACCATCCCCGAGCTTGTACGACCTTCGAAAGAGGTCGACCGACGAAATTCCCCCAAATCTGAGGAGATATTCTTGAATAACTTTTTTTGTGAAGGTCGGAGAGACTTGCAAGTAGGCTCTACCCCCACTAAATGGGGTAGCGCGCATCGATCGGTACCATCCTTGAGCTTCTCCGACTTTCGGAAGGGTTAGGGTTAGGGTTAGGGATGAAAGCACATAGGAGAAAGAGATATTCTTGAATAACTTTTTTTGTGAAGGTCGGAGAGACTTGCAAGTAGGCTCTACCCCCACTAAATGGGGTTGCGCGCATCGATCGGTACCATCCTTGAGCTTCTCCGACTTTCGGAAGGGTTAGGGTTAGGGATGAAAGCACATAGGAGAAAGAGATATTCTTGAATAACTTTTTTTGTGAAGGTCGGAGAGACTTGCAAGTAGGCTCTACCCCCACTAAATGGGGTAGCGCGCATCGATCGGTACCATCCTTGAGCTTCTCCGACTTTCGGAAGGGTTAGGGTTAGGGTTAGGGATGAAAGCACATAGGAGAAAGAGATATTCTTGAATAACTTTTTTTGTGAAGGTCGGAGAGACTTGCAAGTAGGCTCTACCCCCACTAAATGGGGTAGCGCGCATCGATCAGTACTATCCTTGAGCTTCTCCGACTTTCGGAAGGGTTAGGGTTAGGGTTAGGGATGAAAGCACATAGGAGAAAGAGATATTCTTGAATAACTTTTTTTGTGAAGGTCGGAGAGACTTGGAAAGTGGTTGCATCTGGACTAATTTGGGTCCTGCGGATCGATTGGTACCATCCCCGAGCTTGTACGACCTTCGGAAGAGGTCGACCGACGAAATTCCCCCAAATCTGAGGAGATATTCTTGAATAACTTTTTTTGTGAAGGTCGGAGAGACTTGCAAGTAGGCTCTACCCCCACTAAATGGGGTAGCGCGCATCGATCGGTACCATCCTTGAGCTTCTCCGACTTTCGGAAGGGTTAGGGTTAGGGTTAGGGATGAAAGCACATAGGAGAAAGAGATATTCTTGAATAACTTTTTTTGTGAAGGTCGGAGAGACTTGCAAGTAGGCTCTACCCCCACTAAATGGGGTTGCGCGCATCGATCGGTACCATCCTTGAGCTTCTCCGACTTTCGGAAGGGTTAGGGTTAGGGATGAAAGCACATAGGAGAAAGAGATATTCTTGAATAACTTTTTTTGTGAAGGTCGGAGAGACTTGCAAGTAGGCTCTACCCCCACTAAATGGGGTAGCGCGCATCGATCGGTACCATCCTTGAGCTTCTCCGACTTTCGGAAGGGTTAGGGTTAGGGTTAGGGATGAAAGCACATAGGAGAAAGAGATATTCTTGAATAACTTTTTTTGTGAAGGTCGGAGAGACTTGAAAAGTGGTTGCATCTGGACTAATTTGGGTCCTGCGGATCGATTGGTACCATCCCCGAGCTTGTACGACCTTCGGAAGAGGTCGACCGACGAAATTCCCCCAAATCTGAGGAGATATTCTTGAATAACTTTTTTTGTGAAGGTCGGAGAGACTTGCAAGTAGGCTCTACCCCCACTAAATGGGGTAGCGCGCATCGATCGGTACCATCCTTGAGCTTCTCCGACTTTCGGAAGGGTTAGGGTTAGGGTTAGGGATGAAAGCACATAGGAGAAAGAGATATTCTTGAATAACTTTTTTTGTGAAGGTCGGAGAGACTTGGAAAGTGGTTGCATCTGGACTAATTTGGGTCCTGCGGATCGATTGGTACCATCCCCGAGCTTGTACGACCTTCGGAAGAGGTCGACCGACGAAATTCCCCCAAATCTGAGGAGATATTCTTGAATAACTTTTTTTGTGAAGGTCGGAGAGACTTGCAAGTAGGCTCTACCCCCACTAAATGGGGTAGCGCGCATCGATCGGTACCATCCTTGAGCTTCTCCGACTTTCGGAAGGGTTAGGGTTAGGGTTAGGGATGAAAGCACATAGGAGAAAGAGATATTCTTGAATAACTTTTTTTGTGAAGGTCGGAGAGACTTGCAAGTAGGCTCTACCCCCACTAAATGGGGTTGCGCGCATCGATCGGTACCATCCTTGAGCTTCTCCGACTTTCGGAAGGGTTAGGGTTAGGGATGAAAGCACATAGGAGAAAGAGATATTCTTGAATAACTTTTTTTGTGAAGGTCGGAGAGACTTGCAAGTAGGCTCTACCCCCACTAAATGGGGTAGCGCGCATCGATCGGTACCATCCTTGAGCTTCTCCGACTTTCGGAAGGGTTAGGGTTAGGGTTAGGGATGAAAGCACATAGGAGAAAGAGATATTCTTGAATAACTTTTTTTGTGAAGGTCGGAGAGACTTGGAAAGTGGTTGCATCTGGACTAATTTGGGTCCTGCGGATCGATTGGTACCATCCCCGAGCTTGTACGACCTTCGGAAGAGGTCGACCGACGAAATTCCCCCAAATCTGAGGAGATATTCTTGAATAACTTTTTTTGTGAAGGTCGGAGAGACTTGCAAGTAGGCTCTACCCCCACTAAATGGGGTAGCGCGCATCGATCGGTACCATCCTTGAGCTTCTCCGACTTTCGGAAGGGTTAGGGTTAGGGTTAGGGATGAAAGCACATAGGAGAAAGAGATATTCTTGAATAACTTTTTTTGTGAAGGTCGGAGAGACTTGGAAAGTGGTTGCATCTGGACTAATTTGGGTCCTGCGGATCGATTGGTACCATCCCCGAGCTTGTACGACCTTCGAAAGAGGTCGACCGACGAAATTCCCCCAAATCTGAGGAGATATTCTTGAATAACTTTTTTTGTGAAGGTCGGAGAGACTTGCAAGTAGGCTCTACCCCCACTAAATGGGGTAGCGCGCATCGATCGGTACCATCCTTGAGCTTCTCCGACTTTCGGAAGGGTTAGGGTTAGGGTTAGGGATGAAAGCACATAGGAGAAAGAGATATTCTTGAATAACTTTTTTTGTGAAGGTCGGAGAGACTTGGAAAGTGGTTGCATCTGGACTAATTTGGGTTATGCGGATCGATTGGTACCATCCCCGAGCTTGTACGACCTTCGAAAGAGGTCGACCGACGAAATTCCCCCAAATCTGAGGAGATATTCTTGAATAACTTTTTTTGTGAAGGTCGGAGAGACTTGCAAGTAGGCTCTACCCCCACTAAATGGGGTAGCGCGCATCGATCGGTACCATCCTTGAGCTTCTCCGACTTTCGGAAGGGTTAGGGTTAGGGTTAGGGATGAAAGCACATAGGAGAAAGAGATATTCTTGAATAACTTTTTTTGTGAAGGTCGGAGAGACTTGCAAGTAGGCTCTACCCCCACTAAATGGGGTTGCGCGCATCGATCGGTACCATCCTTGAGCTTCTCCGACTTTCGGAAGGGTTAGGGTTAGGGATGAAAGCACATAGGAGAAAGAGATATTCTTGAATAACTTTTTTTGTGAAGGTCGGAGAGACTTGCAAGTAGGCTCTACCCCCTTTAAATGGGGTAGCGCGCATCGATCGGTACCATCCTTGAGCTTCTCCGACTTTTGGAAGGGTTAGGGTTAGGGTTAGGGATGAAAGCACATAGGAGAAAGAGATATTCTTGAATAACTTTTTTTGTAAAGGTCGGAGAGACTTGCAAGTAGGCTCTACCCCCACTAAATGGGGTTGCGCGCATCGATCGGTACCATCCTTGAGCTTCTCCGACTTTCGGAAGGGTTAGGGTTAGGGATGAAAGCACATAGGAGAAAGAGATATTCTTGAATAACTTTTTTTGTGAAGGTCGGAGAGACTTGGAAAGTGGTTGCATCTGGACTAATTTGGGTCCTGCGGATCGATTGGTACCATCCCCGAGCTTGTACGACCTTCGGAAGAGGTCGACCGACGAAATTCCCCCAAATCTGAGGAGATATTCTTGAATAACTTTTTTTGTGAAGGTCGGAGAGACTTGCAAGTAGGCTCTACCCCCACTAAATGGGGTAGCGCGCATCGATCGGTACCATCCTTGAGCTTCTCCGACTTTCGGAAGGGTTAGGGTTAGGGTTAGGGATGAAAGCACATAGGAGAAAGAGATATTCTTGAATAACTTTTTTTGTGAAGGTCGGAGAGACTTGGAAAGTGGTTGCATCTGGACTAATTTGGGTCCTGCGGATCGATTGGTACCATCCCCGAGCTTGTACGACCTTCGGAAGAGGTCGACCGACGAAATTCCCCCAAATCTGAGGAGATATTCTTGAATAACTTTTTTTGTGAAGGTCGGAGAGACTTGCAAGTAGGCTTTACCCCCACTAAATGGGGTAGCGCGCATCGATCGGTACCATCTTTGAGCTTCTCCGACTTTCGGAAGGGTTAGGGTTAGGGTTAGGGATGAAAGCACATAGGAGAAAGAGATATTCTTGAATAACTTTTTTTGTGAAGGTCGGAGAGACTTGGAAAGTGGTTGCATCTGGACTAATTTGGGTCCTGCGGATCGATTGGTACCATCCCCGAGCTTGTACGACCTTCGAAAGAGGTCGACCGACGAAATTCCCCCAAATCTGAGGAGATATTCTTGAATAACTTTTTTTGTGAAGGTCGGAGAGACTTGCAAGTAGGCTCTACCCCCTTTAAATGGGGTAGCGCGCATCGATCGGTACCATCCTTGAGCTTCTCCGACTTTTGGAAGGGTTAGGGTTAGGGTTAGGGATGAAAGCACATAGGAGAAAGAGATATTCTTGAATAACTTTTTTTGTAAAGGTCGGAGAGACTTGCAAGTAGGCTCTACCCCCACTAAATGGGGTAGCGCGCATCGATCGGTACCATCCTTGAGCTTCTCCGACTTTCGGAAGGGTTAGGGTTAGGGTTAGGGATGAAAGCACATAGGAGAAAGAGATATTCTTGAATAACTTTTTTTGTGAAGGTCGGAGAGACTTGGAAAGTGGTTGCATCTGGACTAATTTGGGTCCTGCAGATCGATTGGTACCATCCCCGAGCTTGTACGACCTTCGAAAGAGGTCGACCGACGAAATTCCCCCAAATCTGAGGAGATATTCTTGAATAACTTTTTTTGTGAAGGTCGGAGAGACTTGCAAGTAGGCTCTACCCCCTTTAAATGGGGTAGCGCGCATCGATCGGTACCATCCTTGAGCTTCTCCGACTTTTGGAAGGGTTAGGGTTAGGGTTAGGGATGAAAGCACATAGGAGAAAGAGATATTCTTGAATAACTTTTTTTGTAAAGGTCGGAGAGACTTGCAAGTAGGCTCTACCCCCACTAAATGGGGTTGCGCGCATCGATCGGTACCATCCTTGAGCTTCTCCGACTTTCGGAAGGGTTAGGGTTAGGGATGAAAGCACATAGGAGAAAGAGATATTCTTGAATAACTTTTTTTGTGAAGGTCGGAGAGACTTGGAAAGTGGTTGCATCTGGACTAATTTGGGTCCTGCGGATCGATTGGTACCATCCCCGAGCTTGTACGACCTTCGGAAGAGGTCGACCGACGAAATTCCCCCAAATCTGAGGAGATATTCTTGAATAACTTTTTTTGTGAAGGTCGGAGAGACTTGCAAGTAGGCTCTACCCCCACTAAATGGGGTAGCGCGCATCGATCGGTACCATCCTTGAGCTTCTCCGACTTTCGGAAGGGTTAGGGTTAGGGTTAGGGATGAAAGCACATAGGAGAAAGAGATATTCTTGAATAACTTTTTTTGTGAAGGTCGGAGAGACTTGGAAAGTGGTTGCATCTGGACTAATTTGGGTCCTGCAGATCGATTGGTACCATCCCCGAGCTTGTACGACCTTCGGAAGAGGTCGACCGACGAAATTCCCCCAAATCTGAGGAGATATTCTTGAATAACTTTTTTTGTGAAGGTCGGAGAGACTTGCAAGTAGGCTCTACCCCCACTAAATGGGGTAGCGCGCATCGATCGGTACCATCCTTGAGCTTCTCCGACTTTCGGAAGGGTTAGGGTTAGGGTTAGGGATGAAAGCACATAGGAGAAAGAGATATTCTTGAATAACTTTTTTTGTGAAGGTCGGAGAGACTTGGAAAGTGGTTGCATCTGGACTAATTTGGGTCCTGCGGATCGATTGGTACCATCCCCGAGCTTGTACGACCTTCGAAAGAGGTCGACCGACGAAATTCCCCCAAATCTGAGGAGATATTCTTGAATAACTTTTTTTGTGAAGGTCGGAGAGACTTGCAAGTAGGCTCTACCCCCACTAAATGGGGTAGCGCGCATCGATCGGTACCATCCTTGAGCTTCTCCGACTTTCGGAAGGGTTAGGGTTAGGGTTAGGGATGAAAGCACATAGGAGAAAGAGATATTCTTGAATAACTTTTTTTGTGAAGGTCGGAGAGACTTGGAAAGTGGTTGCATCTGGACTAATTTGGGTTATGCGGATCGATTGGTACCATCCCCGAGCTTGTACGACCTTCGAAAGAGGTCGACCGACGAAATTCCCCCAAATCTGAGGAGATATTCTTGAATAACTTTTTTTGTGAAGGTCGGAGAGACTTGCAAGTAGGCTCTACCCCCACTAAATGGGGTAGCGCGCATCGATCGGTACCATCCTTGAGCTTCTCCGACTTTCGGAAGGGTTAGGGTTAGGGTTAGGGATGAAAGCACATAGGAGAAAGAGATATTCTTGAATAACTTTTTTTGTGAAGGTCGGAGAGACTTGGAAAGTGGTTGCATCTGGACTAATTTGGGTCCTGCGGATCGATTGGTACCATCCCCGAGCTTGTACGACCTTCGAAAGAGGTCGACCGACGAAATTCCCCCAAATCTGAGGAGATATTCTTGAATAACTTTTTTTGTGAAGGTCGGAGAGACTTGCAAGTAGGCTCTACCCCCTTTAAATGGGGTAGCGCGCATCGATCGGTACCATCCTTGAGCTTCTCCGACTTTTGGAAGGGTTAGGGTTAGGGTTAGGGATGAAAGCACATAGGAGAAAGAGATATTCTTGAATAACTTTTTTTGTAAAGGTCGGAGAGACTTGCAAGTAGGCTCTACCCCCACTAAATGGGGTAGCGCGCATCGATCGGTACCATCCTTGAGCTTCTCCGACTTTCGGAAGGGTTAGGGTTAGGGTTAGGGATGAAAGCACATAGGAGAAAGAGATATTCTTGAATAACTTTTTTTGTGAAGGTCGGAGAGACTTGGAAAGTGGTTGCATCTGGACTAATTTGGGTCCTGCGGATCGATTGGTACCATCCCCGAGCTTGTACGACCTTCGAAAGAGGTCGACCGACGAAATTCCCCCAAATCTGAGGAGATATTCTTGAATAACTTTTTTTGTGAAGGTCGGAGAGACTTGCAAGTAGGCTCTACCCCCTTTAAATGGGGTAGCGCGCATCGATCGGTACCATCCTTGAGCTTCTCCGACTTTTGGAAGGGTTAGGGTTAGGGTTAGGGATGAAAGCACATA
This sequence comes from Limanda limanda, assembly GCF_963576545.1. Taxonomy (NCBI): domain Eukaryota; kingdom Metazoa; phylum Chordata; class Actinopteri; order Pleuronectiformes; family Pleuronectidae; genus Limanda; species Limanda limanda. Next base: position 251,462 of record NW_026870568.1, on the reverse strand, counting down.
GGAGAAAGAGATATTCTTGAATAACTTTTTTTGTAAAGGTCGGAGAGACTTGCAAGTAGGCTCTACCCCCACTAAATGGGGTTGCGCGCATCGATCGGTACCATCCTTGAGCTTCTCCGACTTTCGGAAGGGTTAGGGTTAGGGATGAAAGCACATAGGAGAAAGAGATATTCTTGAATAACTTTTTTTGTGAAGGTCGGAGAGACTTGGAAAGTGGTTGCATCTGGACTAATTTGGGTCCTGCGGATCGATTGGTACCATCCCCGAGCTTGTACGACCTTCGGAAGAGGTCGACCGACGAAATTCCCCCAAATCTGAGGAGATATTCTTGAATAACTTTTTTTGTGAAGGTCGGAGAGACTTGCAAGTAGGCTCTACCCCCACTAAATGGGGTAGCGCGCATCGATCGGTACCATCCTTGAGCTTCTCCGACTTTCGGAAGGGTTAGGGTTAGGGTTAGGGATGAAAGCACATAGGAGAAAGAGATATTCTTGAATAACTTTTTTTGTGAAGGTCGGAGAGACTTGGAAAGTGGTTGCATCTGGACTAATTTGGGTCCTGCAGATCGATTGGTACCATCCCCGAGCTTGTACGACCTTCGGAAGAGGTCGACCGACGAAATTCCCCCAAATCTGAGGAGATATTCTTGAATAACTTTTTTTGTGAAGGTCGGAGAGACTTGCAAGTAGGCTCTACCCCCACTAAATGGGGTAGCGCGCATCGATCGGTACCATCCTTGAGCTTCTCCGACTTTCGGAAGGGTTAGGGTTAGGGTTAGGGATGAAAGCACATAGGAGAAAGAGATATTCTTGAATAACTTTTTTTGTGAAGGTCGGAGAGACTTGGAAAGTGGTTGCATCTGGACTAATTTGGGTCCTGCGGATCGATTGGTACCATCCCCGAGCTTGTACGACCTTCGAAAGAGGTCGACCGACGAAATTCCCCCAAATCTGAGGAGATATTCTTGAATAACTTTTTTTGTGAAGGTCGGAGAGACTTGCAAGTAGGCTCTACCCCCACTAAATGGGGTAGCGCGCATCGATCGGTACCATCCTTGAGCTTCTCCGACTTTCGGAAGGGTTAGGGTTAGGGTTAGGGATGAAAGCACATAGGAGAAAGAGATATTCTTGAATAACTTTTTTTGTGAAGGTCGGAGAGACTTGGAAAGTGGTTGCATCTGGACTAATTTGGGTTATGCGGATCGATTGGTACCATCCCCGAGCTTGTACGACCTTCGAAAGAGGTCGACCGACGAAATTCCCCCAAATCTGAGGAGATATTCTTGAATAACTTTTTTTGTGAAGGTCGGAGAGACTTGCAAGTAGGCTCTACCCCCACTAAATGGGGTAGCGCGCATCGATCGGTACCATCCTTGAGCTTCTCCGACTTTCGGAAGGGTTAGGGTTAGGGATGAAAGCACATAGGAGAAAGAGATATTCTTGAATAACTTTTTTTGTGAAGGTCGGAGAGACTTGCAAGTAGGCTCTACCCCCACTAAATGGGGTTGCGCGCATCCATCGGTACCATCCTTGAGCTTCTCCGACTTTCGGAAGGGTTAGGGTTAGGGATGAAAGCACATAGGAGAAAGAGATATTCTTGAATAACTTTTTTTGTGAAGGTCGGAGAGACTTGCAAGTAGGCTCTACCCCCTTTAAATGGGGTAGCGCGCATCGATCGGTACCATCCTTGAGCTTCTCCGACTTTTGGAAGGGTTAGGGTTAGGGTTAGGGATGAAAGCACATAGGAGAAAGAGATATTCTTGAATAACTTTTTTTGTAAAGGTCGGAGAGACTTGCAAGTAGGCTCTACCCCCACTAAATGGGGTTGCGCGCATCGATCGGTACCATCCTTGAGCTTCTCCGACTTTCGGAAGGGTTAGGGTTAGGGATGAAAGCACATAGGAGAAAGAGATATTCTTGAATAACTTTTTTTGTGAAGGTCGGAGAGACTTGGAAAGTGGTTGCATCTGGACTAATTTGGGTCCTGCGGATCGATTGGTACCATCCCCGAGCTTGTACGACCTTCGGAAGAGGTCGACCGACGAAATTCCCCCAAATCTGAGGAGATATTCTTGAATAACTTTTTTTGTGAAGGTCGGAGAGACTTGCAAGTAGGCTCTACCCCCACTAAATGGGGTAGCGCGCATCGATCGGTACCATCCTTGAGCTTCTCCGACTTTCGGAAGGGTTAGGGTTAGGGTTAGGGATGAAAGCACATAGGAGAAAGAGATATTCTTGAATAACTTTTTTTGTGAAGGTCGGAGAGACTTGGAAAGTGGTTGCATCTGGACTAATTTGGGTCCTGCGGATCGATTGGTACCATCCCCGAGCTTGTACGACCTTCGGAAGAGGTCGACCGACGAAATTCCCCCAAATCTGAGGAGATATTCTTGAATAACTTTTTTTGTGAAGGTTGGAGAGACTTGCAAGTAGGCTCTACCCCCACTAAATGGGGTAGCGCGCATCGATCGGTACCATCCTTGAGCTTCTCCGACTTTCGGAAGGGTTAGGGTTAGGGTTAGGGATGAAAGCACATAGGAGAAAGAGATATTCTTGAATAACTTTTTTTGTGAAGGTCGGAGAGACTTGGAAAGTGGTTGCATCTGGACTAATTTGGGTCCTGCGGATCGATTGGTACCATCCCCGAGCTTGTACGACCTTCGAAAGAGGTCGACCGACGAAATTCCCCCAAATCTGAGGAGATATTCTTGAATAACTTTTTTTGTGAAGGTCGGAGAGACTTGCAAGTAGGCTCTACCCCCACTAAATGGGGTAGCGCGCATCGATCGGTACCATCCTTGAGCTTCTCCGACTTTCGGAAGGGTTAGGGTTAGGGTAAGGGATGAAAGCACATAGGAGAAAGAGATATTCTTGAATAACTTTTTTTGTGAAGGTCGGAGAGACTTGCAAGTAGGCTCTACCCCCACTAAATGGGGTTGCGCGCATCGATCGGTACCATCCTTGAGCTTCTCCGACTTTCGGAAGGGTTAGGGTTAGGGTTAGGGATGAAAGCACATAGGAGAAAGAGATATTCTTGAATAACTTTTTTTGTGAAGGTCGGAGAGACTTGGAAAGTGGTTGCATCTGGACTAATTTGGGTCCTGCGGATCGATTGGTACCATCCCCGAGCTTGTACGACCTTCGAAAGAGGTCGACCGACGAAATTCCCCCAAATCTGAGGAGATATTCTTGAATAACTTTTTTTGTGAAGGTCGGAGAGACTTGCAAGTAGGCTCTACCCCCACTAAATGGGGTAGCGCGCATCGATCGGTACCATCCTTGAGCTTCTCCGACTTTCGGAAGGGTTAGGGTTAGGGTTAGGGATGAAAGCACATAGGAGAAAGAGATATTCTTGAATAACTTTTTTTGTGAAGGTCGGAGAGACTTGGAAAGTGGTTGCATCTGGACTAATTTGGGTTATGCGGATCGATTGGTACCATCCCCGAGCTTGTACGACCTTCGAAAGAGGTCGACCGACGAAATTCCTCCAAATCTGAGGAGATATTCTTGAATAACTTTTTTTGTGAAGGTCGGAGAGACTTGCAAGTAGGCTCTACCCCCACTAAATGGGGTAGCGCGCATCGATCGGTACCATCCTTGAGCTTCTCCGACTTTCGGAAGGGTTAGGGTTAGGGTTAGGGATGAAAGCACATAGGAGAAAGAGATATTCTTGAATAACTTTTTTTGTGAAGGTCGGAGAGACTTGGAAAGTGGTTGCATCTGGACTAATTTGGGTCCTGCGGATCGATTGGTACCATCCCCGAGCTTGTACGACCTTCGAAAGAGGTCGACCGACGAAATTCCCCCAAATCTGAGGAGATATTCTTGAATAACTTTTTTTGTGAAGGTCGGAGAGACTTGCAAGTAGGCTCTACCCCCTTTAAATGGGGTAGCGCGCATCGATCGGTACCATCCTTGAGCTTCTCCGACTTTTGGAAGGGTTAGGGTTAGGGTTAGGGATGAAAGCACATAGGAGAAAGAGATATTCTTGAATAACTTTTTTTGTAAAGGTCGGAGAGACTTGCAAGTAGGCTCTACCCCCACTAAATGGGGTAGCGCGCATCGATCGGTACCATCCTTGAGCTTCTCCGACTTTCGGAAGGGTTAGGGTTAGGGTTAGGGATGAAAGCACATAGGAGAAAGAGATATTCTTGAATAACTTTTTTTGTGAAGGTCGGAGAGACTTGGAAAGTGGTTGCATCTGGACTAATTTGGGTCCTGCGGATCGATTGGTACCATCCCCGAGCTTGTACGACCTTCGAAAGAGGTCGACCGACGAAATTCCCCCAAATCTGAGGAGATATTCTTGAATAACTTTTTTTGTGAAGGTCGGAGAGACTTGCAAGTAGGCTCTACCCCCTTTAAATGGGGTAGCGCGCATCGATCGGTACCATCCTTGAGCTTCTCCGACTTTTGGAAGGGTTAGGGTTAGGGTTAGGGATGAAAGCACATAGGAGAAAGAGATATTCTTGAATAACTTTTTTTGTAAAGGTCGGAGAGACTTGCAAGTAGGCTCTACCCCCACTAAATGGGGTTGCGCGCATCGATCGGTACCATCCTTGAGCTTCTCCGACTTTCGGAAGGGTTAGGGTTAGGGATGAAAGCACATAGGAGAAAGAGATATTCTTGAATAACTTTTTTTGTGAAGGTCGGAGAGACTTGGAAAGTGGTTGCATCTGGACTAATTTGGGTCCTGCGGATCGATTGGTACCATCCCCGAGCTTGTACGACCTTCGGAAGAGGTCGACCGACGAAATTCCCCCAAATCTGAGGAGATATTCTTGAATAACTTTTTTTGTGAAGGTCGGAGAGACTTGCAAGTAGGCTCTACCCCCACTAAATGGGGTAGCGCGCATCGATCGGTACCATCCTTGAGCTTCTCCGACTTTCGGAAGGGTTAGGGTTAGGGTTAGGGATGAAAGCACATAGGAGAAAGAGATATTCTTGAATAACTTTTTTTGTGAAGGTCGGAGAGACTTGGAAAGTGGTTGCATCTGGACTAATTTGGGTCCTGCAGATCGATTGGTACCATCCCCGAGCTTGTACGACCTTCGGAAGAGGTCGACCGACGAAATTCCCCCAAATCTGAGGAGATATTCTTGAATAACTTTTTTTGTGAAGGTCGGAGAGACTTGCAAGTAGGCTCTACCCCCACTAAATGGGGTAGCGCGCATCGATCGGTACCATCCTTGAGCTTCTCCGACTTTCGGAAGGGTTAGGGTTAGGGTTAGGGATGAAAGCACATAGGAGAAAGAGATATTCTTGAATAACTTTTTTTGTGAAGGTCGGAGAGACTTGGAAAGTGGTTGCATCTGGACTAATTTGGGTCCTGCGGATCGATTGGTACCATCCCCGAGCTTGTACGACCTTCGAAAGAGGTCGACCGACGAAATTCCCCCAAATCTGAGGAGATATTCTTGAATAACTTTTTTTGTGAAGGTCGGAGAGACTTGCAAGTAGGCTCTACCCCCACTAAATGGGGTAGCGCGCATCGATCGGTACCATCCTTGAGCTTCTCCGACTTTCGGAAGGGTTAGGGTTAGGGTTAGGGATGAAAGCACATAGGAGAAAGAGATATTCTTGAATAACTTTTTTTGTGAAGGTCGGAGAGACTTGGAAAGTGGTTGCATCTGGACTAATTTGGGTTATGCGGATCGATTGGTACCATCCCCGAGCTTGTACGACCTTCGAAAGAGGTCGACCGACGAAATTCCCCCAAATCTGAGGAGATATTCTTGAATAACTTTTTTTGTGAAGGTCGGAGAGACTTGCAAGTAGGCTCTACCCCCACTAAATGGGGTAGCGCGCATCGATCGGTACCATCCTTGAGCTTCTCCGACTTTCGGAAGGGTTAGGGTTAGGGATGAAAGCACATAGGAGAAAGAGATATTCTTGAATAACTTTTTTTGTGAAGGTCGGAGAGACTTGCAAGTAGGCTCTACCCCCACTAAATGGGGTTGCGCGCATCCATCGGTACCATCCTTGAGCTTCTCCGACTTTCGGAAGGGTTAGGGTTAGGGATGAAAGCACATAGGAGAAAGAGATATTCTTGAATAACTTTTTTTGTGAAGGTCGGAGAGACTTGCAAGTAGGCTCTACCCCCTTTAAATGGGGTAGCGCGCATCGATCGGTACCATCCTTGAGCTTCTCCGACTTTTGGAAGGGTTAGGGTTAGGGTTAGGGATGAAAGCACATAGGAGAAAGAGATATTCTTGAATAACTTTTTTTGTAAAGGTCGGAGAGACTTGCAAGTAGGCTCTACCCCCACTAAATGGGGTTGCGCGCATCGATCGGTACCATCCTTGAGCTTCTCCGACTTTCGGAAGGGTTAGGGTTAGGGATGAAAGCACATAGGAGAAAGAGATATTCTTGAATAACTTTTTTTGTGAAGGTCGGAGAGACTTGGAAAGTGGTTGCATCTGGACTAATTTGGGTCCTGCGGATCGATTGGTACCATCCCCGAGCTTGTACGACCTTCGGAAGAGGTCGACCGACGAAATTCCCCCAAATCTGAGGAGATATTCTTGAATAACTTTTTTTGTGAAGGTCGGAGAGACTTGCAAGTAGGCTCTACCCCCACTAAATGGGGTAGCGCGCATCGATCGGTACCATCCTTGAGCTTCTCCGACTTTCGGAAGGGTTAGGGTTAGGGTTAGGGATGAAAGCACATAGGAGAAAGAGATATTCTTGAATAACTTTTTTTGTGAAGGTCGGAGAGACTTGGAAAGTGGTTGCATCTGGACTAATTTGGGTCCTGCGGATCGATTGGTACCATCCCCGAGCTTGTACGACCTTCGGAAGAGGTCGACCGACGAAATTCCCCCAAATCTGAGGAGATATTCTTGAATAACTTTTTTTGTGAAGGTTGGAGAGACTTGCAAGTAGGCTCTACCCCCACTAAATGGGGTAGCGCGCATCGATCGGTACCATCCTTGAGCTTCTCCGACTTTCGGAAGGGTTAGGGTTAGGGTTAGGGATGAAAGCACATAGGAGAAAGAGATATTCTTGAATAACTTTTTTTGTGAAGGTCGGAGAGACTTGGAAAGTGGTTGCATCTGGACTAATTTGGGTCCTGCGGATCGATTGGTACCATCCCCGAGCTTGTACGACCTTCGAAAGAGGTCGACCGACGAAATTCCCCCAAATCTGAGGAGATATTCTTGAATAACTTTTTTTGTGAAGGTCGGAGAGACTTGCAAGTAGGCTCTACCCCCACTAAATGGGGTAGCGCGCATCGATCGGTACCATCCTTGAGCTTCTCCGACTTTCGGAAGGGTTAGGGTTAGGGTTAGGGATGAAAGCACATAGGAGAAAGAGATATTCTTGAATAACTTTTTTTGTGAAGGTCGGAGAGACTTGCAAGTAGGCTCTACCCCCACTAAATGGGGTTGCGCGCATCGATCGGTACCATCCTTGAGCTTCTCCGACTTTCGGAAGGGTTAGGGTTAGGGTTAGGGATGAAAGCACATAGGAGAAAGAGATATTCTTGAATAACTTTTTTTGTGAAGGTCGGAGAGACTTGGAAAGTGGTTGCATCTGGACTAATTTGGGTCCTGCGGATCGATTGGTACCATCCCCGAGCTTGTACGACCTTCGAAAGAGGTCGACCGACGAAATTCCCCCAAATCTGAGGAGATATTCTTGAATAACTTTTTTTGTGAAGGTCGGAGAGACTTGCAAGTAGGCTCTACCCCCACTAAATGGGGTAGCGCGCATCGATCGGTACCATCCTTGAGCTTCTCCGACTTTCGGAAGGGTTAGGGTTAGGGTTAGGGATGAAAGCACATAGGAGAAAGAGATATTCTTGAATAACTTTTTTTGTGAAGGTCGGAGAGACTTGCAAGTAGGCTCTACCCCCACTAAATGGGGTAGCGCGCATCGATCGGTACCATCCTTGAGCTTCTCCGACTTTCGGAAGGGTTAGGGTTAGGGTTAGGGATGAAAGCACATAGGAGAAAGAGATATTCTTGAATAACTTTTTTTGTGAAGGTCGGAGAGACTTGCAAGTAGGCTCTACCCCCACTAAATGGGGTAGCACGCATCGATCGGTACCATCCTTGAGCTTCTCCGACTTTCGGAAGGGTTAGGGTTAGGGATGAAAGCACATAGGAGAAAGAGATATTCTTGAATAACTTTTTTTGTGAAGGTCGGAGAGACTTGGAAAGTGGTTGCATCTGGACTAATTTGGGTCCTGCGGATCGATTGGTACCATCCCCGAGCTTGTACGACCTTCGAAAGAGGTCGACCGACGAAATTCCCCCAAATCTGAGGAGATATTCTTGAATAACTTTTTTTGTGAAGGTCGGAGAGACTTGCAAGTAGGCTCTACCCCCACTAAATGGGGTAGCGCGCATCGATCGGTACCATCCTTGAGCTTCTCCGACTTTCGGAAGGGTTAGGGTTAGGGTTAGGGATGAAAGCACATAGGAGAAAGAGATATTCTTGAATAACTTTTTTTGTGAAGGTCGGAGAGACTTGCAAGTAGGCTCTACCCCCACTAAATGGGGTTGCGCGCATCGATCGGTACCATCCTTGAGCTTCTCCGACTTTCGGAAGGGTTAGGGTTAGGGATGAAAGCACATAGGAGAAAGAGATATTCTTGAATAACTTTTTTTGTGAAGGTCGGAGAGACTTGGAAAGTGGTTGCATCTGGACTAATTTGGGTCCTGCGGATCGATTGGTACCATCCCCGAGCTTGTACGACCTTCGGAAGAGGTCGACCGACGAAATTCCCCCAAATCTGAGGAGATATTCTTGAATAACTTTTTTTGTGAAGGTCGGAGAGACTTGCAAGTAGGCTCTACCCCCACTAAATGGGGTAGCGCGCATCGATCGGTACCATCCTTGAGCTTCTCCGACTTTCGGAAGGGTTAGTGTTAGGGTTAGGGATGAAAGCACATAGGAGAAAGAGATATTCTTGAATAACTTTTTTTGTGAAGGTCGGAGAGACTTGCAAGTAGGCTCTACCCCCACTAAATGGGGTTGCGCGCATCGATCGGTACCATCCTTGAGCTTCTCCGACTTTCGGAAGGGTTAGGGTTAGGGATGAAAGCACATAGGAGAAAGAGATATTCTTGAATAACTTTTTAGTGAAGGTCGGAGAGACTTGGAAAGTGGTTGCATCTGGACTAATTTGGGTCCTGCGGATCGATTGGTACCATCCCCGAGCTTGTACGACCTTCGGAAGAGGTCGACCGACGAAATTCCCCCAAATCTGAGGAGATATTCTTGAATAACTTTTTTTGTGAAGGTCGGAGAGACTTGCAAGTAGGCTCTACCCCCACTAAATGGGGTTGCGCGCATCGATCGGTACCATCCTTGAGCTTCTCCGACTTTCGGAAGGGTTAGGGTTAGGGTTAGGGATGAAAGCACATAGGAGAAAGAGATATTCTTGAATAACTTTTTTTGTGAAGGTCGGAGAGACTTGGAAAGTGGTTGCATCTGGACTAATTTGGGTCCTGCGGATCGATTGGTACCATCCCCGAGCTTGTACGACCTTCGAAAGAGGTCGACCGACGAAATTCCCCCAAATCTGAGGAGATATTCTTGAATAACTTTTTTTGTGAAGGTCGGAGAGACTTGCAAGTAGGCTCTACCCCCACTAAATGGGGTAGCGCGCATCGATCGGTACCATCCTTGAGCTTCTCCGACTTTCGGAAGGGTTAGGGTTAGGGTTAGGGATGAAAGCACATAGGAGAAAGAGATATTCTTGAATAACTTTTTTTGTGAAGGTCGGAGAGACTTGCAAGTAGGCTCTACCCCCACTAAATGGGGTTGCGCGCATCGATCGGTACCATCCTTGAGCTTCTCCGACTTTCGGAAGGGTTAGGGTTAGGGATGAAAGCACATAGGAGAAAGAGATATTCTTGAATAACTTTTTTTGTGAAGGTCGGAGAGACTTGGAAAGTGGTTGCATCTGGACTAATTTGGGTCCTGCGGATCGATTGGTACCATCCCCGAGCTTGTACGACCTTCGGAAGAGGTCGACCGACGAAATTCCCCCAAATCTGAGGAGATATTCTTGAATAACGTTTTTTGTGAAGGTCGGAGAGACTTGCAAGTAGGCTCTACCCCCATTAAATGGGGTAGCGCGCATCGATCGGTACCATCCTTGAGCTTCTCCGACTTTCGGAAGGGTTAGGGTTAGGGTTAGGGATGAAAGCACATAGGAGAAAGAGATATTCTTGAATAACTTTTTTTGTGAAGGTCGGAGAGACTTGCAAGTAGGCTCTACCCCCACTAAATGGGGTTGCGCGCATCGATCGGTACCATCCTTGAGCTTCTCCGACTTTCGGAAGGGTTAGGGTTAGGGTTAGGGATGAAAGCACATAGGAGAAAGAGATATTCTTGAATAACTTTTTTTGTGAAGGTCGGAGAGACTTGGAAAGTGGTTGCATCTGGACTAATTTGGGTCCTGCGGATCGATTGGTACCATCCCCGAGCTTGTACGACCTTCGAAAGAGGTCGACCGACGAAATTCCCCCAAATCTGAGGAGATATTCTTGAATAACTTTTTTTGTGAAGGTCGGAGAGACTTGCAAGTAGGCTCTACCCCCACTAAATGGGGTAGCGCGCATCGATCGGTACCATCCTTGAGCTTCTCCGACTTTCGGAAGGGTTAGGGTTAGGGTTAGGGATGAAAGCACATAGGAGAAAGAGATATTCTTGAATAACTTTTTTTGTGAAGGTCGGAGAGACTTGCAAGTAGGCTCTACCCCCACTAAATGGGGTTGCGCGCATCGATCGGTACCATCCTTGAGCTTCTCCGACTTTCGGAAGGGTTAGGGTTAGGGATGAAAGCACATAGGAGAAAGAGATATTCTTGAATAACTTTTTTTGTGAAGGTCAGAGAGACTTGGAAAGTGGTTGCATCTGGACTAATTTGGGTCCTGCGGATCGATTGGTACCATCCCCGAGCTTGTACGACCTTCGGAAGAGGTCGACCGACGAAATTCCCCCAAATCTGAGGAGATATTCTTGAATAACTTTTTTTGTGAAGGTCGGAGAGACTTGCAAGTAGGCTCTACCCCCACTAAATGGGGTAGTGCGCATCGATCGGTACCATCCTTGAGCTTCTCCGACTTTCGGAAGGCTTAGGGTTAGGGATGAAAGCACATAGGAGAAAGAGATATTCTTGAATAACTTTTTTTTGAAGGTCGGAGAGACTTGCAAGTAGGCTCTACCCCCACTAAATGGGGTTGCGCGCATCGATCGGTACCATCTTTGAGCTTCTCCGACTTTCGGAAGGGTTAGGGTTAGGGATGAAAGCACATAGGAGAAAGAGATATTCTTGAATAACTTTTTTTGTGAAGGTCGGAGAGACTTGGAAAGTGGTTGCATCTGGACTAATTTGGGTCCTGCGGATCGATTGGTACCATCCCCGAGCTTGTACGACCTTCGGAAGAGGTCGACCGACGAAATTCCCCCAAATCTGAGGAGATATTCTTGAATAACTTTTTTTGTGAAGGTCGGAGAGACTTGCAAGTAGGCTCTACCCCCACTAAATGGGGTAGCGCGCATCGATCGGTACCATCCTTGAGCTTCTCCGACTTTCGGAAGGGTTAGTGTTAGGGTTAGGGATGAAAGCACATAGGAGAAAGAGATATTCTTGAATAACTTTTTTTGTGAAGGTCGGAGAGACTTGCAAGTAGGCTCTACCCCCACTAAATGGGGTTGCGCGCATCGATCGGTACCATCCCCGAGCTTCTCCGACTTTCGGAAGGGTTAGGGTTAGGGATGAAAGCACATAGGAGAAAGAGATATTCTTGAATAACTTTTTTTGTGAAGGTCGGAAAGACTTGGAAAGTGGTTGCATCTTGACTAATTTGGGTCCTGCGGATCGATTGGTACCATCCCCGAGCTTGTACGACCTTTGGAAGAGGTCGACCGACGAAATTCCCCCAAATCTGAGGAGATATTCTTGAATAACGTTTTTTGTGAAGGTCGGAGAGACTTGCAAGTAGGCTCTACCCCCACTAAATGGGGTAGCGCGCATCGATCGGTACCATCCTTGAGCTTCTCCGACTTTCGGAAGGGTTAGGGTTAGGGTTAGGGATGAAAGCACATAGGAGAAAGAGATATTCTTGAATAACTTTTTTTGTGAAGGTCGGAGAGACTTGCAAGTAGGCTCTACCCCCACTAAATGGGGTTGCGCGCATCGATCGGTACCATCCTTGAGCTTCTCCGACTTTCGGAAGGGTTAGGGTTAGGGTTAGGGATGAAAGCACATAGGAGAAAGAGATATTCTTGAATAACTTTTTTTGTGAAGGTCGGAGAGACTTGGAAAGTGGTTGCATCTGGACTAATTTGGGTCCTGCAGATCGATTGGTACTATCCCCGAGCTTGTACGACCTTCGGAAGAGGTCGACCGACGAAATTCCCCCAAATCTGAGGAGATATTCTTGAATAACTTTTTTTGTGAAGGTCGGAGAGACTTGCAAGTAGGCTCTACCCCCACTAAATGGGGTAGCGCGCATCGATCGGTACCATCCTTGAGCTTCTTTGACTTTCGGAAGGGTTAGGGTTAGGGTTAGGGATGAAAGCACATAGGAGAAAGAGATATTCTTGAATAACTTTTTTTGTGAAGGTCGGAGAGACTTGCAAGTAGGCTCTACCCCCACTAAATGGGGTTGCGCGCATCGATCGGTACCATTCTTGAGCTTCTCCGACTTTCGGAAGGGTTAGGGTTAGGGTTAGGGATGAAAGCACATAGGAGAAAGAGATATTCTTGAATAACTTTTTTTGTGAAGGTCGGAGAGACTTGGAAAGTGGTTGCATCTGGACTAATTTGGGTCCTGCAGATCGATTGGTACCATCCCCGAGCTTGTACGACCTTCGGAAGAGGTCGACCGACGAAATTCCCCCAAATCTGAGGAGATATTCTTGAATAACTTTTTTTGTGAAGGTCGGAGAGACTTGCAAGTAGGCTCTACCCCCACTAAATGGGGTAGCGCGCATCGATCGGTACCATCCTTGAGCTTCTCAGACTTTCGGAAGGGTTAGGGTTAGGGTTAGGGATGAAAGCACATAGGAGAAAGAGATATTCTTGAATAACTTTTTTTGTGAAGGTCGGAGAGACTTGCAAGTAGGCTCTACCCCCACTAAATGGGGTAGCGCGCATCGATCGGTACCATCCTTGAGCTTCTCCGACTTTAGGAAGGGTTAGGGTTAGGGTTAGGGATGAAAGCACATAGGAGAAAGAGATATTCTTGAATAACTTTTTTTGTGAAGGTCGGAGAGACTTGCAAGTAGGCTCTACCCCCACTAAATGGGGTAGCGCGCATCGATCGGTACCATCCTTGAGCTTCTCCGACTTTCGGAAGGGTTAGGGTTAGGGTTAGGGATGAAAGCACATAGGAGAAAGAGATATTCTTGAATAACTTTTTTTGTGAAGGTCGGAGAGACTTGGAAAGTGGTTGCATCTGGACTAATTTGGGTCCTGCGGATCGATTGGTACCATCCCCGAGCTTGTACGACCTTCGGAAGAGGTCGACCGACGAAATTCCCCCAAATCTGAGGAGATATTCTTGAATAACTTTTTTTGTGAAAGTCGGAGAGACTTGCAAGTAGGCTCTACCCCCACTAAATGGGGTAGCGCGCATCGATCAGTACCATCCTTGAGCTTCTCCGACTTTCGGAAGGGTTAGGGTTAGGGTTAGGGATGAAAGCACATAGGAGAAAGAGATATTCTTGAATAACTTTTTTTGTGAAGGTCGGAGAGACTTGCAAGTAGGCTCTACCCCCACTAAATGGGGTAGCGCGCATCGATCGGTACCATCCTTGAGCTTCTCCGACTTTCGGAAGGGTTAGGGTTAGGGTTAGGGATGAAAGCACATAGGAGAAAGAGATATTCTTGAATAACTTTTTTTGTGAAGGTCGGAGAGACTTGCAAGTAGGCTCTACCCCCACTAAATGGGGTAGCACGCATCGATCGGTACCATCCTTGAGCTTCTCCGACTTTCGGAAGGGTTAGGGTTAGGGTTAGGGATGAAAGCACATAGGAGAAAGAGATATTCTTGAATAACTTTTTTTGTGAAGGTCGGAGAGACTTGCAAGTAGGCTCTACCCCCACTAAATGGGGTTGCGCGCATCGATCGGTACCATCCTTGAGCTTCTCCGACTTTCGGAAGGGTTAGGGTTAGGGATGAAAGCACATAGGAGAAAGAGATATTCTTGAATAACTTTTTTTGTGAAGGTCGGAGAGACTTGGAAAGTGGTTGCATCTGGACTAATTTGGGTCCTGCGGATCGATTGGTACCATCCCCGAGCTTGTACGACCTTCGGAAGAGGTCGACCGACGAAATTCCCCCAAATCTGAGGAGATATTCTTGAATAACTTTTTTTGTGAAGGTCGGAGAGACTTGCAAGTAGGCTCTACCCCCACTAAATGGGGTAGCGCGCATCGATCGGTACCATCCTTGAGCTTCTCCGACTTTCGGAAGGGTTAGTGTTAGGGTTAGGGATGAAAGCACATAGGAGAAAGAGATATTCTTGAACAACTTTTTTTGTGAAGGTCGGAGAGACTTGCAAGTAGGCTCTACCCCCACTAAATGGGGTTGCGCGCATCGATCGGTACCATCCCCGAGCTTCTCCGACTTTCGGAAGGGTTAGGGTTAGGGATGAAAGCACATAGGAGAAAGAGATATTCTTGAATAACTTTTTTTGTGAAGGTCGGAAAGACTTGGAAAGTGGTTGCATCTGGACTAATTTGGGTCCTGCGGATCGATTGGTACCATCCCCGAGCTTGTACGACCTTCGGAAGAGGTCGACCGACGAAATTCCCCCAAATCTGAGGAGATATTCTTGAATAACGTTTTTTGTGAAGGTCGGAGAGACATGCAAGTAGGCTCTACCCCCACTAAATGGGGTAGCGCGCATCGATCGGTACCATCCTTGAGCTTCTCCGACTTTCGGAAGGGTTAGGGTTAGGGTTAGGGATGAAAGCACATAGGAGAAAGAGATATTCTTGAATAACTTTTTTTGTGAAGGTCGGAGAGACTTGCAAGTAGGCTCTACCCCCACTAAATGGGGTAGCGCGCATCGATCGGTACCATCCTTGAGCTTCTCCGACTTTCGGAAGGGTTAGGGTTAGGGTTAGGGATGAAAGCACATAGGAGAAAGAGATATTCTTGAATAACTTTTTTTGTGAAGGTCGGAGAGACTTGCAAGTAGGCTCTACCCCCACTAAATGGGGTTGCGCGCATCGATCGGTACCATCCTTGAGCTTCTCCGACTTTCGGAAGGGTTAGGGTTAGGGTTAGGGATGAAAGCACATAGGAGAAAGAGATATTCTTGAATAACTTTTTTTGTGAAGGTCGGAGAGACTTGGAAAGTGGTTGCATCTGGACTAATTTGGGTCCTGCAGATCGATTGGTACCATCCCCGAGCTTGTACGACCTTCGGAAGAGGTCGACCGACGAAATTCCCCCAAATCTGAGGAGATATTCTTGAATAACTTTTTTTGTGAAGGTCGGAGAGACTTGCAAGTAGGCTCTACCCCCACTAAATGGGGTAGCGCGCATCGATCGGTACCATCCTTGAGCTTCTCCGACTTTCGGAAGGGTTAGGGTTAGGGTTAGGGATGAAAGCACATAGGAGAAAGAGATATTCTTGAATAACTTTTTTTGTGAAGGTCGGAGAGACTTGCAAGTAGGCTCTACCCCCACTAAATGGGGTAGCGCGCATCGATCGGTACCATCCTTGAGCTTCTCCGACTTTCGGAAGGGTTAGGGTTAGGGTTAGGGATGAAAGCACATAGGAGAAAGAGATATTCTTGAATAACTTTTTTTGTGAAGGTCGGAGAGACTTGCAAGTAGGCTCTACCCCCACTAAATGGGGTAGCACGCATCGATCGGTACCATCCTTGAGCTTCTCCGACTTTCGGAAGGGTTAGGGTTAGGGTTAGGGATGAAAGCACATAGGAGAAAGAGATATTCTTGAATAACTTTTTTTGTGAAGGTCGGAGAGACTTGGAAAGTGGTTGCATCTGGACTAATTTGGGTCCTGCGGATCGATTGGTACCATCCCCGAGCTTGTACGACCTTCGAAAGAGGTCGACCGACGAAATTCCCCCAAATCTGAGGAGATATTCTTGAATAACTTTTTTTGTGAAGGTCGGAGAGACTTGCAAGTAGGCTCTACCCCCACTAAATGGGGTAGCGCGCATCGATCGGTACCATCCTTGAGCTTCTCCGACTTTCGGATGGGTTAGTGTTAGGGTTAGGGATGAAAGCACATAGGAGAAAGAGATATTCTTGAATAACTTTTTTTGTGAAGGTCGGAGAGACTTGCAAGTAGGCTCTACCCCCACTAAATGGGGTTGCGCGCATCGATCGGTACCATCCCCGAGCTTCTCCGACTTTCGGAAGGGTTAGGGTTAGGGATGAAAGCACATAGGAGAAAGAGATATTCTTGAATAACTTTTTTTGTGAAGGTCGGAGAGACTTGGAAAGTGGTTGCATCTGGACTAATTTGGGTCCTGCGGATCGATTGGTACCATCCCCGAGCTTGTACGACCTTCGGAAGAGGTCGACCGACGAAATTCCCCCAAATCTGAGGAGATATTCTTGAATAACTTTTTTTGTGAAGGTCGGAGAGACTTGCAAGTAGGCTCTACTCCCACTAAATGGGGTAGCGCGCATCGATCGGTACCATCTTTAAGCTTCTCCGACTTTCGGAAGGGTTAGGGTTAGGGTTAGGGATGAAAGCACATAGGAGAAAGAGATATTCTTGAATAACTTTTTTTGTGAAGGTCGGAGAGACTTGCAAGTAGGCTCTACCCCCACTAAATGGGGTTGCGCGCATCCATCGGTACCATCCTTGAGCTTCTCCGACTTTCGGAAGGGTTAGGGTTAGGGTTAGGGATGAAAGCACATAGGAGAAAGAGATATTCTTGAATAACTTTTTTTGTGAAGGTCGGAGAGACTTGGAAAGTGGTTGCATCTGGACTAATTTGGGTCCTGCGGATCGATTGGTACTATCCCCGAGCTTGTACGACCTTCGGAAGAGGTCGACCGACGAAATTCCCCCAAATCTGAGGAGATATTCTTGAATAACTTTTTTTGTGAAGGTCGGAGAGACTTGCAAGTAGGCTCTACCCCCACTAAATGGGGTAGCGCGCATCGATCGGTACCATCCTTGAGCTTCTCCGACTTTCGGAAGGGTTAGGGTTAGGGTTAGGGATGAAAGCACATAGGAGAAAGAGATATTCTTGAATAACTTTTTTTGTGAAGGTCGGAGAGACTTGCAAGTAGGCTCTACCCCCACTAAATGGGGTTGCGCGCATCGATCGGTACCATCCTTGAGCTTCTCCGACTTTCGGAAGGGTTAGGGTTAGGGTTAGGGATGAAAGCACATAGGAGAAAGAGATATTCTTGAATAACTTTTTTTGTGAAGGTCGGAGAGACTTGGAAAGTGGTTGCATCTGGACTAATTTGGGTCCTGCAGATCGATTGGTACCATCCCCGAGCTTGTACGACCTTCGGAAGAGGTCGACCGACGAAATTCCCCCAAATCTGAGGAGATATTCTTGAATAACTTTTTTTGTGAAGGTCGGAGAGACTTGCAAGTAGGCTCTACCCCCACTAAATGGGGTAGCGCGCATCGATCGGTACCATCCTTGAGCTTCTCCGACTTTCGGAAGGGTTAGGGTTAGGGTTAGGGATGAAAGCACATAGGAGAAAGAGATATTCTTGAATAACTTTTTTTGTGAAGGTCGGAGAGACTTGCAAGTAGGCTCTACCCCCACTAAATGGGGTAGCGCGCATCGATCGGTACCATCCTTGAGCTTCTCCGACTTTCGGAAGGGTTAGGGTTAGGGTTAGGGATGAAAGCACATAGGAGAAAGAGATATTCTTGAATAACTTTTTTTGTGAAGGTCGGAGAGACTTGCAAGTAGGCTCTACCCCCACTAAATGGGGTAGCGCGCATCGATCGGTACCATCCTTGAGCTTCTCCGACTTTCGGAAGGGTTAGGGTTAGGGTTAGGGATGAAAGCACATAGGAGAAAGAGATATTCTTGAATAACTTTTTTTGTGAAGGTCGGAGAGACTTGGAAAGTGGTTGCATCTGGACTAATTTGGGTCCTGCGGATCGATTGGTACCATCCCCGAGCTTGTACGACCTTCGGAAGAGGTCGACCGACGAAATTCCCCCAAATCTGAGGAGATATTCTTGAATAACTTTTTTTGTGAAGGTCGGAGAGACTTGCAAGTAGGCTCTACCCCCACTAAATGGGGTAGCGCGCATCGATCAGTACCATCCTTGAGCTTCTCCGACTTTCGGAAGGGTTAGGGTTAGGGTTAGGGATGAAAGCACATAGGAGAAAGAGATATTCTTGAATAACTTTTTTTGTGAAGGTCGGAGAGACTTGCAAGTAGGCTCTACCCCCACTAAATGGGGTAGCGCACATCGATCGGTACCATCCTTGAGCTTCTTTGACTTTCGGAAGGGTTAGGGTTAGGGTTAGGGATGAAAGCACATAGGAGAAAGAGATATTCTTGAATAACTTTTTTTGTGAAGGTCGGAGAGACTTGCAAGTAGGCTCTACCCCCACTAAATGGGGTAGCACGCATCGATCGGTACCATCCTTGAGCTTCTCCGACTTTCGGAAGGGTTAGGGTTAGGGTTAGGGATGAAAGCACATAGGAGAAAGAGATATTCTTGAATAACTTTTTTTGTGAAGGTCGGAGAGACTTGGAAAGTGGTTGCATCTGGACTAATTTGGGTCCTGCGGATCGATTGGTACCATCCCCGAGCTTGTACGACCTTCGAAAGAGGTCGACCGACGAAATTCCCCCAAATCTGAGGAGATATTCTTGAATAACTTTTTTTGTGAAGGTCGGAGAGACTTGCAAGTAGGCTCTACCCCCACTAAATGGGGTAGCGCGCATCGATCGGTACCATCCTTGAGCTTCTCCGACTTTCGGAAGGGTTAGGGTTAGGGTTAGGGATGAAAGCACATAGGAGAAAGAGATATTCTTGAATAACTTTTTTTGTGAAGGTCGGAGAGACTTGCAAGTAGGCTCTACCCCCACTAAATGGGGTTGCGCGCATCGATCGGTACCATCCTTGAGCTTCTCCGACTTTCGGAAGGGTTAGGGTTAGGGATGAAAGCACATAGGAGAAAGAGATATTCTTGAATAACTTTTTTTGTGAAGGTCGGAGAGACTTGCAAGTAGGCTCTACCCCCACTAAATGGGGTAGCGCGCATCGATCGGTACCATCCTTGAGCTTCTCCGACTTTCGGAAGGGTTAGGGTTAGGGTTAGGGATGAAAGCACATAGGAGAAAGAGATATTCTTGAATAACTTTTTTTGTGAAGGTCGGAGAGACTTGCAAGTAGGCTCTACCCCCACTAAATGGGGTAGCGCGCATCGATCGGTACTATCCTTGAGCTTCTCCGACTTTCGGAAGGGTTAGGGTTAGGGTTAGGGATGAAAGCACATAGGAGAAAGAGATATTCTTGAATAACTTTTTTTGTGAAGGTCGGAGAGACTTGGAAAGTGGTTGCATCTGGACTAATTTGGGTCCTGCGGATCGATTGGTACCATCCCCGAGCTTGTACGACCTTCGGAAGAGGTCGACCGACGAAATTCCCCCAAATCTGAGGAGATATTCTTGAATAACTTTTTTTGTGAAGGTCGGAGAGACTTGCAAGTAGGCTCTACTCCCACTAAATGGGGTAGCGCGCATCGATCGGTACCATCTTTGAGCTTCTCCGACTTTCGGAAGGGTTAGGGTTAGGGTTAGGGATGAAAGCACATAGGAGAAAGAGATATTCTTGAATAACTTTTTTTGTGAAGGTCGGAGAGACTTGCAAGTAGGCTCTACCCCCACTAAATGGGGTTGCGCGCATCCATCGGTACCATCCTTGAGCTTCTCCGACTTTCGGAAGGGTTAGGGTTAGGGTTAGGGATGAAAGCACATAGGAGAAAGAGATATTCTTGAATAACTTTTTTTGTGAAGGTCGGAGAGACTTGGAAAGTGGTTGCATCTGGACTAATTTGGGTCCTGCGGATCGATTGGTACTATCCCCGAGCTTGTACGACCTTCGGAAGAGGTCGACCGACGAAATTCCCCCAAATCTGAGGAGATATTCTTGAATAACTTTTTTTGTGAAGGTCGGAGAGACTTGCAAGTAGGCTCTACCCCCACTAAATGGGGTAGCGCGCATCGATCGGTACCATCCTTGAGCTTCTCCGACTTTCGGAAGGGTTAGGGTTAGGGTTAGGGATGAAAGCACATAGGAGAAAGAGATATTCTTGAATAACTTTTTTTGTGAAGGTCGGAGAGACTTGCAAGTAGGCTCTACCCCCACTAAATGGGGTTGCGCGCATCGATCGGTACCATCCTTGAGCTTCTCCGACTTTCGGAAGGGTTAGGGTTAGGGTTAGGGATGAAAGCACATAGGAGAAAGAGATATTCTTGAATAACTTTTTTTGTGAAGGTCGGAGAGACTTGGAAAGTGGTTGCATCTGGACTAATTTGGGTCCTGCAGATCGATTGGTACCATCCCCGAGCTTGTACGACCTTCGGAAGAGGTCGACCGACGAAATTCCCCCAAATCTGAGGAGATATTCTTGAATAACTTTTTTTGTGAAGGTCGGAGAGACTTGCAAGTAGGCTCTACCCCCACTAAATGGGGTAGCGCGCATCGATCGGTACCATCCTTGAGCTTCTCCGACTTTCGGAAGGGTTAGGGTTAGGGTTAGGGATGAAAGCACATAGGAGAAAGAGATATTCTTGAATAACTTTTTTTGTGAAGGTCGGAGAGACTTGCAAGTAGGCTCTACCCCCACTAAATGGGGTAGCGCGCATCGATCGGTACCATCCTTGAGCTTCTCCGACTTTCGGAAGGGTTAGGGTTAGGGTTAGGGATGAAAGCACATAGGAGAAAGAGATATTCTTGAATAACTTTTTTTGTGAAGGTCGGAGAGACTTGCAAGTAGGCTCTACCCCCACTAAATGGGGTAGCGCGCATCGATCGGTACCATCCTTGAGCTTCTCCGACTTTCGGAAGGGTTAGGGTTAGGGTTAGGGATGAAAGCACATAGGAGAAAGAGATATTCTTGAATAACTTTTTTTGTGAAGGTCGGAGAGACTTGGAAAGTGGTTGCATCTGGACTAATTTGGGTCCTGCGGATCGATTGGTACCATCCCCGAGCTTGTACGACCTTCGGAAGAGGTCGACCGACGAAATTCCCCCAAATCTGAGGAGATATTCTTGAATAACTTTTTTTGTGAAGGTCGGAGAGACTTGCAAGTAGGCTCTACCCCCACTAAATGGGGTAGCGCGCATCGATCAGTACCATCCTTGAGCTTCTCCGACTTTCGGAAGGGTTAGGGTTAGGGTTAGGGATGAAAGCACATAGGAGAAAGAGATATTCTTGAATAACTTTTTTTGTGAAGGTCGGAGAGACTTGCAAGTAGGCTCTACCCCCACTAAATGGGGTAGCGCGCATCGATCGGTACCATCCTCGAGCTTCTCCGACTTTCGGAAGGGTTAGGGTTAGGGTTAGGGATGAAAGCACATAGGAGAAAGAGATATTCTTGAATAACTTTTTTTGTGAAGGTCGGAGAGACTTGCAAGTAGGCTCTACCCCCACTAAATGGGGTAGCACGCATCGATCGGTACCATCCTTGAGCTTCTCCGACTTTCGGAAGGGTTAGGGTTAGGGTTAGGGATGAAAGCACATAGGAGAAAGAGATATTCTTGAATAACTTTTTTTGTGAAGGTCGGAGAGACTTGGAAAGTGGTTGCATCTGGACTAATTTGGGTCCTGCGGATCGATTGGTACCATCCCCGAGCTTGTACGACCTTCGAAAGAGGTCGACCGACGAAATTCCCCCAAATCTGAGGAGATATTCTTGAATAACTTTTTTTGTGAAGGTCGGAGAGACTTGCAAGTAGGCTCTACCCCCACTAAATGGGGTAGCGCGCATCGATCGGTACCATCCTTGAGCTTCTCCGACTTTCGGAAGGGTTAGGGTTAGGGTTAGGGATGAAAGCACATAGGAGAAAGAGATATTCTTGAATAACTTTTTTTGTGAAGGTCGGAGAGACTTGCAAGTAGGCTCTACCCCCACTAAATGGGGTTGCGCGCATCGATCGGTACCATCCTTGAGCTTCTCCGACTTTCGGAAGGGTTAGGGTTAGGGATGAAAGCACATAGGAGAAAGAGATATTCTTGAATAACTTTTTTTGTGAAGGTCGGAGAGACTTGCAAGTAGGCTCTACCCCCACTAAATGGGGTAGCGCGCATCGATCGGTACCATCCTTGAGCTTCTCCGACTTTCGGAAGGGTTAGGGTTAGGGTTAGGGATGAAAGCACATAGGAGAAAGAGATATTCTTGAATAACTTTTTTTGTGAAGGTCGGAGAGACTTGCAAGTAGGCTCTACCCCCACTAAATGGGGTAGCGCGCATCGATCGGTACTATTCTTGAGCTTCTCCGACTTTCGGAAGGGTTAGGGTTAGGGTTAGGGATGAAAGCACATAGGAGAAAGAGATATTCTTGAATAACTTTTTTTGTGAAGGTCGGAGAGACTTGGAAAGTGGTTGCATCTGGACTAATTTGGGTCCTGCGGATCGATTGGTACCATCCCCGAGCTTGTACGACCTTCGGAAGAGGTCGACCGACGAAATTCCCCCAAATCTGAGGAGATATTCTTGAATAACTTTTTTTGTGAAGGTCGGAGAGACTTGCAAGTAGGCTCTACCCCCACTAAATGGGGTAGCGCGCATCGATCGGTACCATCCTTGAGCTTCTCCGACTTTCGGAAGGGTTAGGGTTAGGGTTAGGGATGAAAGCACATAGGAGAAAGAGATATTCTTGAATAACTTTTTTTGTGAAGGTCGGAGAGACTTGGAAAGTGGTTGCATCTGGACTAATTTGGGTCCTGCGGATCGATTGGTACCATCCCCGAGCTTGTACGACCTTCGGAAGAGGTCGACCGACGAAATTCCCCCAAATCTGAGGAGATATTCTTGAATAACTTTTTTTGTGAAGGTCGGAGAGACTTGCAAGTAGGCTCTACCCCCACTAAATGGGGTAGCGCGCATCTATCGGTACCATCCTTGAGCTTCTCCGACTTTCGGAAGGGTTAGGGTTAGGGTTAGGGATGAAAGCACATAGGAGAAAGAGATATTCTTGAATAACTTTTTTTGTGAAGGTCGGAGAGACTTGCAAGTAGGCTCTACCCCCACTAAATGGGGTAGCGCGCATCGATCGGTACTATCCTTGAGCTTCTCCGACTTTCGGAAGGGTTAGGGTTAGGGTTAGGGATGAAAGCACATAGGAGAAAGAGATATTCTTGAATAACTTTTTTTGTGAAGGTCGGAGAGACTTGAAAAGTGGTTGCATCTGGACTAATTTGGGTCCTGCGGATCGATTGGTACCATCCCCGAGCTTGTACGACCTTCGAAAGAGGTCGACCGACGAAATTCCCCCAAATCTGAGGAGATATTCTTGAATAACTTTTTTTGTGAAGGTCGGAGAGACTTGCAAGTAGGCTCTACCCCCACTAAATGGGGTAGCGCGCATCGATCGGTACCATCCTTGAGCTTCTCCGACTTTCGGAAGGGTTAGGGTTAGGGTTAGGGATGAAAGCACATAGGAGAAAGAGATATTCTTGAATAACTTTTTTTGTGAAGGTCGGAGAGACTTGCAAGTAGGCTCTACCCCCACTAAATGGGGTTGCGCGCATCGATCGGTACCATCCTTGAGCTTCTCCGACTTTTGGAAGGGTTAGGGTTAGGGATGAAAGCACATAGGAGAAAGAGATATTCTTGAATAACTTTTTTTGTGAAGGTCGGAGAGACTTGCAAGTAGGCTCTACCCCCACTAAATGGGGTAGCGCGCATCGATCGGTACCATCCTTGAGCTTCTCCGACTTTCGGAAGGGTTAGGGTTAGGGTTAGGGATGAAAGCACATAGGAGAAAGAGATATTCTTGAATAACTTTTTTTGTGAAGGTCGGAGAGACTTGGAAAGTGGTTGCATCTGGACTAATTTGGGTCCTGCGGATCGATTGGTACCATCCCCGAGCTTGTACGACCTTCGGAAGAGGTCGACCGACGAAATTCCCCCAAATCTGAGGAGATATTCTTGAATAACTTTTTTTGTGAAGGTCGGAGAGACTTGCAAGTAGGCTCTACCCCCACTAAATGGGGTAGCGCGCATCGATCGGTACCATCCTTGAGCTTCTCCGACTTTCGGAAGGGTTAGGGTTAGGGTTAGGGATGAAAGCACATAGGAGAAAGAGATATTCTTGAATAACTTTTTTTGTGAAGGTCGGAGAGACTTGGAAAGTGGTTGCATCTGGACTAATTTGGGTCCTGCGGATCGATTGGTACCATCCCCGAGCTTGTACGACCTTCGAAAGAGGTCGACCGACGAAATTCCCCCAAATCTGAGGAGATATTCTTGAATAACTTTTTTTGTGAAGGTCGGAGAGACTTGCAAGTAGGCTCTACCCCCACTAAATGGGGTAGCGCGCATCGATCGGTACCATCCTTGAGCTTCTCCGACTTTCGGAAGGGTTAGGGTTAGGGTTAGGGATGAAAGCACATAGGAGAAAGAGATATTCTTGAATAACTTTTTTTGTGAAGGTCGGAGAGACTTGGAAAGTGGTTGCATCTGGACTAATTTGGGTTATGCGGATCGATTGGTACCATCCCCGAGCTTGTACGACCTTCGAAAGAGGTCGACCGACGAAATTCCCCCAAATCTGAGGAGATATTCTTGAATAACTTTTTTTGTGAAGGTCGGAGAGACTTGCAAGTAGGCTCTACCCCCACTAAATGGGGTAGCGCGCATCGATCGGTACCATCCTTGAGCTTCTCCGACTTTCGGAAGGGTTAGGGTTAGGGTTAGGGATGAAAGCACATAGGAGAAAGAGATATTCTTGAATAACTTTTTTTGTGAAGGTCGGAGAGACTTGCAAGTAGGCTCTACCCCCACTAAATGGGGTTGCGCGCATCGATCGGTACCATCCTTGAGCTTCTCCGACTTTCGGAAGGGTTAGGGTTAGGGATGAAAGCACATAGGAGAAAGAGATATTCTTGAATAACTTTTTTTGTGAAGGTCGGAGAGACTTGCAAGTAGGCTCTACCCCCTTTAAATGGGGTAGCGCGCATCGATCGGTACCATCCTTGAGCTTCTCCGACTTTTGGAAGGGTTAGGGTTAGGGTTAGGGATGAAAGCACATAGGAGAAAGAGATATTCTTGAATAACTTTTTTTGTAAAGGTCGGAGAGACTTGCAAGTAGGCTCTACCCCCACTAAATGGGGTTGCGCGCATCGATCGGTACCATCCTTGAGCTTCTCCGACTTTCGGAAGGGTTAGGGTTAGGGATGAAAGCACATAGGAGAAAGAGATATTCTTGAATAACTTTTTTTGTGAAGGTCGGAGAGACTTGGAAAGTGGTTGCATCTGGACTAATTTGGGTCCTGCGGATCGATTGGTACCATCCCCGAGCTTGTACGACCTTCGGAAGAGGTCGACCGACGAAATTCCCCCAAATCTGAGGAGATATTCTTGAATAACTTTTTTTGTGAAGGTCGGAGAGACTTGCAAGTAGGCTCTACCCCCACTAAATGGGGTAGCGCGCATCGATCGGTACCATCCTTGAGCTTCTCCGACTTTCGGAAGGGTTAGGGTTAGGGTTAGGGATGAAAGCACATAGGAGAAAGAGATATTCTTGAATAACTTTTTTTGTGAAGGTCGGAGAGACTTGGAAAGTGGTTGCATCTGGACTAATTTGGGTCCTGCGGATCGATTGGTACCATCCCCGAGCTTGTACGACCTTCGGAAGAGGTCGACCGACGAAATTCCCCCAAATCTGAGGAGATATTCTTGAATAACTTTTTTTGTGAAGGTCGGAGAGACTTGCAAGTAGGCTCTACCCCCACTAAATGGGGTAGCGCGCATCGATCGGTACCATCCTTGAGCTTCTCCGACTTTCGGAAGGGTTAGGGTTAGGGTTAGGGATGAAAGCACATAGGAGAAAGAGATATTCTTGAATAACTTTTTTTGTGAAGGTCGGAGAGACTTGGAAAGTGGTTGCATCTGGACTAATTTGGGTCCTGCGGATCGATTGGTACCATCCCCGAGCTTGTACGACCTTCGAAAGAGGTCGACCGACGAAATTCCCCCAAATCTGAGGAGATATTCTTGAATAACTTTTTTTGTGAAGGTCGGAGAGACTTGCAAGTAGGCTCTACCCCCACTAAATGGGGTAGCACGCATCGATCGGTACCATCCTTGAGCTTCTCCGACTTTCGGAAGGGTTAGGGTTAGGGTTAGGGATGAAAGCACATAGGAGAAAGAGATATTCTTGAATAACTTTTTTTGTGAAGGTCGGAGAGACTTGCAAGTAGGCTCTACCCCCACTAAATGGGGTTGCGCGCATCGATCGGTACCATCCTTGAGCTTCTCCGACTTTCGGAAGGGTTAGGGTTAGGGTTAGGGATGAAAGCACATAGGAGAAAGAGATATTCTTGAATAACTTTTTTTGTGAAGGTCGGAGAGACTTGGAAAGTGGTTGCATCTGGACTAATTTGGGTTCTGCGGATCGATTGGTACCATCCCCGAGCTTGTACGACCTTCGAAAGAGGTCGACCGACGAAATTCCCCCAAATCTGAGGAGATATTCTTGAATAACTTTTTTTGTGAAGGTCGGAGAGACTTGCAAGTAGGCTCTACCCCCACTAAATGGGGTAGCGCGCATCGATCGGTACCATCCTTGAGCTTCTCCGACTTTCGGAAGGGTTAGGGTTAGGGTTAGGGATGAAAGCACATAGGAGAAAGAGATATTCTTGAATAACTTTTTTTGTGAAGGTCGGAGAGACTTGCAAGTAGGCTCTACCCCCACTAAATGGGGTTGCGCACATCGATCGGTACCATCCTTGAGCTTCTCCGACTTTCGGAAGGGTTAGGGTTAGGGATGAAAGCACATAGGAGAAAGAGATATTCTTGAATAACTTTTTTTGTGAAGGTCGGAGAGACTTGCAAGTAGGCTCTACCCCCACTAAATGGGGTAGCGCGCATCGATCGGTACCATCCTTGAGCTTCTCCGACTTTCGGAAGGGTTAGGGTTAGGGTTAGGGATGAAAGCACATAGGAGAAAGAGATATTCTTGAATAACTTTTTTTGTAAAGGTCGGAGAGACTTGCAAGTAGGCTCTACCCCCACTAAATGGGGTTGCGCGCATCGATCGGTACCATCCTTGAGCTTCTCCGACTTTCGGAAGGGTTAGGGTTAGGGATGAAAGCACATAGGAGAAAGAGATATTCTTGAATAACTTTTTTTGTGAAGGTCGGAGAGACTTGGAAAGTGGTTGCATCTGGACTAATTTGGGTCCTGCGGATCGATTGGTACCATCCCCGAGCTTGTACGACCTTTGGAAGAGGTCGACCGACGAAATTCCCCCAAATCTGAGGAGATATTCTTGAATAACTTTTTTTGTGAAGGTCGGAGAGACTTGCAAGTAGGCTATACCCCCACTAAATGGGGTAGCGCGCATCGATCGGTACCATCCTTGAGCTTCTCCGACTTTCGGAAGGGTTAGGGTTAGGGTTAGGGATGAAAGCACATAGGAGAAAGAGATATTCTTGAATAACTTTTTTTGTGAAGGTCGGAGAGACTTGGAAAGTGGTTGCATCTGGACTAATTTGGGTCCTGCGGATCGATTGGTACCATCCCCGAGCTTGTACGACCTTCGGAAGAGGTCGACCGACGAAATTCCCCCAAATCTGAGGAGATATTCTTGAATAACTTTTTTTGTGAAGGTCGGAGAGACTTGCAAGTAGGCTCTACCCCCACTAAATGGGGTAGCGCGCATCGATCGGTACCATCCTTGAGCTTCTCCGACTTTCGGAAGGGTTAGGGTTAGGGTTAGGGATGAAAGCACATAGGAGAAAGAGATATTCTTGAATAACTTTTTTTGTGAAGGTCGGAGAGACTTGCAAGTAGGCTCTACCCCCACTAAATGGGGTTGCGCGCATCGATCGGTACCATCCTTGAGCTTCTCCGACTTTCGGAAGGGTTAGGTTTAGGGATGAAAGCACATAGGAGAAAGAGATATTCTTGAATAACTTTTTTTGTGAAGGTCGGAGAGACTTGGAAAGTGGTTGCATCTGGACTAATTTGGGTCCTGCGGATCGATTGGTACCATCCCCGAGCTTGTACGACCTTCGGAAGAGGTCGACCGACGAAATTCCCCCAAATCTGAGGAGATATTCTTGAATAACTTTTTTTGTGAAGGTCGGAGAGACTTGCAAGTAGGCTCTACCCCCACTAAATGGGGTAGCGCGCATCGATCGGTACCATCCTTGAGCTTCTCCGACTTTCGGAAGGGTTAGGGTTAGGGTTAGGGATGAAAGCACATAGGAGAAAGAGATATTCTTGAATAACTTTTTTTGTGAAGGTCGGAGAGACTTGCAAGTAGGCTCTACCCCCACTAAATGGGGTTGCGCGCATCGATCGGTACCATCCTTGAGCTTCTCCGACTTTCGGAAGGGTTAGGGTTAGGGATGAAAGCACATAGGAGAAAGAGATATTCTTGAATAACTTTTTTTGTGAAGGTCGGAGAGACTTGGAAAGTGGTTGCATCTGGACTAATTTGGGTCCTGCGGATCGATTGGTACCATCCCCGAGCTTGTACGACCTTCGGAAGAGGTCGACCGACGAAATTCCCCCAAATCTGAGGAGATATTCTTGAATAACGTTTTTTGTGAAGGTCGGAGAGACTTGCAAGTAGGCTCTACCCCCACTAAATGGGGTAGCGCGCATCGATCAGTACCATCCTTGAGCTTCTCCGACTTTCGGAAGGGTTAGGGTTAGGGTTAGGGATGAAAGCACATAGGAGAAAGAGATATTCTTGAATAACTTTTTTTGTGAAGGTCGGAGAGACTTGCAAGTAGGCTCTACCCCCACTAAATGGGGTAGCGCGCATCGATCGGTACCATCCTTGAGCTTCTCCGACTTTCGGAAGGGTTAGGGTTAGGGTTAGGGATGAAAGCACATAGGAGAAAGAGATATTCTTGAATAACTTTTTTTGTGAAGGTCGGAGAGACTTGCAAGTAGGCTCTACCCCCACTAAATGGGGTAGCGCGCATCGATCGGTACCATCCTTGAGCTTCTCCGACTTTCGGAAGGGTTAGGGTTAGGGTTAGGGATGAAAGCACATAGGAGAAAGAGATATTCTTGAATAACTTTTTTTGTGAAGGTCGGAGAGACTTGGAAAGTGGTTGCATCTGGACTAATTTGGGTCCTGCGGATCGATTGGTACC
Organism: Limanda limanda; assembly: GCF_963576545.1. NCBI lineage: Eukaryota > Metazoa > Chordata > Actinopteri > Pleuronectiformes > Pleuronectidae > Limanda > Limanda limanda. The sequence goes on along the minus strand of NW_026870568.1, from coordinate 222,173 downwards.
ATCCCCGAGCTTGTACGACCTTTGGAAGAGGTCGACCGACGAAATTCCCCCAAATCTGAGGAGATATTCTTGAATAACTTTTTTTGTGAAGGTCGGAGAGACTTGCAAGTAGGCTCTACCCCCACTAAATGGGGTAGCGCGCATCGATCGGTACCATCCTTGAGCTTCTCCGACTTTCGGAAGGGTTAGGGTTAGGGTTAGGGATGAAAGCACATAGGAGAAAGAGATATTCTTGAATAACTTTTTTTGTGAAGGTCGGAGAGACTTGCAAGTAGGCTCTACCCCCACTAAATGGGGTTGCGCGCATCGATCGGTACCATCCTTGAGCTTCTCCGACTTTCGGAAGGGTTAGGGTTAGGGATGAAAGCACATAGGAGAAAGAGATATTCTTGAATAACTTTTTTTGTGAAGGTCGGAGAGACTTGCAAGTAGGCTCTACCCCCACTAAATGGGGTAGCGCGCATCGATCGGTACCATCCTTGAGCTTCTCCGACTTTCGGAAGGGTTAGGGTTAGGGTTAGGGATGAAAGCACATAGGAGAAAGAGATATTCTTGAATAACTTTTTTTGTAAAGGTCGGAGAGACTTGCAAGTAGGCTCTACCCCCACTAAATGGGGTTGCGCGCATCGATCGGTACCATCCTTGAGCTTCTCCGACTTTCGGAAGGGTTAGGGTTAGGGATGAAAGCACATAGGAGAAAGAGATATTCTTGAATAACTTTTTTTGTGAAGGTCGGAGAGACTTGGAAAGTGGTTGCATCTGGACTAATTTGGGTCCTGCGGATCGATTGGTACCATCCCCGAGCTTGTACGACCTTTGGAAGAGGTCGACCGACGAAATTCCCCCAAATCTGAGGAGATATTCTTGAATAACTTTTTTTGTGAAGGTCGGAGAGACTTGCAAGTAGGCTCTACCCCCACTAAATGGGGTAGCGCGCATCGATCGGTACCATCCTTGAGCTTCTCCGACTTTCGGAAGGGTTAGGGTTAGGGTTAGGGATGAAAGCACATAGGAGAAAGAGATATTCTTGAATAACTTTTTTTGTGAAGGTCGGAGAGACTTGGAAAGTGGTTGCATCTGGACTAATTTGGGTCCTGCGGATCGATTGGTACCATCCCCGAGCTTGTACGACCTTCGAAAGAGGTCGACCGACGAAATTCCCCCAAATCTGAGGAGATATTCTTGAATAACTTTTTTTGTGAAGGTCGGAGAGACTTGCAAGTAGGCTCTACCCCCACTAAATGGGGTAGCGCGCATCGATCGGTACCATCCTTGAGCTTCTCCGACTTTCGGAAGGGTTAGGGTTAGGGTTAGGGATGAAAGCACATAGGAGAAAGAGATATTCTTGAATAACTTTTTTTGTGAAGGTCGGAGAGACTTGCAAGTAGGCTCTACCCCCACTAAATGGGGTTGCGCGCATCGATCGGTACCATCCTTGAGCTTCTCCGACTTTCGGAAGGGTTAGGGTTAGGGATGAAAGCACATAGGAGAAAGAGATATTCTTGAATAACTTTTTTTGTGAAGGTCGGAGAGACTTGGAAAGTGGTTGCATCTGGACTAATTTGGGTCCTGCGGATCGATTGGTACCATCCCCGAGCTTGTACGACCTTCGGAAGAGGTCGACCGACGAAATTCCCCCAAATCTGAGGAGATATTCTTGAATAACTTTTTTTGTGAAGGTCGGAGAGACTTGCAAGTAGGCTCTACCCCCACTAAATGGGGTAGCGCGCATCGATCGGTACCATCCTTGAGCTTCTCCGACTTTCGGAAGGGTTAGGGTTAGGGTTAGGGATGAAAGCACATAGGAGAAAGAGATATTCTTGAATAACTTTTTTTGTGAAGGTCGGAGAGACTTGCAAGTAGGCTCTACCCCCACTAAATGGGGTTGCGCGCATCGATCGGTACCATCCTTGAGCTTCTCCGACTTTCGGAAGGGTTAGGGTTAGGGATGAAAGCACATAGGAGAAAGAGATATTCTTGAATAACTTTTTTTGTGAAGGTCGGAGAGACTTGGAAAGTGGTTGCATCTGGACTAATTTGGGTCCTGCGGATCGATTGGTACCATCCCCGAGCTTGTACGACCTTCGGAAGAGGTCGACCGACGAAATTCCCCCAAATCTGAGGAGATATTCTTGAATAACTTTTTTTGTGAAGGTCGGAGAGACTTGCAAGTAGGCTCTACCCCCACTAAATGGGGTAGCGCGCATCGATCAGTACCATCCTTGAGCTTCTCCGACTTTCGGAAGGGTTAGGGTTAGGGTTAGGGATGAAAGCACATAGGAGAAAGAGATATTCTTGAATAACTTTTTTTGTGAAGGTCGGAGAGACTTGGAAAGTGGTTGCATCTGGACTAATTTGGGTCCTGCGGATCGATTGGTACCATCCCCGAGCTTGTACGACCTTCGGAAGAGGTCGACCGACGAAATTCCCCCAAATCTGAGGAGATATTCTTGAATAACTTTTTTTGTGAAGGTCGGAGAGACTTGCAAGTAGGCTCTACCCCCACTAAATGGGGTAGCGCGCATCGATCGGTACCATCCTTGAGCTTCTCCGACTTTCGGAAGGGTTAGGGTTAGGGTTAGGGATGAAAGCACATAGGAGAAAGAGATATTCTTGAATAACTTTTTTTGTGAAGGTCGGAGAGACTTGGAAAGTGGTTGCATCTGGACTAATTTGGGTCCTGCGGATCGATTGGTACCATCCCCGAGCTTGTACGACCTTCGAAAGAGGTCGACCGACGAAATTCCCCCAAATCTGAGGAGATATTCTTGAATAACTTTTTTTGTGAAGGTCGGAGAGACTTGCAAGTAGGCTCTACCCCCACTAAATGGGGTAGCGCGCATCGATCGGTACCATCCTTGAGCTTCTCCGACTTTCGGAAGGGTTAGGGTTAGGGTTAGGGATGAAAGCACATAGGAGAAAGAGATATTCTTGAAAAACTTTTTTTGTGAAGGTCGGAGAGACTTGCAAGTAGGCTCTACCCCCACTAAATGGGGTTGCGCACATCGATCGGTACCATCCTTGAGCTTCTCCGACTTTCGGAAGGGTTAGGGTTAGGGATGAAAGCACATAGGAGAAAGAGATATTCTTGAATAACTTTTTTTGTGAAGGTCGGAGAGACTTGGAAAGTGGTTGCATCTGGACTAATTTGGGTCCTGCGGATCGATTGGTACCATCCCCGAGCTTGTACGACCTTCGGAAGAGGTCGACCGACGAAATTCCCCCAAATCTGAGGAGATATTCTTGAATAACTTTTTTTGTGAAGGTCTGAGAGACTTGCAAGTAGGCTCTACCCCCACTAAATGGGGTAGCGCGCATCGATCGGTACTATCCTTGAGCTTCTCCGACTTTCGGAAGGGTTAGGGTTAGGGTTAGGGATGAAAGCACATAGGAGAAAGAGATATTCTTGAATAACTTTTTTTGTGAAGGTCGGAGAGACTTGCAAGTAGGCTCTACCCCCACTAAATGGGGTTGCGCGCATCGATCGGTACCATCCTTGAGCTTCTCCGACTTTCGGAAGGGTTAGGGTTAGGGATGAAAGCACATAGGAGAAAGAGATATTCTTGAATAACTTTTTTTGTGAAGGTCGGAGAGACTTGGAAAGTGGTTGCATCTGGACTAATTTGGGTCCTGCAGATCGATTGGTACCATCCCCGAGCTTGTACGACCTTCGGAAGAGGTCGACCGACGAAATTCCCCCAAATCTGAGGAGATATTCTTGAATAACTTTTTTTGTGAAGGTCGGAGAGACTTGCAAGTAGGCTCTACCCCCACTAAATGGGGTAGCGCGCATCGATCAGTACCATCCTTGAGCTTCTCCGACTTTCGGAAGGGTTAGGGTTAGGGTTAGGGATGAAAGCACATAGGAGAAAGAGATATTCTTGAATAACGTTTTTTGTGAAGGTCGGAGAGACTTGCAAGTAGGCTCTACCCCCACTAAATGGGGTAGCGCGCATCGATCGGTACCATCCTTGAGCTTCTCCGACTTTCGGAAGGGTTAGGGTTAGGGTTAGGGATGAAAGCACATAGGAGAAAGAGATATTCTTGAATAACTTTTTTTGTGAAGGTCGGAGAGACTTGCAAGTAGGCTCTACCCCCACTAAATGGGGTAGCGCGCATCGATCGGTACCATCCTTGAGCTTCTCCGACTTTCGGAAGGGTTAGGGTTAGGGTTAGGGATGAAAGCACATAGGAGAAAGAGATATTCTTGAATAACTTTTTTTGTGAAGGTCGGAGAGACTTGGAAAGTGGTTGCATCTGGACTAATTTGGGTCCTGCGGATCGATTGGTACCATCCCCGAGCTTGTACGACCTTCGAAAGAGGTCGACCGACGAAATTCCCCCAAATCTGAGGAGATATTCTTGAATAACTTTTTTTGTGAAGGTCGGAGAGACTTGCAAGTAGGCTCTACCCCCACTAAATGGGGTAGCGCGCATCGATCGGTACCATCCTTGAGCTTCTCCGACTTTCGGAAGGGTTAGGGTTAGGGTTAGGGATGAAAGCACATAGGAGAAAGAGATATTCTTGAATAACTTTTTTTGTGAAGGTCGGAGAGACTTGCAAGTAGGCTGTACCCCCACTAAATGGGGTTGCGCGCATCGATCGGTACCATCCTTGAGCTTCTCCGACTTTCGGAAGGGTTAGGGTTAGGGATGAAAGCACATAGGAGAAAGAGATATTCTTGAATAACTTTTTTTGTGAAGGTCGGAGAGACTTGGAAAGTGGTTGCATCTGGACTAATTTGGGTCCTGCGGATCGATTGGTACCATCCCCGAGCTTGTACGACCTTCGGAAGAGGTCGACCGACGAAATTCCCCCAAATCTGAGGAGATATTCTTGAATAACTTTTTTTGTGAAGGTCGGAGAGACTTGCAAGTAGGCTCTACCCCCACTAAATGGGGTAGCGCGCATCGATCGGTACCATCCTTGAGCTTCTCCGACTTTCGGAAGGGTTAGGGTTAGGGTTAGGGATGAAAGCACATAGGAGAAAGAGATATTCTTGAATAACTTTTTTTGTGAAGGTCGGAGAGACTTGCAAGTAGGCTCTACCCCCACTAAATGGGGTTGCGCGCATCGATCGGTACCATCCTTGAGCTTCTCCGACTTTCGGAAGGGTTAGGGTTAGGGATGAAAGCACATAGGAGAAAGAGATATTCTTGAATAACTTTTTTTGTGAAGGTCGGAGAGACTTGAAAAGTGGTTGCATCTGGACTAATTTGGGTTCTGCGGATCGATTGGTACCATCCCCGAGCTTGTACGACCTTCGGAAGAGGTCGACCGACGAAATTCCCCCAAATCTGAGGAGATATTCTTGAATAACTTTTTTTGTGAAGGTCGGAGAGACTTGCAAGTAGGCTCTACCCCCACTAAATGGGGTAGCGCGCATCGATCAGTACCATCCTTGAGCTTCTCCGACTTTCGGAAGGGTTAGGGTTAGGGTTAGGGATGAAAGCACATAGGAGAAAGAGATATTCTTGAATAACTTTTTTTGTGAAGGTCGGAGAGACTTGCAAGTAGGCTCTACCCCCACTAAATGGGGTAGCGCGCATCGATCGGTACCATCCTTGAGCTTCTCCGACTTTCGGAAGGGTTACGGTTAGGGTTAGGGATGAAAGCACATAGGAGAAAGAGATATTCTTGAATAACTTTTTTTGTGAAGGTCGGAGAGACTTGCAAGTAGGCTCTACCCCCACTAAATGGGGTAGCGCGCATCGATCGGTACCATCCTTGAGCTTCTCCGACTTTCGGAAGGGTTAGGGTTAGGGTTAGGGATGAAAGCACATAGGAGAAAGAGATATTCTTGAATAACTTTTTTTGTGAAGGTCGGAGAGACTTGGAAAGTGGTTGCATCTGGACTAATTTGGGTCCTGCGGATCGATTGGTACCATCCCCGAGCTTGTACGACCTTCGGAAGAGGTCGACTGACGAAATTCCCCCAAATCTGAGGAGATATTCTTGAATACCTTTTTTTGTGAAGGTCGGAGAGACTTGCAAGTAGGCTCTACCCCCACTAAATGGGGTAGCGCGCATCGATCGGTACCATCCTTGAGCTTCTCCGACTTTCGGAAGGGTTAGGGTTAGGGTTAGGGATGAAAGCACATAGGAGAAAGAGATATTCTTGAATAACTTTTTTTGTGAAGGTCGGAGAGACTTGCAAGTAGGCTCTACCCCCACTAAATGGGGTAGCGCGCATCGATCGGTACCATCCTTGAGCTTCTCCGACTTTCGGAAGGGTTAGGGTTAGGGTTAGGGATGAAAGCACATAGGAGAAAGAGATATTCTTGAATAACTTTTTTTGTGAAGGTCGGAGAGACTTGCAAGTAGGCTCTACCCCCACTAAATGGGGTAGCGCGCATCGATCGGTACCATCCTTGAGCTTCTCCGACTTTCGGAAGGGTTAGGGTTAGGGTTAGGGATGAAAGCACATAGGAGAAAGAGATATTCTTGAATAACTTTTTTTGTGAAGGTCGGAGAGACTTGGAAAGTGGTTGCATCTGGACTAATTTGGGTCCTGCGGATCGATTGGTACCATCCCCGAGCTTGTACGACCTTCGGAAGAGGTCGACCGACGAAATTCCCCCAAATCTGAGGAGATATTCTTGAATAACTTTTTTTGTGAAGGTCGGAGAGACTTGCAAGTAGGCTCTACCCCCACTAAATGGGGTAGCGCGCATCGATCGGTACCATCCTTGAGCTTCTCCGACTTTCGGAAGGGTTAGGGTTAGGGTTAGGGATGAAAGCACATAGGAGAAAGAGATATTCTTGAATAACTTTTTTTGTGAAGGTCGGAGAGACTTGGAAAGTGGTTGCATCTGGACTAATTTGGGTCCTGCGGATCGATTGGTACCATCCCCGAGCTTGTACGACCTTCGGAAGAGGTCGACCGACGAAATTCCCCCAAATCTGAGGAGATATTCTTGAATAACTTTTTTTGTGAAGGTCGGAGAGACTTGCAAGTAGGCTCTACCCCCACTAAATGGGGTAGCGCGCATCGATCGGTACCATCCTTGAGCTTCTCCGACTTTCGGAAGGGTTAGGGTTAGGGTTAGGGATGAAAGCACATAGGAGAAAGAGATATTCTTGAATAACTTTTTTTGTGAAGGTCGGAGAGACTTGGAAAGTGGTTGCATCTGGACTAATTTGGGTCCTGCGGATCGATTGGTACCATCCCCGAGCTTGTACGACCTTCGGAAGAGGTCGACCGACGAAATTCCCCCAAATCTGAGGAGATATTCTTGAATAACTTTTTTTGTGAAGGTCGGAGAGACTTGCAAGTAGGCTCTACCCCCACTAAATGGGGTAGCGCGCATCGATCGGTACCATCCTTGAGCTTCTCCGACTTTCGGAAGGGTTAGGGTTAGGGATGAAAGCACATAGGAGAAAGAGATATTCTTGAATAACTTTTTTTGTGAAGGTCGGAGAGACTTGCAAGTAGGCTCTACCCCCACTAAATGGGGTAGCGCGCATCGATCGGTACTATCCTTGAGCTTCTCCGACTTTCGGAAGGGTTAGGGTTAGGGTTAGGGATGAAAGCACATAGGAGAAAGAGATATTCTTGAATAACTTTTTTTGTGAAGGTCGGAGAGACTTGGAAAGTGGTTGCATCTGGACTAATTTGGGTCCTGCGGATCGATTGGTACCATCCCCGAGCTTGTACGACCTTCGAAAGAGGTCGACCGACGAAATTCCCCCAAATCTGAGGAGATATTCTTGAATAACTTTTTTTGTGAAGGTCGGAGAGACTTGCAAGTAGGCTCTACCCCCACTAAATGGGGTAGCGCGCATCGATCAGTACCATCCTTGAGCTTCTCCGACTTTCGGAAGGGTTAGGGTTAGGGTTAGGGATGAAAGCACATAGGAGAAAGAGATATTCTTGAATAACTTTTTTTGTGAAGGTCGGAGAGACTTGCAAGTAGGCTCTACCCCCACTAAATGGGGTAGCGCGCATCGATCGGTACCATCCTTGAGCTTCTCCGACTTTCGGAAGGGTTAGGGTTAGGGTTAGGGATGAAAGCACATAGGAGAAAGAGATATTCTTGAATAACTTTTTTTGTGAAGGTCGGAGAGACTTGGAAAGTGGTTGCATCTGGACTAATTTGGGTCCTGCGGATCGATTGGTACCATCCCCGAGCTTGTACGACCTTCGGAAGAGGTCGACCGACGAAATTCCCCCAAATCTGAGGAGATATTCTTGAATAACTTTTTTTGTGAAGGTCGGAGAGACTTGCAAGTAGGCTCTACCCCCACTAAATGGGGTAGCGCGCATCGATCGGTACCATCCTTGAGCTTCTCCGACTTTCGGAAGGGTTAGGGTTAGGGATGAAAGCACATAGGAGAAAGAGATATTCTTGAATAACTTTTTTTGTGAAGGTCGGAGAGACTTGCAAGTAGGCTCTACCCCCACTAAATGGGGTAGCGCGCATCGATCGGTACCATCCTTGAGCTTCTCCGACTTTCGGAAGGGTTAGGGTTAGGGTTAGGGATGAAAGCACATAGGAGAAAGAGATATTCTTGAATAACTTTTTTTGTGAAGGTCGGAGAGACTTGCAAGTAGGCTCTACCCCCACTAAATGGGGTAGCGCGCATCGATCGGTACCATCCTTGAGCTTCTCCGACTTTCGGAAGGGTTAGGGTTAGGGTTAGGGATGAAAGCACATAGGAGAAAGAGATATTCTTGAATAACTTTTTTTGTGAAGGTCGGAGAGACTTGCAAGTAGGCTCTACCCCCACTAAATGGGGTTGCGCGCATCGATCGGTACCATCCTTGAGCTTCTCCGACTTTCGGAAGGGTTAGGGTTAGGGATGAAAGCACATAGGAGAAAGAGATATTCTTGAATAACTTTTTTTGTGAAGGTCGGAGAGACTTGGAAAGTGGTTGCATCTGGACTAATTTGGGTCCTGCGGATCGATTGGTACCATCCCCGAGCTTGTACGACCTTCGGAAGAGGTCGACCGACGAAATTCCCCCAAATCTGAGGAGATATTCTTGAATAACTTTTTTTGTGAAGGTCGGAGAGACTTGCAAGTAGGCTCTACCCCCACTAAATGGGGTAGCGCGCATCGATCAGTACCATCCTTGAGCTTCTCCGACTTTCGGAAGGGTTAGGGTTAGGGTTAGGGATGAAAGCACATAGGAGAAAGAGATATTCTTGAATAACGTTTTTTGTGAAGGTCGGAGAGACTTGCAAGTAGGCTCTACCCCCACTAAATGGGGTAGCGCGCATCGATCGGTACCATCCTTGAGCTTCTCCGACTTTCGGAAGGGTTAGGGTTAGGGTTAGGGATGAAAGCACATAGGAGAAAGAGATATTCTTGAATAACTTTTTTTGTGAAGGTCGGAGAGACTTGCAAGTAGGCTGTACCCCCACTAAATGGGGTAGCGCGCATCGATCGGTACCATCCTTGAGCTTCTCCGACTTTCGGAAGGGTTAGGGTTAGGGTTAGGGATGAAAGCACATAGGAGAAAGAGATATTCTTGAATAACTTTTTTTGTGAAGGTCGGAGAGACTTGGAAAGTGGTTGCATCTGGACTAATTTGGGTCCTGCGGATCGATTGGTACCATCCCCGAGCTTGTACGACCTTCGAAAGAGGTCGACCGACGAAATTCCCCCAAATCTGAGGAGATATTCTTGAATAACTTTTTTTGTGAAGGTCGGAGAGACTTGCAAGTAGGCTCTACCCCCACTAAATGGGGTAGCGCGCATCGATCGGTACCATCCTTGAGCTTCTCCGACTTTCGGAAGGGTTAGGGTTAGGGTTAGGGATGAAAGCACATAGGAGAAAGAGATATTCTTGAATAACTTTTTTTGTGAAGGTCGGAGAGACTTGCAAGTAGGCTGTACCCCCACTAAATGGGGTTGCGCGCATCGATCGGTACCATCCTTGAGCTTCTCCGACTTTCGGAAGGGTTAGGGTTAGGGATGAAAGCACATAGGAGAAAGAGATATTCTTGAATAACTTTTTTTGTGAAGGTCGGAGAGACTTGGAAAGTGGTTGCATCTGGACTAATTTGGGTCCTGCGGATCGATTGGTACCATCCCCGAGCTTGTACGACCTTCGGAAGAGGTCGACCGACGAAATTCCCCCAAATCTGAGGAGATATTCTTGAATAACTTTTTTTGTGAAGGTCGGAGAGACTTGCAAGTAGGCTCTACCCCCACTAAATGGGGTAGCGCACATCGATCGGTACCATCCTTGAGCTTCTCCGACTTTCGGAAGGGTTAGGGTTAGGGTTAGGGATGAAAGCACATAGGAGAAAGAGATATTCTTGAATAACTTTTTTTGTGAAGGTCGGAGAGACTTGCAAGTAGGCTCTACCCCCACTAAATGGGGTTGCGCGCATCGATCGGTACCATCCTTGAGCTTCTCCGACTTTCGGAAGGGTTAGGGTTAGGGATGAAAGCACATAGGAGAAAGAGATATTCTTGAATAACTTTTTTTGTGAAGGTCGGAGAGACTTGGAAAGTGGTTGCATCTGGACTAATTTGGGTTCTGCGGATCGATTGGTACCATCCCCGAGCTTGTACGACCTTCGGAAGAGGTCGACCGACGAAATTCCCCCAAATCTGAGGAGATATTCTTGAATAACTTTTGTTGTGAAGGTCGGAGAGACTTGCAAGTAGGCTCTACCCCCACTAAATGGGGTAGCGCGCATCGATCAGTACCATCCTTGAGCTTCTCCGACTTTCGGAAGGGTTAGGGTTAGGGTTAGGGATGAAAGCACATAGGAGAAAGAGATATTCTTGAATAACTTTTTTTGTGAAGGTCGGAGAGACTTGCAAGTAGGCTCTACCCCCACTAAATGGGGTAGCGCGCATCGATCGGTACCATCCTTGAGCTTCTCCGACTTTCGGAAGGGTTACGGTTAGGGTTAGGGATGAAAGCACATAGGAGAAAGAGATATTCTTGAATAACTTTTTTTGTGAAGGTCGGAGAGACTTGCAAGTAGGCTCTACCCCCACTAAATGGGGTAGCGCGCATCGATCGGTACCATCCTTGAGCTTCTCCGACTTTTGGAAGGGTTAGGGTTAGGGTTAGGGATGAAAGCACATAGGAGAAAGAGATATTCTTGAATAACTTTTTTTGTGAAGGTCGGAGAGACTTGGAAAGTGGTTGCATCTGGACTAATTTGGGTCCTGCGGATCGATTGGTACCATCCCCGAGCTTGTACGACCTTCGGAAGAGGTCGACCGACGAAATTCCCCCAAATCTGAGGAGATATTCTTGAATAACTTTTTTTGTGAAGGTCGGAGAGACTTGCAAGTAGGCTCTACCCCCACTAAATGGGGTAGCGCGCATCGATCGGTACCATCCTTGAGCTTCTCCGACTTTCGGAAGGGTTAGGGTTAGGGTTAGGGATGAAAGCACATAGGAGAAAGAGATATTCTTGAATAACTTTTTTTGTGAAGGTCGGAGAGACTTGCAAGTAGGCTCTACCCCCACTAAATGGGGTAGCGCGCATCGATCGGTACCATCCTTGAGCTTCTCCGACTTTCGGAAGGGTTAGGGTTAGGGTTAGGGATGAAAGCACATAGGAGAAAGAGATATTCTTGAATAACTTTTTTTGTGAAGGTCGGAGAGACTTGCAAGTAGGCTCTACCCCCACTAAATGGGGTAGCGCGCATCGATCGGTACCATCCTTGAGCTTCTCCGACTTTCGGAAGGGTTAGGGTTAGGGTTAGGGATGAAAGCACATAGGAGAAAGAGATATTCTTGAATAACTTTTTTTGTGAAGGTCGGAGAGACTTGGAAAGTGGTTGCATCTGGACTAATTTGGGTCCTGCGGATCGATTGGTACCATCCCCGAGCTTGTACGACCTTCGGAAGAGGTCGACCGACGAAATTCCCCCAAATCTGAGGAGATATTCTTGAATAACTTTTTTTGTGAAGGTCGGAGAGACTTGCAAGTAGGCTCTACCCCCACTAAATGGGGTAGCGCGCATCGATCGGTACCATCCTTGAGCTTCTCCGACTTTCGGAAGGGTTAGGGTTAGGGTTAGGGATGAAAGCACATAGGAGAAAGAGATATTCTTGAATAACTTTTTTTGTGAAGGTCGGAGAGACTTGGAAAGTGGTTGCATCTGGACTAATTTGGGTCCTGCGGATCGATTGGTACCATCCCCGAGCTTGTACGACCTTCGGAAGAGGTCGACCGACGAAATTCCCCCAAATCTGAGGAGATATTCTTGAATAACTTTTTTTGTGAAGGTCGGAGAGACTTGCAAGTAGGCTCTACACCCACTAAATGGGGTAACGCGCATCGATCGGTACCATCCTTGAGCTTCTCCGACTTTCGGAAGGGTTAGGGTTAGGGTTAGGGATGAAAGCACATAGGAGAAAGAGATATTCTTGAATAACTTTTTTTGTGAAGGTCGGAGAGACTTGGAAAGTGGTTGCATCTGGACTAATTTGGGTCCTGCGGATCGATTGGTACCATCCCCGAGCTTGTACGACCTTCGGAAGAGGTCGACCGACGAAATTCCCCCAAATCTGAGGAGATATTCTTGAATAACTTTTTTTGTGAAGGTCGGAGAGACTTGCAAGTAGGCTCTACCCCCACTAAATAGGGTAGCGCGCATCGATCGGTACCATCCTTGAGCTTCTCCGACTTTCGGAAGGGTTAGGGTTAGGGTTAGGGATGAAAGCACATAGGAGAAAGAGATATTCTTGAATAACTTTTTTTGTGAAGGTCGGAGAGACTTGCAAGTAGGCTCTACCCCCACTAAATGGGGTAGCGCGCATCGATCGGTACTATCCTTGAGCTTCTCCGACTTTCGGAAGGGTTAGGGTTAGGGTTAGGGATGAAAGCACATAGGAGAAAGAGATATTCTTGAATAACTTTTTTTGTGAAGGTCGGAGAGACTTGGAAAGTGGTTGCATCTGGACTAATTTGGGTCCTGCGGATCGATTGGTACCATCCCCGAGCTTGTACGACCTTCGAAAGAGGTCGACCGACGAAATTCCCCCAAATCTGAGGAGATATTCTTGAATAACTTTTTTTGTGAAGGTCGGAGAGACTTGCAAGTAGGCTCTACCCCCACTAAATGGGGTAGCGCGCATCGATCAGTACCATCCTTGAGCTTCTCCGACTTTCGGAAGGGTTAGGGTTAGGGTTAGGGATGAAAGCACATAGGAGAAAGAGATATTCTTGAATAACTTTTTTTGTGAAGGTCGGAGAGACTTGCAAGTAGGCTCTACCCCCACTAAATGGGGTAGCGCGCATCGATCGGTACCATCCTTGAGCTTCTCCGACTTTCGGAAGGGTTAGGGTTAGGGTTAGGGATGAAAGCACATAGGAGAAAGAGATATTCTTGAATAACTTTTTTTGTGAAGGTCGGAGAGACTTGCAAGTAGGCTCTACCCCCACTAAATGGGGTAGCGCGCATCGATCGGTACCATCCTTGAGCTTCTCCGACTTTCGGAAGGGTTAGGGTTAGGGTTAGGGATGAAAGCACATAGGAGAAAGAGATATTCTTGAATAACTTTTTTTGTGAAGGTCGGAGAGACTTGGAAAGTGGTTGCATCTGGACTAATTTGGGTCCTGCGGATCGATTGGTACCATCCCCGAGCTTGTACGACCTTCGGAAGAGGTCGACCGACGAAATTCCCCCAAATCTGAGGAGATATTCTTGAATAACTTTTTTTGTGAAGGTCGGAGAGACTTGCAAGTAGGCTCTACCCCCACTAAATGGGGTAGCGCGCATCGATCGGTACCATCCTTGAGCTTCTCCGACTTTCGGAAGGGTTAGGGTTAGGGTTAGGGATGAAAGCACATAGGAGAAAGAGATATTCTTGAATAACTTTTTTTGTGAAGGTCGGAGAGACTTGCAAGTAGGCTCTACCCCCACTAAATGGGGTAGCGCGCATCGATCGGTACCATCCTTGAGCTTCTCCGACTTTCGGAAGGGTTAGGGTTAGGGTTAGGGATGAAAGCACATAGGAGAAAGAGATATTCTTGAATAACTTTTTTTGTGAAGGTCGGAGAGACTTGCAAGTAGGCTCTACCCCCACTAAATGGGGTAGCGCGCATCGATCGGTACCATCCTTGAGCTTCTCCGACTTTCGGAAGGGTTAGGGTTAGGGTTAGGGATGAAAGCACATAGGAGAAAGAGATATTCTTGAATAACTTTTTTTGTGAAGGTCGGAGAGACTTGGAAAGTGGTTGCATCTGGACTAATTTGGGTCCTGCGGATCGATTGGTACCATCCCCGAGCTTGTACGACCTTCGGAAGAGGTCGACCGACGAAATTCCCCCAAATCTGAGGAGATATTCTTGAATAACTTTTTTTGTGAAGGTCGGAGAGACTTGCAAGTAGGCTCTACCCCCACTAAATGGGGTAGCGCGCATCGATCGGTACCATCCTTGAGCTTCTCCGACTTTCGGAAGGGTTAGGGTTAGGGTTAGGGATGAAAGCACATAGGAGAAAGAGATATTCTTGAATAACTTTTTTTGTGAAGGTCGGAGAGACTTGCAAGTAGGCTCTACCCCCACTAAATGGGGTAGCGCGCATCGATCGGTACCATCCTTGAGCTTCTCCGACTTTCGGAAGGGTTAGGGTTAGGGTTAGGGATGAAAGCACATAGGAGAAAGAGATATTCTTGAATAACTTTTTTTGTGAAGGTCGGAGAGACTTGCAAGTAGGCTCTACCCCCACTAAATGGGGTAGCGCGCATCGATCGGTACCATCCTTGAGCTTCTCCGACTTTCGGAAGGGTTAGGGTTAGGGTTAGGGATGAAAGCACATAGGAGAAAGAGATATTCTTGAATAACTTTTTTTGTGAAGGTCGGAGAGACTTGGAAAGTGGTTGCATCTGGACTAATTTGGGTCCTGCGGATCGATTGGTACCATCCCCGAGCTTGTACGACCTTCGGAAGAGGTCGACCGACGAAATTCCCCCAAATCTGAGGAGATATTCTTGAATAACTTTTTTTGTGAAGGTCGGAGAGACTTGCAAGTAGGCTCTACCCCCACTAAATGGGGTAGCGCGCATCGATCGGTACCATCCTTGAGCTTCTCCGACTTTCGGAAGGGTTAGGGTTAGGGTTAGGGATGAAAGCACATAGGAGAAAGAGATATTCTTGAATAACGTTTTTTGTGAAGGTCGGAGAGACTTGCAAGTAGGCTCTACCCCCACTAAATGGGGTAGCGCGCATCGATCGGTACCATCCTTGAGCTTCTCCGACTTTCGGAAGGGTTAGGGTTAGGGTTAGGGATGAAAGCACATAGGAGAAAGAGATATTCTTGAATAACTTTTTTTGTGAAGGTCGGAGAGACTTGGAAAGTGGTTGCATCTGGACTAATTTGGGTCCTGCGGATCGATTGGTACCATCCCCGAGCTTGTACGACCTTCGGAAGAGGTCGACCGACGAAATTCCCCCAAATCTGAGGAGATATTCTTGAATAACTTTTTTTGTGAAGGTCGGAGAGACTTGCAAGTAGGCTCTACCCCCACTAAATGGGGTAGCGCGCATCGATCGGTACCATCCTTGAGCTTCTCCGACTTTCGGAAGGGTTAGGGTTAGGGTTAGGGATGAAAGCACATAGGAGAAAGAGATATTCTTGAATAACTTTTTTTGTGAAGGTCGGAGAGACTTGGAAAGTGGTTGCATCTGGACTAATTTGGGTCCTGCGGATCGATTGGTACCATCCCCGAGCTTGTACGACCTTCGGAAGAGGTCGACCGACGAAATTCCCCCAAATCTGAGGAGATATTCTTGAATAACTTTTTTTGTGAAGGTCGGAGAGACTTGCAAGTAGGCTCTACCCCCACTAAATGGGGTAGCGCGCATCGATCGGTACCATCTTTGAGCTTCTCCGACTTTCGGAAGGGTTAGGGTTAGGGTTAGGGATGAAAGCACATAGGAGAAAGAGATATTCTTGAATAACTTTTTTTGTGAAGGTCGGAGAGACTTGCAAGTAGGCTCTACCCCCACTAAATGGGGTAGCGCGCATCGATCGGTACTATCCTTGAGCTTCTCCGACTTTCGGAAGGGTTAGGGTTAGGGTTAGGGATGAAAGCACATAGGAGAAAGAGATATTCTTGAATAACTTTTTTTGTGAAGGTCGGAGAGACTTGGAAAGTGGTTGCATCTGGACTAATTTGGGTCCTGCGGATCGATTGGTACCATCCCCGAGCTTGTATGACCTTCGAAAGAGGTCGACCGACGAAATTCCCCCAAATCTGAGGAGATATTCTTGAATAACTTTTTTTGTGAAGGTCGGAGAGACTTGCAAGTAGGCTCTACCCCCACTAAATGGGGTAGCGCGCATCGATCGGTACCATCTTTGAGCTTCTCCGACTTTCGGAAGGGTTAGGGTTAGGGTTAGGGATGAAAGCACATAGGAGAAAGAGATATTCTTGAATAACTTTTTTTGTGAAGGTCGGAGAGACTTGCAAGTAGGCTCTACCCCCACTAAATGGGGTTGCGCGCATCGATCGGTACCATCCTTGAGCTTCTCCGACTTTCGGAAGGGTTAGGGTTAGGGATGAAAGCACATAGGAGAAAGAGATATTCTTGAATAACTTTTTTTGTGAAGGTCGGAGAGACTTGCAAGTAGGCTCTACCCCCACTAAATGGGGTAGCGCGCATCGATCGGTACCATCCTTGAGCTTCTCCGACTTTCGGAAGGGTTAGGGTTAGGGTTAGGGATGAAAGCACATAGGAGAAAGAGATATTCTTGAATAACTTTTTTTGTGAAGGTCGGAGAGACTTGGAAAGTGGTTGCATCTGGACTAATTTGGGTCCTGCGGATCGATTGGTACCATCCCCGAGCTTGTACGACCTTCGGAAGAGGTCGACCGACGAAATTCCCCCAAATCTGAGGAGATATTCTTGAATAACTTTTTTTGTGAAGGTCGGACAGACTTGCAAGTAGGCTCTACCCCCACTAAATGGGGTAGCGCGCATCGATCGGTACCATCCTTGAGCTTCTCCGACTTTCGGAAGGGTTAGGGTTAGGGTTAGGGATGAAAGCACATAGGAGAAAGAGATATTCTTGAATAACTTTTTTTGTGAAGGTCGGAGAGACTTGGAAAGTGGTTGCATCTGGACTAAATTGGGTCCTGCGGATCGATTGGTACTATCCCCGAGCTTGTACGACCTTCGGAAGAGGTCGACCGACGAAATTCCCCCAAATCTGAGGAGATATTCTTGAATAACTTTTTTTGTGAAGGTCGGAGAGACTTGCAAGTAGGCTCTACCCCCACTAAATGGGGTAGCGCGCATCGATCAGTACCATCCTTGAGCTTCTCCGACTTTCGGAAGGGTTAGGGTTAGGGTTAGGGATGAAAGCACATAGGAGAAAGAGATATTCTTGAATAACTTTTTTTGTGAAGGTCGGAGAGACTTGTAAGTAGGCTCTACCCCCACTAAATGGGGTTGCGCGCATCGATCGGTACCATCCTTGAGCTTCTCCGACTTTCGGAAGGGTTAGGGTTAGGGTTAGGGATGAAAGCACATAGGAGAAAGAGATATTCTTGAATAACTTTTTTTGTGAAGGTCGGAGAGACTTGGAAAGTGGTTGCATCTGGACTAATTTGGGTCCTGCGGATCGATTGGTACCATCCCCGAGCTTGTACGACCTTCGAAAGAGGTCGACCGACGAAATTCCCCCAAATCTGAGGAGATATTCTTGAATAACTTTTTTTGTGAAGGTCGGAGAGACTTGCAAGTAGGCTCTACCCCCACTAAATGGGGTAGCGCGCATCGATCGGTACCATCCTTGAGCTTCTCCGACTTTCGGAAGGGTTAGGGTTAGGGTTAGGGATGAAAGCACATAGGAGAAAGAGATATTCTTGAATAACTTTTTTTGTGAAGGTCGGAGAGACTTGGAAAGTGGTTGCATCTGGACTAATTTGGGTCCTGCAGATCGATTGGTACCATCCCCGAGCTTGTACGACCTTCGGAAGAGGTCGACCGACGAAATTCCCCCAAATCTGAGGAGATATTCTTGAATAACTTTTTTTGTGAAGGTCGGAGAGACTTGCAAGTAGGCTCTACCCCCACTAAATGGGGTAGCGCGCATCGATCGGTACCATCTTTGAGCTTCTCCGACTTTCGGAAGGGTTAGGGTTAGGGTTAGGGATGAAAGCACATAGGAGAAAGAGATATTCTTGAATAACTTTTTTTGTGAAGGTCGGAGAGACTTGCAAGTAGGCTCTACCCCCACTAAATGGGGTAGCGCGCATCGATCGGTACCATCTTTGAGCTTCTCCGACTTTCGGAAGGGTTAGGGTTAGGGTTAGGGATGAAAGCACATAGGAGAAAGAGATATTCTTGAATAACTTTTTTTGTGAAGGTCGGAGAGACTTGCAAGTAGGCTCTACCCCCACTAAATGGGGTTGCGCGCATCGATCGGTACCATCCTTGAGCTTCTCCGACTTTCGGAAGGGTTAGGGTTAGGGATGAAAGCACATAGGAGAAAGAGATATTCTTGAATAACTTTTTTTGTGAAGGTCGGAGAGACTTGCAAGTAGGCTCTACCCCCACTAAATGGGGTAGCGCGCATCGATCGGTACCATCCTTGAGCTTCTCCGACTTTCGGAAGGGTTAGGGTTAGGGTTAGGGATGAAAGCACATAGGAGAAAGAGATATTCTTGAATAACTTTTTTTGTGAAGGTCGGAGAGACTTGGAAAGTGGTTGCATCTGGACTAATTTGGGTCCTGCGGATCGATTGGTACCATCCCCGAGCTTGTACGACCTTCGGAAGAGGTCGACCGACGAAATTCCCCCAAATCTGAGGAGATATTCTTGAATAACTTTTTTTGTGAAGGTCGGACAGACTTGCAAGTAGGCTCTACCCCCACTAAATGGGGTAGCGCGCATCGATCGGTACCATCCTTGAGCTTCTCCGACTTTCGGAAGGGTTAGGGTTAGGGTTAGGGATGAAAGCACATAGGAGAAAGAGATATTCTTGAATAACTTTTTTTGTGAAGGTCGGAGAGACTTGGAAAGTGGTTGCATCTGGACTAATTTGGGTCCTGCGGATCGATTGGTACTATCCCCGAGCTTGTACGACCTTCGGAAGAGGTCGACCGACGAAATTCCCCCAAATCTGAGGAGATATTCTTGAATAACTTTTTTTGTGAAGGTCGGAGAGACTTGCAAGTAGGCTCTACCCCCACTAAATGGGGTAGCGCGCATCGATCAGTACCATCCTTGAGCTTCTCCGACTTTCGGAAGGGTTAGGGTTAGGGTTAGGGATGAAAGCACATAGGAGAAAGAGATATTCTTGAATAACTTTTTTTGTGAAGGTCGGAGAGACTTGTAAGTAGGCTCTACCCCCACTAAATGGGGTTGCGCGCATCGATCGGTACCATCCTTGAGCTTCTCCGACTTTCGGAAGGGTTAGGGTTAGGGTTAGGGATGAAAGCACATAGGAGAAAGAGATATTCTTGAATAACTTTTTTTGTGAAGGTCGGAGAGACTTGGAAAGTGGTTGCATCTGGACTAATTTGGGTCCTGCGGATCGATTGGTACCATCCCCGAGCTTGTACGACCTTCGAAAGAGGTCGACCGACGAAATTCCCCCAAATCTGAGGAGATATTCTTGAATAACTTTTTTTGTGAAGGTCGGAGAGACTTGCAAGTAGGCTCTACCCCCACTAAATGGGGTAGCGCGCATCGATCGGTACCATCCTTGAGCTTCTCCGACTTTCGGAAGGGTTAGGGTTAGGGTTAGGGATGAAAGCACATAGGAGAAAGAGATATTCTTGAATAACTTTTTTTGTGAAGGTCGGAGAGACTTGCAAGTAGGCTCTACCCCCACTAAATGGGGTTGCGCGCATCGATCGGTACCATCCTTGAGCTTCTCCGACTTTCGGAAGGGTTAGGGTTAGGGATGAAAGCACATAGGAGAAAGAGATATTCTTGAATAACTTTTTTTGTGAAGGTCGGAGAGACTTGCAAGTAGGCTCTACCCCCACTAAATGGGGTAGCGCGCATCGATCGGTACCATCCTTGAGCTTCTCCGACTTTCGGAAGGGTTAGGGTTAGGGTTAGGGATGAAAGCACATAGGAGAAAGAGATATTCTTGAATAACTTTTTTTGTAAAGGTCGGAGAGACTTGCAAGTAGGCTCTACCCCCACTAAATGGGGTTGCGCGCATCGATCGGTACCATCCTTGAGCTTCTCCGACTTTCGGAAGGGTTAGGGTTAGGGATGAAAGCACATAGGAGAAAGAGATATTCTTGAATAACTTTTTTTGTGAAGGTCGGAGAGACTTGGAAAGTGGTTGCATCTGGACTAATTTGGGTCCTGCGGATCGATTGGTACCATCCCCGAGCTTGTACGACCTTCGGAAGAGGTCGACCGACGAAATTCCCCCAAATCTGAGGAGATATTCTTGAATAACTTTTTTTGTGAAGGTCGGAGAGACTTGCAAGTAGGCTCTACCCCCACTAAATGGGGTAGCGCGCATCGATCGGTACCATCCTTGAGCTTCTCCGACTTTCGGAAGGGTTAGGGTTAGGGATGAAAGCACATAGGAGAAAGAGATATTCTTGAATAACTTTTTTTGTGAAGGTCGGAGAGACTTGGAAAGTGGTTGCATCTGGACTAATTTGGGTCCTGCGGATCGATTGGTACCATCCCCGAGCTTGTACGACCTTCGGAAGAGGTCGACCGACGAAATTCCCCCAAATCTGAGGAGATATTCTTGAATAACTTTTTTTGTGAAGGTCGGAGAGACTTGCAAGTAGGCTCTACCCCCACTAAATGGGGTAGCGCGCATCGATCGGTACCATCCTTGAGCTTCTCCGACTTTCGGAAGGGTTAGGGTTAGGGATGAAAGCACATAGGAGAAAGAGATATTCTTGAATAACTTTTTTTGTGAAGGTCGGAGAGACTTGGAAAGTGGTTGCATCTGGACTAATTTGGGTCCTGCGGATCGATTGGTACCATCCCCGAGCTTGTACGACCTTCGGAAGAGGTCGACCGACGAAATTCCCCCAAATCTGAGGAGATATTCTTGAATAACTTTTTTTGTGAAGGTCGGAGAGACTTGCAAGTAGGCTCTACCCCCACTAAATGGGGTAGCGCGCATCGATCGGTACCATCCTTGAGCTTCTCCGACTTTCGGAAGGGTTAGGGTTAGGGTTAGGGATGAAAGCACATAGGAGAAAGAGATATTCTTGAATAACTTTTTTTGTGAAGGTCGGAGAGACTTGGAAAGTGGTTGCATCTGGACTAATTTGGGTCCTGCGGATCGATTGGTACCATCCCCGAGCTTGTACGACCTTCGAAAGAGGTCGACCGACGAAATTCCCCCAAATCTGAGGAGATATTCTTGAATAACTTTTTTTGTGAAGGTCGGAGAGACTTGCAAGTAGGCTCTACCCCCACTAAATGGGGTAGCGCGCATCGATCGGTACCATATTTGAGCTTCTCCGACTTTCGGAAGGGTTAGGGTTAGGGTTAGGGATGAAAGCACATAGGAGAAAGAGATATTCTTGAATAACTTTTTTTGTGAAGGTCGGAGAGACTTGCAAGTAGGCTCTACCCCCACTAAATGGGGTTGCGCGCATCGATCGGTACCATCCTTGAGCTTCTCCGACTTTCGGAAGGGTTAGGGTTAGGGATGAAAGCACATAGGAGAAAGAGATATTCTTGAATAACTTTTTTTGTGAAGGTCGGAGAGACTTGGAAAGTGGTTGCATCTGGACTAATTTGGGTCCTGCGGATCGATTGGTACCATCCCCGAGCTTGTAAGACCTTCGGAAGAGGTCGACCGACGAAATTCCCCCAAATCTGAGGAGATATTCTTGAATAACTTTTTTTGTGAAGGTCGGAGAGACTTGCAAGTAGGCTCTACCCCCACTAAATGGGGTAGCGCGCATCGATCGGTACCATCCTTGAGCTTCTCCGACTTTCGGAAGGGTTAGGGTTAGGGTTAGGGATGAAAGCACATAGGAGAAAGAGATATTCTTGAATAACTTTTTTTGTGAAGGTCGGAGAGACTTGCAAGTAGGCTCTACCCCCACTAAATGGGGTTGCGCGCATCGATCGGTACCATCCTTGAGCTTCTCCGAGTTTCGGAAGGGTTAGGGTTAGGGATGAAAGCACATAGGAGAAAGAGATATTCTTGAATAACTTTTTTTGTGAAGGTCGGAGAGACTTGGAAAGTGGTTGCATCTGGACTAATTTGGGTCCTGCGGATCGATTGGTACCATCCCCGAGCTTGTACGACCTTCGGAAGAGGTCGACCGACGAAATTCCCCCAAATCTGAGGAGATATTCTTGAATAACTTTTTTTGTGAAGGTCGGAGAGACTTGCAAGTAGGCTCTACCCCCACTAAATGGGGTAGCGCGCATCGATCAGTACCATCCTTGAGCTTCTCCGACTTTCGGAAGGGTTAGGGTTAGGGTTAGGGATGAAAGCACATAGGAGAAAGAGATATTCTTGAATAACTTTTTTTGTGAAGGTCGGAGAGACTTGCAAGTAGGCTCTACCCCCACTAAATGGGGTTGCGCGCATCGATCGGTACCATCCTTGAGCTTTTCCGACTTTCGGAAGGGTTAGGGTTAGGGTTAGGGATGAAAGCACATAGGAGAAAGAGATATTCTTGAATAACTTTTTTTGTGAAGGTCGGAGAGACTTGGAAAGTGGTTGCATCTGGACTAATTTGGGTCCTGCGGATCGATTGGTACCATCCCCGAGCTTGTACGACCTTCGAAAGAGGTCGACCGACGAAATTCCCCCAAATCTGAGGAGATATTCTTGAATAACTTTTTTTGTGAAGGTCGGAGAGACTTGCAAGTAGGCTCTACCCCCACTAAATGGGGTAGCGCGCATCGATCGGTACCATCCTTGAGCTTCTCCGACTTTCGGAAGGGTTAGGGTTAGGGTTAGGGATGAAAGCACATAGGAGAAAGAGATATTCTTGAATAACTTTTTTTGTGAAGGTCGGAGAGACTTGCAAGTAGGCTCTACCCCCACTAAATGGGGTTGCGCGCATCGATCGGTACCATCCTTGAGCTTCTCCGACTTTCGGAAGGGTTAGGGTTAGGGTTAGGGATGAAAGCACATAGGAGAAAGAGATATTCTTGAATAACTTTTTTTGTGAAGGTCGGAGAGACTTGGAAAGTGGTTGCATCTGGACTAATTTGGGTCCTGCGGATCGATTGGTACCATCCCCGAGCTTGTACGACCTTCGAAAGAGGTCGACCGACGAAATTCCCCCAAATCTGAGGAGATATTCTTGAATAACTTTTTTTGTGAAGGTCGGAGAGACTTGCAAGTAGGCTCTACCCCCACTAAATGGGGTAGCGCGCATCGATCGGTACCATCATTGAGCTTCTCCGACTTTCGGAAGGGTTAGGGTTAGGGTTAGGGATGAAAGCACATAGGAGAAAGAGATATTCTTGAATAACTTTTTTTGTGAAGGTCGGAGAGACTTGCAAGTAGGCTCTACCCCCACTAAATGGGGTAGCGCGCATCGATCGGTACTATCCTTGAGCTTCTCCGACTTTCGGAAGGGTTAGGGTTAGGGTTAGGGATGAAAGCACATAGGAGAAAGAGATATTCTTGAATAACTTTTTTGTGAAGGTCGGAGAGACTTGCAAGTAGGCTCTACCCCCACTAAATGGGGTTGCGCGCATCGATCGGTACCATCCTTGAGCTTCTCCGACTTTCGGAAGGGTTAGGGTTAGGGATGAAAGCACATAGGAGAAAGAGATATTCTTGAATAACTTTTTTTGTGAAGGTCGGAGAGACTTGGAAAGTGGTTGCATCTGGACTAATTTGGGTCCTGCGGATCGATTGGTACCATCCCCGAGCTTGTACGACCTTCGGAAGAGGTCGACCGACGAAATTCCCCCAAATCTGAGGAGATATTCTTGAATAACTTTTTTTGTGAAGGTCGGAGAGACTTGCAAGTAGGCTCTACCCCCACTAAATGGGGTAGCGCGCATCGATCGGTACCATCCTTGAGCTTCTCCGACTTTCGGAAGGGTTAGGGTTAGGGTTAGGGATGAAAGCACATAGGAGAAAGAGATATTCTTGAATAACTTTTTTTGTGAAGGTCGGAGAGACTTGCAAGTAGGCTCTACCCCCCACTAAATGGGGTTGCGCGCATCGATCGGTAACATCCTTGAGCTTCTCCGACTTTCGGAAGGGTTAGGGTTAGGGATGAAAGCACATAGGAGAAAGAGATATTCTTGAATAACTTTTTTTGTGAAGGTCGGAGAGACTTGGAAAGTGGTTGCATCTGGACTAATTTGGGTCCTGCGGATCGATTGGTACCATCCCCGAGCTTGTACGACCTTCGGAAGAGGTCGACCGACGAAATTCCCCCAAATCTGAGGAGATATTCTTGAATAACTTTTTTTGTGAAGGTCGGAGAGACTTGCAAGTAGGCTCTACCCCCACTAAATGGGGTAGCGCGCATCGATCGGTACCATCCTTGAGCTTCTCCGACTTTCGGAAGGGTTAGGGTTAGGGATGAAAGCACATAGGAGAAAGAGATATTCTTGAATAACTTTTTTTGTGAAGGTCGGAGAGACTTGCAAGTAGGCTCTACCCCCACTAAATGGGGTTGCGCGCATCGATCGGTAACATCCTTGAGCTTCTCCGACTTTCGGAAGGGTTAGGGTTAGGGATGAAAGCACATAGGAGAAAGAGATATTCTTGAATAACTTTTTTTGTGAAGGTCGGAGAGACTTGGAAAGTGGTTGCATCTGGACTAATTTGGGTCCTGCGGATCGATTGGTACCATCCCCGAGCTTGTACGACCTTCGGAAAAGGTCGACCGACGAAATTCCCCCAAATCTGAGGAGATATTCTTGAATAACTTTTTTTGTGAAGGTCGGAGAGACTTGCAAGTAGGCTCTACCCCCACTAAATGGGGTAGCGCGCATCGATCGGTACCATCCTTGAGCTTCTCCGACTTTCGGAAGGGTTAGGGTTAGGGTTAGGGATGAAAGCACATTGGAGAAAGAGATATTCTTGAATAACTTTTTTTGTGAAGGTCGGAGAGACTTGGAAAGTGGTTGCATCTGGACTAATTTGGGTCCTGCGGATCGATTGGTACCATCCCCGAGCTTGTACGACCTTCGGAAGAGGTCGACCGACGAAATTCCCCCAAATCTGAGGAGATATTCTTGAATAACTTTTTTTGTGAAGGTCGGAGAGACTTGCAAGTAGGCTCTACCCCCACTAAATGGGGTAGCGCGCATCGATCGGTACCATCCTTGAGCTTCTCCGACTTTCGGAAGGGTTAGGGTTAGGGTTAGGGATGAAAGCACATAGGAGAAAGAGATATTCTTGAATAACTTTTTTTGTGAAGGTCGGAGAGACTTGCAAGTAGGCTCTACCCCCACTAAATGGGGTAGCGCGCATCGATCGGTACCATCCTTGAGCTTCTCCGACTTTCGGAAGGGTTAGGGTTAGGGTTAGGGATGAAAGCACATAGGAGAAAGAGATATTCTTGAATAACTTTTTTTGTGAAGGTCGGAGAGACTTGCAAGTAGGCTCTACCCCCACTAAATGGGGTAGCGCGCATCGATCGGTACCATCCTTGAGCTTCTCCGACTTTCGGAAGGGTTAGGGTTAGGGTTAGGGATGAAAGCACATAGGAGAAAGAGATATTCTTGAATAACTTTTTTTGTGAAGGTCGGAGAGACTTGCAAGTAGGCTCTACCCCCACTAAATGGGGTAGCGCGCATCGATCGGTACCATCCTTGAGCTTCTCCGACTTTCGGAAGGGTTAGGGTTAGGGTTAGGGATGAAAGCACATAGGAGAAAGAGATATTCTTGAATAACTTTTTTTGTGAAGGTCGGAGAGACTTGGAAAGTGGTTGCATCTGGACTAATTTGGGTCCTGCGGATCGATTGGTACCATCCCTGAGCTTGTACGACCTTCGAAAGAGGTCGACCGACGAAATTCCCCCAAATTTGAGGAGATATTCTTGAATAACTTTTTTTGTGAAGGTCAGAGAGACTTGCAAGTAGGCTCTACCCCCACTAAATGGGGTAGCGCGCATCGATCGGTACCATCCTTGAGCTTCTCCGACTTTCGGAAGGGTTAGGGTTAGGGTTAGGGATGAAAGCACATAGGAGAAAGAGATATTCTTGAATAACTTTTTTTGTGAAGGTCGGAGAGACTTGCAAGTAGGCTCTACCCCCACTAAATGGGGTAGCGCGCATCGATCGGTACCATCCTTGAGCTTCTCCGACTTTCGGAAGGGTTAGGGTTAGGGTTAGGGATGAAAGCACATAGGAGAAAGAGATATTCTTGAATAACTTTTTTTGCGAAGGTCGGAGAGACTTGGAAAGTGGTTGCATCTGGACTAATTTGGGTCCTGCGGATCGATTGGTACCATCCCCGAGCTTGTACGACCTTCGAAAGAGGTCGACCGACGAAATTCCCCCAAATCTGAGGAGATATTCTTGAATAACTTTTTTTGTGAAGGTCGGAGAGACTTGCAAGTAGGCTCTACCCCCACTAAATGGGGTAGCGCGCATCGATCGGTACCATCGTTGAGCTTCTCCGACTTTCGGAAGGGTTAGGGTTAGGGTTAGGGATGAAAGCACATAGGAGAAAGAGATATTCTTGAATAACTTTTTTTGTGAAGGTCGGAGAGACTTGCAAGTAGGCTCTACCCCCACTAAATGGGGTAGCGCGCATCGATCGGTACCATCCTTGAGCTTCTCCGACTTTCGGAAGGGTTAGGGTTAGGGTTAGGGATGAAAGCACATAGGAGAAAGAGATATTCTTGAATAACTTTTTTTGTGAAGGTCGGAGAGACTTGGAAAGTGGTTGCATCTGGACTAATTTGGGTCCTGCGGATCGATTGGTACCATCCCCGAGCTTGTACGACCTTCGGAAGAGGTCGACCGACGAAATTCCCCCAAATCTGAGGAGATATTCTTGAATAACTTTTTTTGTGAAGGTCGGAGAGACTTGCAAGTAGGCTCTACCCCCACTAAATGGGGTAGCGCGCATCGATCGGTACCATCCTTGAGCTTCTCCGACTTTCGGAAGGGTTAGGGTTAGGGTTAGGGATGAAAGCACATAGGAGAAAGAGATATTCTTGAATAACTTTTTTTGTGAAGGTCGGAGAGACTTGCAAGTAGGCTCTACCCCCACTAAATGGGGTTGCGCGCATCGATCGGTAACATCCTTGAGCTTCTCCGACTTTCGGAAGGGTTAGGGTTAGGGATGAAAGCACATAGGAGAAAGAGATATTCTTGAATAACTTTTTTTGTGAAGGTCGGAGAGACTTGGAAAGTGGTTGCATCTGGACTAATTTGGGTCCTGCGGATCGATTGGTACCATCCCCGAGCTTGTACGACCTTCGGAAGAGGTCGACCGACGAAATTCCCCCAAATCTGAGGAGATATTCTTGAATAACTTTTTTTGTGAAGGTCGGAGAGACTTGCAAGTAGGCTCTACCCCCACTAAATGGGGTAGCGCGCATCGATCGGTACCATCCTTGAGCTTCTCCGACTTTCGGAAGGGTTAGGGTTAGGGTTAGGGATGAAAGCACATTGGAGAAAGAGATATTCTTGAATAACTTTTTTTGTGAAGGTCGGAGAGACTTGGAAAGTGGTTGCATCTGGACTAATTTGGGTCCTGCGGATCGATTGGTACCATCCCCGAGCTTGTACGACCTTCGGAAGAGGTCGACCGACGAAATTCCCCCAAATCTGAGGAGATATTCTTGAATAACTTTTTTTGTGAAGGTCGGAGAGACTTGCAAGTAGGCTCTACCCCCACTAAATGGGGTAGCGCGCATCGATCGGTACCATCCTTGAGCTTCTCCGACTTTCGGAAGGGTTAGGGTTAGGGTTAGGGATGAAAGCACATAGGAGAAAGAGATATTCTTGAATAACTTTTTTTGTGAAGGTCGGAGAGACTTGCAAGTAGGCTCTACCCCCACTAAATGGGGTTGCGCGCATCGATCGGTACCATCCTTGAGCTTCTCCGACTTTCGGAAGGGTTAGGGTTAGGGTTAGGGATGAAAGCACATAGGAGAAAGAGATATTCTTGAATAACTTTTTTTGTGAAGGTCGGAGAGACTTGGAAAGTGGTTGCATCTGGACTAATTTGGGTCCTGCGGATCGATTGGTACCATCCCCGAGCTTGTACGACCTTCGAAAGAGGTCGACCGACGAAATTCCCCCAAATCTGAGGAGAGATTCTTGAATAACTTTTTTTGTGAAGGTCGGAGAGACTTGCAAGTAGGCTCTACCCCCACTAAATGGGGTAGCGCGCATCGATCGGTACCATCCTTGAGCTTCTCCGACTTTCGGAAGGGTTAGGGTTAGGGTTAGGGATGAAAGCACATAGGAGAAAGAGATATTCTTGAATAACTTTTTTTGTGAAGGTCGGAGAGACTTGGAAAGTGGTTGCATCTGGACTAATTTGGGTCCTGCGGATCGATTGGTACCATCCCCGAGCTTGTACGACCTTCGGAAGAGGTCGACCGACGAAATTCCCCCAAATCTGAGGAGATATTCTTGAATAACTTTTTTTGTGAAGGTCGGAGAGACTTGCAAGTAGGCTCTACCCCCACTAAATGGGGTAGCGCGCATCGATCGGTACCATCCTTGAGCTTCTCCGACTTTCGGAAGGGTTAGGGTTAGGGTTAGGGATGAAAGCACATTGGAGAAAGAGATATTCTTGAATAACTTTTTTTGCGAAGGTCGGAGAGACTTGGAAAGTGGTTGCATCTGGACTAATTTGGGTCCTGCGGATCGATTGGTACCATCCCCGAGCTTGTACGACCTTCGGAAGAGGTCGACCGACGAAATTCCCCCAAATCTGAGGAGATATTCTTGAATAACTTTTTTTGTGAAGGTCGGAGAGACTTGCAAGTAGGCTCTACCCCCACTAAATGGGGTAGCGCGCATCGATCGGTACCATCCTTGAGCTTCTCCGACTTTCGGAAGGGTTAGGGTTAGGGTTAGGGATGAAAGCACATAGGAGAAAGAGATATTCTTGAATAACTTTTTTTGTGAAGGTCGGAGAGACTTGCAAGTAGGCTCTACCCCCACTAAATGGGGTTGCGCGCATCGATCGGTACCATCCTTGAGCTTCTCCGACTTTCGGAAGGGTTAGGGTTAGGGTTAGGGATGAAAGCACATAGGAGAAAGAGATATTCTTGAATAACTTTTTTTGTGAAGGTCGGAGAGACTTGGAAAGTGGTTGCATCTGGACTAATTTGGGTCCTGCGGATCGATTGGTACCATCCCCGAGCTTGTACGACCTTCGGAAGAGGTCGACCGACGAAATTCCCCCAAATCTGAGGAGATATTCTTGAATAACTTTTTTTGTGAAGGTCGGAGAGACTTGCAAGTAGGCTCTACCCCCACTAAATGGGGTAGCGCGCATCGATCGGTACCATCCTTGAGCTTCTCCGACTTTCGGAAGGGTTAGGGTTAGGGTTAGGGATGAAAGCACATAGGAGAAAGAGATATTCTTGAATAACTTTTTTTGTGAAGGTCGGAGAGACTTGCAAGTAGGCTCTACCCCCACTAAAGGGGGTAGCGCGCATCGATCGGTACCATCCTTGAGCTTCTCCGACTTTCGGAAGGGTTAGGGTTAGGGTTAGGGATGAAAGCACATAGGAGAAAGAGATATTCTTGAATAACTTTTTTTGTGAAGGTCGGAGAGACTTGGAAAGTGGTTGCATCTGGACTAATTTGGGTCCTGCGGATCGATTGGTACCATCCCCGAGCTTGTACGACCTTCGAAAGAGGTCGACCGACGAAATTCCCCCAAATTTGAGGAGATATTCTTGAATAACTTTTTTTGTGAAGGTCAGAGAGACTTGCAAGTAGGCTCTACCCCCACTAAATGGGGTAGCGCGCATCGATCGGTACCATCCTTGAGCTTCTCCGACTTTCGGAAGGGTTAGGGTTAGGGTTAGGGATGAAAGCACATAGGAGAAAGAGATATTCTTGAATAACTTTTTTTGTGAAGGTCGGAGAGACTTGCAAGTAGGCTTTACCCCCACTAAATGGGGTAGCGCGCATCGATCGGTACCATCCTTGAGCTTCTCCGACTTTCGGAAGGGTTAGGGTTAGGGTTAGGGATGAAAGCACATAGGAGAAAGAGATATTCTTGAATAACTTTTTTTGTGAAGGTCGGAGAGACTTGGAAAGTGGTTGCATCTGGACTAATTTGGGTCCTGCGGATCGATTGGTACCATCCCCGAGCTTGTACGACCTTCGAAAGAGGTCGACCGACGAAATTCCCCCAAATCTGAGGAGATATTCTTGAATAACTTTTTTTGTGAAGGTCGGAAAGACTTGCAAGTAGGCTCTACCCCCACTAAATGGGGTTGCGCGCATCGATCGGTACCATCCTTCAGCTTCTCCGACTTTCGGAAGGGTTAGGGTTAGGGTTAGGGATGAAAGCACATAGGAGAAAGAGATATTCTTGAATAACTTTTTTTGTGAAGGTCGGAGAGACTTGGAAAGTGGTTGCATCTGGACTAATTTGGGTCCTGCGGATCGATTGGTACCATCCCCGAGCTTGTACGACCTTCGAAAGAGGTCGACCGACGAAATTCCCCCAAATCTGAGGAGATATTCTTGAATAACTTTTTTTGTGAAGGTCGGAGAGACTTGCAAGTAGGCTCTACCCCCACTAAATGGGGTAGCGCGCATCGATCGGTACCATCCTTGAGCTTCTCCGACTTTCGGAAGGGTTAGGGTTAGGGTTAGGGATGAAAGCACATAGGAGAAAGAGATATTCTTGAATAACTTTTTTTGTGAAGGTCGGAGAGACTTGCAAGTAGGCTCTACCCCCACTAAATGGGGTTGCGCGCATCGATCGGTAACATCCTTGAGCTTCTCCGACTTTCGGAAGGGTTAGGGTTAGGGATGAAAGCACATAGGAGAAAGAGATATTCTTGAATAACTTTTTTTGTGAAGGTCGGAGAGACTTGGAAAGTGGTTGCATCTGGACTAATTTGGGTCCTGCGGATCGATTGGTACCATCCCCGAGCTTGTACGACCTTCGGAAGAGGTCGACCGACGAAATTCCCCCAAATCTGAGGAGATATTCTTGAATAACTTTTTTTGTGAAGGTCGGAGAGACTTGCAAGTAGGCTCTACCCCCACTAAATGGGGTAGCGCGCATCGATCGGTACCATCCTTGAGCTTCTCCGACTTTCGGAAGGGTTAGGGTTAGGGTTAGGGATGAAAGCACATTGGAGAAAGAGATATTCTTGAATAACTTTTTTTGTGAAGGTCGGAGAGACTTGGAAAGTGGTTGCATCTGGACTAATTTGGGTCCTGCGGATCGATTGGTACCATCCCCGAGCTTGTACGACCTTCGGAAGAGGTCGACCGACGAAATTCCCCCAAATCTGAGGAGATATTCTTGAATAACTTTTTTTGTGAAGGTCGGAGAGACTTGCAAGTAGGCTCTACCCCCACTAAATGGGGTAGCGCGCATCGATCGGTACCATCCTTGAGCTTCTCCGACTTTCGGAAGGGTTAGGGTTAGGGTTAGGGATGAAAGCACATAGGAGAAAGAGATATTCTTGAATAACTTTTTTTGTGAAGGTCGGAGAGACTTGCAAGTAGGCTCTACCCCCACTAAATGGGGTTGCGCGCATCGATCGGTACCATCCTTGAGCTTCTCCGACTTTCGGAAGGGTTAGGGTTAGGGTTAGGGATGAAAGCACATAGGAGAAAGAGATATTCTTGAATAACTTTTTTTGTGAAGGTCGGAGAGACTTGGAAAGTGGTTGCATCTGGACTAATTTGGGTCCTGCGGATCGATTGGTACCATCCCCGAGCTTGTACGACCTTCGAAAGAGGTCGACCGACGAAATTCCCCCAAATCTGAGGAGAGATTCTTGAATAACTTTTTTTGTGAAGGTCGGAGAGACTTGCAAGTAGGCTCTACCCCCACTAAATGGGGTAGCGCGCATCGATCGGTACCATCCTTGAGCTTCTCCGACTTTCGGAAGGGTTAGGGTTAGGGTTAGGGATGAAAGCACATAGGAGAAAGAGATATTCTTGAATAACTTTTTTTGTGAAGGTCGGAGAGACTTGGAAAGTGGTTGCATCTGGACTAATTTGGGTCCTGCGGATCGATTGGTACCATCCCCGAGCTTGTACGACCTTCGGAAGAGGTCGACCGACGAAATTCCCCCAAATCTGAGGAGATATTCTTGAATAACTTTTTTTGTGAAGGTCGGAGAGACTTGCAAGTAGGCTCTACCCCCACTAAATGGGGTAGCGCGCATCGATCGGTACCATCCTTGAGCTTCTCCGACTTTCGGAAGGGTTAGGGTTAGGGTTAGGGATGAAAGCACATAGGAGAAAGAGATATTCTTGAATAACTTTTTTTGTGAAGGTCGGAGAGACTTGCAAGTAGGCTCTACCCCCACTAAATGGGGTTGCGCGCATCGATCGGTAACATCCTTGAGCTTCTCCGACTTTCGGAAGGGTTAGGGTTAGGGATGAAAGCACATAGGAGAAAGAGATATTCTTGAATAACTTTTTTTGTGAAGGTCGGAGAGACTTGGAAAGTGGTTGCATCTGGACTAATTTGGGTCCTGCGGATCGATTGGTACCATCCCCGAGCTTGTACGACCTTCGGAAGAGGTCGACCGACGAAATTCCCCCAAATCTGAGGAGATATTCTTGAATAACTTTTTTTGTGAAGGTCGGAGAGACTTGCAAGTAGGCTCTACCCCCACTAAATGGGGTAGCGCGCATCGATCGGTACCATCCTTGAGCTTCTCCGACTTTCGGAAGGGTTAGGGTTAGGGTTAGGGATGAAAGCACATTGGAGAAAGAGATATTCTTGAATAACTTTTTTTGTGAAGGTCGGAGAGACTTGGAAAGTGGTTGCATCTGGACTAATTTGGGTCCTGCGGATCGATTGGTACCATCCCCGAGCTTGTACGACCTTCGGAAGAGGTCGACCGACGAAATTCCCCCAAATCTGAGGAGATATTCTTGAATAACTTTTTTTGTGAAGGTCGGAGAGACTTGCAAGTAGGCTCTACCCCCACTAAATGGGGTAGCGCGCATCGATCGGTACCATCCTTGAGCTTCTCCGACTTTCGGAAGGGTTAGGGTTAGGGATGAAAGCACATAGGAGAAAGAGATATTCTTGAATAACTTTTTTTGTGAAGGTCGGAGAGACTTGCAAGTAGGCTTTACCCCCACTAAATGGGGTTGCGCGCATCGATCGGTACCATCCTTGAGCTTCTCCGACTTTCGGAAGGGTTAGGGTTAGGGTTAGGGATGAAAGCACATAGGAGAAAGAGATATTCTTGAATAACTTTTTTTGTGAAGGTCGGAGAGACTTGGAAAGTGGTTGCATCTGGACTAATTTGGGTCCTGCAGATCGATTGGTACCATCCCCGAGCTTGTACGACCTTCGAAAGAGGTCGACCGACGAAATTCCCCCAAATCTGAGGAGAGATTCTTGAATAACTTTTTTTGTGAAGGTCGGAGAGACTTGCAAGTAGGCTCTACCCCCACTAAATGGGGTAGCGCGCATCGATCGGTACCATCCTTGAGCTTCTCCGACTTTCGGAAGGGTTAGGGTTAGGGTTAGGGATGAAAGCACATAGGAGAAAGAGATATTCTTGAATAACTTTTTTTGTGAAGGTCGGAGAGACTTGCAAGTAGGCTCTACCCCCACTAAATGGGGTTGCGCGCATCGATCGGTACCATCCTTGAGCTTCTCCGACTTTCGGAAGGGTTAGGGTTAGGGATGAAAGCACATAGGAGAAAGAGATATTCTTGAATAACTTTTTTTGTGAAGGTCGGAGAGACTTGCAAGTAGGCTCTACCCCCACTAAATGGGGTAGCGCGCATCGATCGGTACCATCCTTGAGCTTCTCCGACTTTCGGAAGGGTTAGGGTTAGGGTTAGGGATGAAAGCACATAGGAGAAAGAGATATTCTTGAATAACTTTTTTTGTGAAGGTCGGAGAGACTTGCAAGTAGGCTCTACCCCCACTAAATGGGGTTGCGCGCATCGATCGGTACCATCCTTGAGCTTCTCCGACTTTCGGAAGGGTTAGGGTTAGGGATGAAAGCACATAGGAGAAAGAGATATTCTTGAATAACTTTTTTTGTGAAGGTCGGAGAGACTTGGAAAGTGGTTGCATCTGGACTAATTTGGGTCCTGCGGATCGATTGGTACCATCCCCGAGCTTGTACGACCTTCGGAAGAGGTCGACCGACGAAATTCCCCCAAATCTGAGGAGATATTCTTGAATAACTTTTTTTGTGAAGGTCGGAGAGACTTGCAAGTAGGCTCTACCCCCACTAAATGGGGTAGCGCGCATCGATCGGTACCATCCTTGAGCTTCTCCGACTTTCGGAAGGGTTAGGGTTAGGGTTAGGGATGAAAGCACATAGGAGAAAGAGATATTCTTGAATAACTTTTTTTGTGAAGGTCGGAGAGACTTGCAAGTAGGCTCTACCCCCACTAAATGGGGTAGCGCGCATCGATCGGTACTATCCTTGAGCTTCTCCGACTTTCGGAAGGGTTAGGGTTAGGGTTAGGGATGAAAGCACATAGGAGAAAGAGATATTCTTGAATAACTTTTTTTGTGAAGGTCGGAGAGACTTGGAAAGTGGTTGCATCTGGACTAATTTGGGTCCTGCAGATCGATTGGTACCATCCCCGAGCTTGTACGACCTTCGGAAGAGGTCGACCGACGAAATTCCCCCAAATCTGAGGAGATATTCTTGAATAACTTTTTTTGTGAAGGTCGGAGAGACTTGCAAGTAGGCTCTACCCCCACTAAATGGGGTAGCGCGCATCGATCGGTACCATCCTTGAGCTTCTCCGACTTTCGGAAGGGTTAGGGTTAGGGTTAGGGATGAAAGCACATAGGAGAAAGAGATATTCTTGAATAACTTTTTTTGTGAAGGTCGGAGAGACTTGGAAAGTGGTTGCATCTGGACTAATTTGGGTCCTGCGGATCGATTGGTACCATCCCCGAGCTTGTACGACCTTCGGAAGAGGTCGACCGACGAAATTCCCCCAAATCTGAGGAGATATTCTTGAATAACTTTTTTTGTGAAGGTCGGAGAGACTTGCAAGTAGGCTCTACCCCCACTAAATGGGGTAGCGCGCATCGATCGGTACCATCCTTGAGCTTCTCCGACTTTCGGAAGGGTTAGGGTTAGGGTTAGGGATGAAAGCACATAGGAGAAAGAGATATTCTTGAATAACTTTTTTTGTGAAGGTCGGAGAGACTTGCAAGTAGGCTCTACCCCCACTAAATGGGGTTGCGCGCATCGATCGGTACTATCCTTGAGCTTCTCCGACTTTCGGAAGGGTTAGGGTTAGGGATGAAAGCACATAGGAGAAAGAGATATTCTTGAATAACTTTTTTTGTGAAGGTCGGAGAGACTTGGAAAGTGGTTGCATCTGGACTAATTTGGGTCCTGCGGATCGATTGGTACCATCCCCGAGCTTGTACGACCTTCGGAAGAGGTCGACCGACGAAATTCCCCCAAATCTGAGGAGATATTCTTGAATAACATTTTTTGTGAAGGTCGGAGAGACTTGCAAGTAGGCTCTACCCCCACTAAATGGGGTAGCGCGCATCGATCGGTACCATCCTTGAGCTTCTCCGACTTTCGGAAGGGTTAGGGTTAGGGTTAGGGATGAAAGCACATAGGAGAAAGAGATATTCTTGAATAACTTTTTTTGTGAAGGTCGGAGAGACTTGCAAGTAGGCTCTACCCCCACTAAAGGGGGTAGCGCGCATCGATCGGTACCATCCTTGAGCTTCTCCGACTTTCGGAAGGGTTAGGGTTAGGGTTAGGGATGAAAGCACATAGGAGAAAGAGATATTCTTGAATAACTTTTTTTGTGAAGGTCGGAGAGACTTGGAAAGTGGTTGCATCTGGACTAATTTGGGTCCTGCGGATCGATTGGTACCATCCCCGAGCTTGTACGACCTTCGAAAGAGGTCGACCGACGAAATTCCCCCAAATTTGAGGAGATATTCTTGAATAACTTTTTTTGTGAAGGTCAGAGAGACTTGCAAGTAGGCTCTACCCCCACTAAATGGGGTAGCGCGCATCGATCGGTACCATCCTTGAGCTTCTCCGACTTTCGGAAGGGTTAGGGTTAGGGTTAGGGATGAAAGCACATAGGAGAAAGAGATATTCTTGAATAACTTTTTTTGTGAAGGTCGGAGAGACTTGCAAGTAGGCTTTACCCCCACTAAATGGGGTAGCGCGCATCGATCGGTACCATCCTTGAGCTTCTCCGACTTTCGGAAGGGTTAGGGTTAGGGTTAGGGATGAAAGCACATAGGAGAAAGAGATATTCTTGAATAACTTTTTTTGTGAAGGTCGGAGAGACTTGGAAAGTGGTTGCATCTGGACTAATTTGGGTCCTGCGGATCGATTGGTACCATCCCCGAGCTTGTACGACCTTCGAAAGAGGTCGACCGACGAAATTCCCCCAAATCTGAGGAGATATTCTTGAATAACTTTTTTTGTGAAGGTCGGAAAGACTTGCAAGTAGGCTCTACCCCCACTAAATGGGGTTGCGCGCATCGATCGGTACCATCCTTCAGCTTCTCCGACTTTCGGAAGGGTTAGGGTTAGGGTTAGGGATGAAAGCACATAGGAGAAAGAGATATTCTTGAATAACTTTTTTTGTGAAGGTCGGAGAGACTTGGAAAGTGGTTGCATCTGGACTAATTTGGGTCCTGCGGATCGATTGGTACCATCCCCGAGCTTGTACGACCTTCGAAAGAGGTCGACCGACGAAATTCCCCCAAATCTGAGGAGATATTCTTGAATAACTTTTTTTGTGAAGGTCGGAGAGACTTGCAAGTAGGCTCTACCCCCACTAAATGGGGTAGCGCGCATCGATCGGTACCATCCTTGAGCTTCTCCGACTTTCGGAAGGGTTAGGGTTAGGGTTAGGGATGAAAGCACATAGGAGAAAGAGATATTCTTGAATAACTTTTTTTGTGAAGGTCGGAGAGACTTGCAAGTAGGCTCTACCCCCACTAAATGGGGTTGCGCGCATCGATCGGTAACATCCTTGAGCTTCTCCGACTTTCGGAAGGGTTAGGGTTAGGGATGAAAGCACATAGGAGAAAGAGATATTCTTGAATAACTTTTTTTGTGAAGGTCGGAGAGACTTGGAAAGTGGTTGCATCTGGACTAATTTGGGTCCTGCGGATCGATTGGTACCATCCCCGAGCTTGTACGACCTTCGGAAGAGGTCGACCGACGAAATTCCCCCAAATCTGAGGAGATATTCTTGAATAACTTTTTTTGTGAAGGTCGGAGAGACTTGCAAGTAGGCTCTACCCCCACTAAATGGGGTAGCGCGCATCGATCGGTACCATCCTTGAGCTTCTCCGACTTTCGGAAGGGTTAGGGTTAGGGTTAGGGATGAAAGCACATTGGAGAAAGAGATATTCTTGAATAACTTTTTTTGTGAAGGTCGGAGAGACTTGGAAAGTGGTTGCATCTGGACTAATTTGGGTCCTGCGGATCGATTGGTACCATCCCCGAGCTTGTACGACCTTCGGAAGAGGTCGACCGACGAAATTCCCCCAAATCTGAGGAGATATTCTTGAATAACTTTTTTTGTGAAGGTCGGAGAGACTTGCAAGTAGGCTCTACCCCCACTAAATGGGGTAGCGCGCATCGATCGGTACCATCCTTGAGCTTCTCCGACTTTCGGAAGGGTTAGGGTTAGGGTTAGGGATGAAAGCACATAGGAGAAAGAGATATTCTTGAATAACTTTTTTTGTGAAGGTCGGAGAGACTTGCAAGTAGGCTCTACCCCCACTAAATGGGGTTGCGCGCATCGATCGGTACCATCCTTGAGCTTCTCCGACTTTCGGAAGGGTTAGGGTTAGGGTTAGGGATGAAAGCACATAGGAGAAAGAGATATTCTTGAATAACTTTTTTTGTGAAGGTCGGAGAGACTTGGAAAGTGGTTGCATCTGGACTAATTTGGGTCCTGCGGATCGATTGGTACCATCCCCGAGCTTGTACGACCTTCGAAAGAGGTCGACCGACGAAATTCCCCCAAATCTGAGGAGAGATTCTTGAATAACTTTTTTTGTGAAGGTCGGAGAGACTTGCAAGTAGGCTCTACCCCCACTAAATGGGGTAGCGCGCATCGATCGGTACCATCCTTGAGCTTCTCCGACTTTCGGAAGGGTTAGGGTTAGGGTTAGGGATGAAAGCACATAGGAGAAAGAGATATTCTTGAATAACTTTTTTTGTGAAGGTCGGAGAGACTTGGAAAGTGGTTGCATCTGGACTAATTTGGGTCCTGCGGATCGATTGGTACCATCCCCGAGCTTGTACGACCTTCGGAAGAGGTCGACCGACGAAATTCCCCCAAATCTGAGGAGATATTCTTGAATAACTTTTTTTGTGAAGGTCGGAGAGACTTGCAAGTAGGCTCTACCCCCACTAAATGGGGTAGCGCGCATCGATCGGTACCATCCTTGAGCTTCTCCGACTTTCGGAAGGGTTAGGGTTAGGGTTAGGGATGAAAGCACATAGGAGAAAGAGATATTCTTGAATAACTTTTTTTGTGAAGGTCGGAGAGACTTGCAAGTAGGCTCTACCCCCACTAAATGGGGTTGCGCGCATCGATCGGTAACATCCTTGAGCTTCTCCGACTTTCGGAAGGGTTAGGGTTAGGGATGAAAGCACATAGGAGAAAGAGATATTCTTGAATAACTTTTTTTGTGAAGGTCGGAGAGACTTGGAAAGTGGTTGCATCTGGACTAATTTGGGTCCTGCGGATCGATTGGTACCATCCCCGAGCTTGTACGACCTTCGGAAGAGGTCGACCGACGAAATTCCCCCAAATCTGAGGAGATATTCTTGAATAACTTTTTTTGTGAAGGTCGGAGAGACTTGCAAGTAGGCTCTACCCCCACTAAATGGGGTAGCGCGCATCGATCGGTACCATCCTTGAGCTTCTCCGACTTTCGGAAGGGTTAGGGTTAGGGTTAGGGATGAAAGCACATTGGAGAAAGAGATATTCTTGAATAACTTTTTTTGTGAAGGTCGGAGAGACTTGGAAAGTGGTTGCATCTGGACTAATTTGGGTCCTGCGGATCGATTGGTACCATCCCCGAGCTTGTACGACCTTCGGAAGAGGTCGACCGACGAAATTCCCCCAAATCTGAGGAGATATTCTTGAATAACTTTTTTTGTGAAGGTCGGAGAGACTTGCAAGTAGGCTCTACCCCCACTAAATGGGGTAGCGCGCATCGATCGGTACCATCCTTGAGCTTCTCCGACTTTCGGAAGGGTTAGGGTTAGGGATGAAAGCACATAGGAGAAAGAGATATTCTTGAATAACTTTTTTTGTGAAGGTCGGAGAGACTTGCAAGTAGGCTTTACCCCCACTAAATGGGGTTGCGCGCATCGATCGGTACCATCCTTGAGCTTCTCCGACTTTCGGAAGGGTTAGGGTTAGGGTTAGGGATGAAAGCACATAGGAGAAAGAGATATTCTTGAATAACTTTTTTTGTGAAGGTCGGAGAGACTTGGAAAGTGGTTGCATCTGGACTAATTTGGGTCCTGCAGATCGATTGGTACCATCCCCGAGCTTGTACGACCTTCGAAAGAGGTCGACCGACGAAATTCCCCCAAATCTGAGGAGAGATTCTTGAATAACTTTTTTTGTGAAGGTCGGAGAGACTTGCAAGTAGGCTCTACCCCCACTAAATGGGGTAGCGCGCATCGATCGGTACCATCCTTGAGCTTCTCCGACTTTCGGAAGGGTTAGGGTTAGGGTTAGGGATGAAAGCACATAGGAGAAAGAGATATTCTTGAATAACTTTTTTTGTGAAGGTCGGAGAGACTTGCAAGTAGGCTCTACCCCCACTAAATGGGGTTGCGCGCATCGATCGGTACCATCCTTGAGCTTCTCCGACTTTCGGAAGGGTTAGGGTTAGGGATGAAAGCACATAGGAGAAAGAGATATTCTTGAATAACTTTTTTTGTGAAGGTCGGAGAGACTTGCAAGTAGGCTCTACCCCCACTAAATGGGGTAGCGCGCATCGATCGGTACCATCCTTGAGCTTCTCCGACTTTCGGAAGGGTTAGGGTTAGGGTTAGGGATGAAAGCACATAGGAGAAAGAGATATTCTTGAATAACTTTTTTTGTGAAGGTCGGAGAGACTTGCAAGTAGGCTCTACCCCCACTAAATGGGGTTGCGCGCATCGATCGGTACCATCCTTGAGCTTCTCCGACTTTCGGAAGGGTTAGGGTTAGGGATGAAAGCACATAGGAGAAAGAGATATTCTTGAATAACTTTTTTTGTGAAGGTCGGAGAGACTTGGAAAGTGGTTGCATCTGGACTAATTTGGGTCCTGCGGATCGATTGGTACCATCCCCGAGCTTGTACGACCTTCGGAAGAGGTCGACCGACGAAATTCCCCCAAATCTGAGGAGATATTCTTGAATAACTTTTTTTGTGAAGGTCGGAGAGACTTGCAAGTAGGCTCTACCCCCACTAAATGGGGTAGCGCGCATCGATCGGTACCATCCTTGAGCTTCTCCGACTTTCGGAAGGGTTAGGGTTAGGGTTAGGGATGAAAGCACATAGGAGAAAGAGATATTCTTGAATAACTTTTTTTGTGAAGGTCGGAGAGACTTGCAAGTAGGCTCTACCCCCACTAAATGGGGTAGCGCGCATCGATCGGTACTATCCTTGAGCTTCTCCGACTTTCGGAAGGGTTAGGGTTAGGGTTAGGGATGAAAGCACATAGGAGAAAGAGATATTCTTGAATAACTTTTTTTGTGAAGGTCGGAGAGACTTGGAAAGTGGTTGCATCTGGACTAATTTGGGTCCTGCAGATCGATTGGTACCATCCCCGAGCTTGTACGACCTTCGGAAGAGGTCGACCGACGAAATTCCCCCAAATCTGAGGAGATATTCTTGAATAACTTTTTTTGTGAAGGTCGGAGAGACTTGCAAGTAGGCTCTACCCCCACTAAATGGGGTAGCGCGCATCGATCGGTACCATCCTTGAGCTTCTCCGACTTTCGGAAGGGTTAGGGTTAGGGTTAGGGATGAAAGCACATAGGAGAAAGAGATATTCTTGAATAACTTTTTTTGTGAAGGTCGGAGAGACTTGGAAAGTGGTTGCATCTGGACTAATTTGGGTCCTGCGGATCGATTGGTACCATCCCCGAGCTTGTACGACCTTCGGAAGAGGTCGACCGACGAAATTCCCCCAAATCTGAGGAGATATTCTTGAATAACTTTTTTTGTGAAGGTCGGAGAGACTTGCAAGTAGGCTCTACCCCCACTAAATGGGGTAGCGCGCATCGATCGGTACCATCCTTGAGCTTCTCCGACTTTCGGAAGGGTTAGGGTTAGGGTTAGGGATGAAAGCACATAGGAGAAAGAGATATTCTTGAATAACTTTTTTTGTGAAGGTCGGAGAGACTTGCAAGTAGGCTCTACCCCCACTAAATGGGGTTGCGCGCATCGATCGGTACTATCCTTGAGCTTCTCCGACTTTCGGAAGGGTTAGGGTTAGGGATGAAAGCACATAGGAGAAAGAGATATTCTTGAATAACTTTTTTTGTGAAGGTCGGAGAGACTTGGAAAGTGGTTGCATCTGGACTAATTTGGGTCCTGCGGATCGATTGGTACCATCCCCGAGCTTGTACGACCTTCGGAAGAGGTCGACCGACGAAATTCCCCCAAATCTGAGGAGATATTCTTGAATAACATTTTTTGTGAAGGTCGGAGAGACTTGCAAGTAGGCTCTACCCCCACTAAATGGGGTAGCGCGCATCGATCGGTACCATCCTTGAGCTTCTCCGACTTTCGGAAGGGTTAGGGTTAGGGTTAGGGATGAAAGCACATAGGAGAAAGAGATATTCTTGAATAACTTTTTTTGTGAACATCGGAGAGACTTGCAAGTAGGCTCTACCCCCACTAAATGGGGTAGCGCGCATCGATCGGTACTATCCTTGAGCTTCTCCGACTTTCGGAAGGGTTAGGGTTAGGGTTAGGGATGAAAGCACATAGGAGAAAGAGATATTCTTGAATAACTTTTTTTGTGAAGGTCGGAGAGACTTGGAAAGTGGTTGCATCTGGACTAATTTGGGTCCTGCAGATCGATTGGTACCATCCCCGAGCTTGTACGACCTTCGGAAGAGGTCGACCGACGAAATTCCCCCAAATCTGAGGAGATATTCTTGAATAACTTTTTTTGTGAAGGTCGGAGAGACTTGCAAGTAGGCTCTACCCCCACTAAATGGGGTAGCGCACATCGATCGGTACCATCCTTGAGCTTCTCCGACTTTCGGAAGGGTTAGGGTTAGGGATGAAAGCACATAGGAGAAAGAGATATTCTTGAATAACTTTTTTTGTGAAGGTCGGAGAGACTTGGAAAGTGGTTGCATCTGGACTAATTTGGGTCCTGCGGATCGATTGGTACCTTCCCCGAGCTTGTACGACCTTCGGAAGAGGTCGACCGACGAAATTCCCCCAAATCTGAGGAGATATTCTTGAATAACTTTTTTTGTGAAGG
Source organism: Limanda limanda (assembly GCF_963576545.1). Classification (NCBI taxonomy): domain Eukaryota; kingdom Metazoa; phylum Chordata; class Actinopteri; order Pleuronectiformes; family Pleuronectidae; genus Limanda; species Limanda limanda. The sequence continues at coordinate 179,677 of NW_026870568.1, read as the reverse complement.
TCGGAGAGACTTGCAAGTAGGCTCTACCCCCACTAAATGGGGTAGCGCGCATCGATCGGTACCATCCTTGAGCTTCTCCGACTTTCGGAAGGGTTAGGGTTAGGGTTAGGGATGAAAGCACATAGGAGAAAGAGATATTCTTGAATAACTTTTTTTGTGAAGGTCGGAGAGACTTGAAAAGTGGTTGCATCTGGACTAATTTGGGTCCTGCGGATCGATTGGTACCATCCCCGAGCTTGTACGACCTTCGGAAGAGGTCGACCGACGAAATTCCCCCAAATCTGAGGAGATATTCTTGAATAACTTTTTTTGTGAAGGTCGGAGAGACTTGCAAGTAGGCTCTACCCCCACTAAATGGGGTAGCGCGCATCGATCGGTACCATCCTTGAGCTTCTCCGACTTTCGGAAGGGTTAGGGTTAGGGTTAGGGATGAAAGCACATAGGAGAAAGAGATATTCTTGAATAACTTTTTTTGTGAAGGTCGGAGAGACTTGGAAAGTGGTTGCATCTGGACTAATTTGGGTCCTGCGGATCGATTGGTACCATCCCCGAGCTTGTACGACCTTCGGAAGAGGTCGACCGACGAAATTCCCCCAAATCTGAGGAGATATTCTTGAATAACTTTTTTTGTGAAGGTCGGAGAGACTTGCAAGTAGGCTCTACCCCCACTAAATGGGGTAGCGCGCATCGATCGGTACCATCCTTGAGCTTCTCCGACTTTCGGAAGGGTTAGGGTTAGGGTTAGGGATGAAAGCACATAGGAGAAAGAGATATTCTTGAATAACTTTTTTTGTGAAGGTCGGAGAGACTTGCAAGTAGGCTCTACCCCCACTAAATGGGGTTGCGCGCATCGATCGGTACCATCCTTGAGCTTCTCCGACTTTCGGAAGGGTTAGGGTTAGGGTTAGGGATGAAAGCACATAGGAGAAAGAGATATTCTTGAATAACTTTTTTTGTGAAGGTCGGAGAGACTTGGAAAGTGGTTGCATCTGGACTAATTTGGGTCCTGCAGATCGATTGGTACCATCCCCGAGCTTGTACGACCTTCGAAAGAGGTCGACCGACGAAATTCCCCCAAATCTGAGGAGATATTCTTGAATAACTTTTTTTGTGAAGGTCGGAGAGACTTGCAAGTAGGCTCTACCCCCACTAAATGGGGTAGCGCGCATCGATCGGTACCATCCTTGAGCTTCTCCGACTTTCGGAAGGGTTAGGGTTAGGGTTAGGGATGAAAGCACATAGGAGAAAGAGATATTCTTGAATAACTTTTTTTGTGAAGGTCGGAGAGACTTGCAAGTAGGCTCTACCCCCACTAAATGGGGTTGCGCGCATCGATCAGTACCATCCTTGAGCTTCTCCGACTTTCGGAAGGGTTAGGGTTAGGGATGAAAGCACATAGGAGAAAGAGATATTCTTGAATAACTTTTTTTGTGAAGGTCGGAGAGACTTGCAAGTAGGCTCTACCCCCACTAAATGGGGTAGCGCGCATCGATCGGTACCATCCTTGAGCTTCTCCGACTTTCGGAAGGGTTAGGGTTAGGGTTAGGGATGAAAGCACATAGGAGAAAGAGATATTCTTGAATAACTTTTTTTGTGAAGGTCGGAGAGACTTGCAAGTAGGCTCTAACCCCACTAAATGGGGTTGCGCGCATCGATCGGTACCATCCTTGAGCTTCTCCGACTTTCGGAAGGGTTAGGGTTAGGGATGAAAGCACATAGGAGAAAGAGATATTCTTGAATAACTTTTTTTGTGAAGGTCGGAGAGACTTGGAAAGTGGTTGCATCTGGACTAATTTGGGTCCTGCGGATCGATTGGTACCATCCCCGAGCTTGTACGACCTTCGGAAGAGGTCGACCGACGAAATTCCCCCAAATCTGAGGAGATATTCTTGAATAACTTTTTTTGTGAAGGTCGGAGAGACTTGCAAGTAGGCTCTACCCCCACTAAATGGGGTAGCGCGCATGGATCGGTACCATCCTTGAGCTTCTCCGACTTTCGGAAGGGTTAGGGTTAGGGTTAGGGATGAAAGCACATAGGAGAAAGAGATATTCTTGAATAACTTTTTTTGTGAAGGTCGGAGAGACTTGCAAGTAGGCTCTACCCCCACTAAATGGGGTTGCGCACATCGATCGGTACCATCCTTGAGCTTCTCCGACTTTCGGAAGGGTTAGGGTTAGGGTTAGGGATGAAAGCACATAGGAGAAAGAGATATTCTTGAATAACTTTTTTTGTGAAGGTCGGAGAGACTTGGAAAGTGGTTGCATCTGGACTAATTTGGGTCCTGCGGATCGATTGGTACCATCCCCGAGCTTGTACGACCTTCGAAAGAGGTCGACCGACGAAATTCCCCCAAATCTGAGGAGATATTCTTGAATAACTTTTTTTGTGAAGGTCGGAGAGACTTGCAAGTAGGCTCTACCCCCACTAAATGGGGTAGCGCGCATCGATCGGTACCATCTTTGAGCTTCTCCGACTTTCGGAAGGGTTAGGGTTAGGGTTAGGGATGAAAGCACATAGGAGAAAGAGATATTCTTGAATAACTTTTTTTGTGAAGGTCGGAGAGACTTGCAAGTAGGCTCTACCCCCACTAAATGGGGTAGCGCGCATCGATCGGTACTATCCTTGAGCTTCTCCGACTTTCGGAAGGGTTAGGGTTAGGGTTAGGGATGAAAGCACATAGGAGAAAGAGATATTCTTGAATAACTTTTTTGTGAAGGTCGGAGAGACTTGCAAGTAGGCTTTACCCCCACTAAATGGGGTTGCGCGCATCGATCGGTACCATCCTTGAGCTTCTCCGACTTTCGGAAGGGTTAGGGTTAGGGATGAAAGCACATAGGAGAAAGAGATATTCTTGAATAACTTTTTTTGTGAAGGTCGGAGAGACTTGCAAGTAGGCTCTACCCCCACTAAATGGGGTTGCGCGCATCGATCAGTACCATCCTTGAGCTTCTCCGACTTTCGGAAGGGTTAGGGTTAGGGTTAGGGATGAAAGCACATAGGAGAAAGAGATATTCTTGAATAACTTTTTTTGTGAAGGTCGGAGAGACTTGGAAAGTGGTTGCATCTGGACTAATTTGGGTCCTGCGGATCGATTGGTACCATCCCCGAGCTTGTACGACCTTCGAAAGAGGTCGACCGACGAAATTCCCCCAAATCTGAGGAGATATTCTTGAATAACTTTTTTTGTGAAGGTCGGAGAGACTTGCAAGTAGGCTCTACCCCCACTAAATGGGGTAGCACGCATCGATCGGTACCATCATTGAGCTTCTCCGACTTTCGGAAGGGTTAGGGTTAGGGTTAGGGATGAAAGCACATAGGAGAAAGAGATATTCTTGAATAACTTTTTTTGTGAAGGTCGGAGAGACTTGCAAGTAGGCTCTACCCCCACTAAATGGGGTAGCGCGCATCGATCGGTACTATCCTTGAGCTTCTCCGACTTTCGGAAGGGTTAGGGTTAGGGTTAGGGATGAAAGCACATAGGAGAAAGAGATATTCTTGAATAACTTTTTTGTGAAGGTCGGAGAGACTTGCAAGTAGGCTCTACCCCCACTAAATGGGGTTGCGCGCATCGATCGGTACCATCCTTGAGCTTCTCCGACTTTCGGAAGGGTTAGGGTTAGGGTTAGGGATGAAAGCACATAGGAGAAAGAGATATTCTTGAATAACTTTTTTTGTGAAGGTCGGAGAGACTTGCAAGTAGGCTCTACCCCCACTAAATGGGGTAGCGCGCATCGATCGGTACTATCCTTGAGCTTCTCCGACTTTCGGAAGGGTTAGGGTTAGGGTTAGGGATGAAAGCACATAGGAGAAAGAGATATTCTTGAATAACTTTTTTGTGAAGGTCGGAGAGACTTGCAAGTAGGCTCTACCCCCACTAAATGGGGTTGCGCGCATCGATCGGTACCATCCTTGAGCTTCTCCGACTTTCGGAAGGGTTAGGGTTAGGGATGAAAGCACATAGGAGAAAGAGATATTCTTGAATAACTTTTTTTGTGAAGGTCGGAGAGACTTGCAAGTAGGCTCTACCCCCACTAAATGGGGTTGCGCGCATCGATCAGTACCATCCTTGAGCTTCTCCGACTTTCGGAAGGGTTAGGGTTAGGGTTAGGGATGAAAGCACATAGGAGAAAGAGATATTCTTGAATAACTTTTTTTGTGAAGGTCGGAGAGACTTGGAAAGTGGTTGCATCTGGACTAATTTGGGTCCTGCGGATCGATTGGTACCATCCCCGAGCTTGTACGACCTTCGAAAGAGGTCGACCGACGAAATTCCCCCAAATCTGAGGAGATATTCTTGAATAACTTTTTTTGTGAAGGTCGGAGAGACTTGCAAGTAGGCTCTACCCCCACTAAATGGGGTAGCGCGCATCGATCGGTACCATCATTGAGCTTCTCCGACTTTCGGAAGGGTTAGGGTTAGGGTTAGGGATGAAAGCACATAGGAGAAAGAGATATTCTTGAATAACTTTTTTTGTGAAGGTCGGAGAGACTTGCAAGTAGGCTCTACCCCCACTAAATGGGGTAGCGCGCATCGATCGGTACTATCCTTGAGCTTCTCCAACTTTCGGAAGGGTTAGGGTTAGGGTTAGGGATGAAAGCACATAGGAGAAAGAGATATTCTTGAATAACTTTTTTGTGAAGGTCGGAGAGACTTGCAAGTAGGCTCTACCCCCACTAAATGGGGTTGCGCGCATCGATCGGTACCATCCTTGAGCTTCTCCGACTTTCGGAAGGGTTAGGGTTAGGGTTAGGGATGAAAGCACATAGGAGAAAGAGATATTCTTGAATAACTTTTTTTGTGAAGGTCGGAGAGACTTGGAAAGTGGTTGCATCTGGACTAATTTGGGTCCTGCGGATCGATTGGTACCATCCCCGAGCTTGTACGACCTTCGGAAGAGGTCGACCGACGAAATTCCCCCAAATCTGAGGAGATATTCTTGAATAACTTTTTTTGTGAAGGTCGGAGAGACTTGCAAGTAGGCTCTACCCCCACTAAATGGGGTAGCGCGCATCGATCGGTACTATCCTTGAGCTTCTCCGACTTTCGGAAGGGTTAGGGTTAGGGTTAGGGATGAAAGCACATAGGAGAAAGAGATATTCTTGAATAACTTTTTTTGTGAAGGTCGGAGAGACTTGCAAGTAGGCTCTACCCCCACTAAATGGGGTTGCGCGCATCGATCGGTAACATCCTTGAGCTTCTCCGACTTTCGGAAGGGTTAGGGTTAGGGATGAAAGCACATAGGAGAAAGAGATATTCTTGAATAACTTTTTTTGTGAAGGTCGGAGAGACTTGAAAAGTGGTTGCATCTGGACTAATTTGGGTCCTGCGGATCGATTGGTACCATCCCCGAGCTTGTACGACCTTCGGAAGAGGTCGACCGACGAAATTCCCCCAAATCTGAGGAGATATTCTTGAATAACTTTTTTTGTGAAGGTCGGAGAGACTTGCAAGTAGGCTATACCCCCACTAAATGGGGTAGCGCGCATCGATCGGTACCATCCTTGAGCTTCTCCGACTTTCGGAAGGGTTAGGGTTAGGGTTAGGGATGAAAGCACATAGGAGAAAGAGATATTCTTGAATAACTTTTTTTGTGAAGGTCGGAGAGACTTGCAAGTAGGCTCTACCCCCACTAAATGGGGTAGCGCGCATCGATCGGTACTATCCTTGAGCTTCTCCGACTTTCGGAAGGGTTAAGGTTAGGGTTAGGGATGAAAGCACATAGGAGAAAGAGATATTCTTGAATAACTTTTTTTGTGAAGGTCGGAGAGACTTGCAAGTAGGCTCTACCCCCACTAAATGGGGTTGCGCGCATCGATCGGTACCATCCTTGAGCTTCTCCGACTTTCGGAAGGGTTAGGGTTAGGGTTAGGGATGAAAGCACATAGGAGAAAGAGATATTCTTGAATAACTTTTTTTGTGAAGGTCGGAGAGACTTGGAAAGTGGTTGCATCTGGACTAATTTGGGTCCTGCGGATCGATTGGTACCATCCCCGAGCTTGTACGACCTTCGGAAGAGGTCGACCGACGAAATTCCCCCAAATCTGAGGAGATATTCTTGAATAACTTTTTTTGTGAAGGTCGGAGAGACTTGCAAGTAGGCTCTACCCCCACTAAATGGGGTAGCGCGCATCGATCGGTACCATCCTTGAGCTTCTCCGACTTTCGGAAGGGTTAGGGTTAGGGTTAGGGATGAAAGCACATAGGAGAAAGAGATATTCTTGAATAACTTTTTTTGTGAAGGTCGGAGAGACTTGCAAGTAGGCTCTACCCCCACTAAATGGGGTTGCGCGCATCGATCGGTACCATCCTTGAGCTTCTCCGACTTTCGGAAGGGTTAGGGTTAGGGTTAGGGATGAAAGCACATAGGAGAAAGAGATATTCTTGAATAAATTTTTTTGTGAAGGTCGGAGAGACTTGGAAAGTGGTTGCATCTGGACTAATTTGGGTCCTGCGGATCGATTGGTACCATCCCCGAGCTTGTACGACCTTCGAAAGAGGTCGACCGACGAAATTCCCCCAAATCTGAGGAGATATTCTTGAATAACTTTTTTTGTGAAGGTCGGAGAGACTTGCAAGTAGGCTCTACCCCCACTAAATGGGGTAGCGCGCATCGATCGGTACCATCCTTGAGCTTCTCCGACTTTCGGAAGGGTTAGGGTTAGGGTTAGGGATGAAAGCACATAGGAGAAAGAGATATTCTTGAATAACTTTTTTTGTGAAGGTCGGAGAGACTTGCAAGTAGGCTCTACCCCCACTAAATGGGGTTGCGCGCATCGATCAGTACCATCTTTGAGCTTCTCCGACTTTCGGAAGGGTTAGGGTTAGGGTTAGGGATGAAAGCACATAGGAGAAAGAGATATTCTTGAATAACTTTTTTTGTGAAGGTCGGAGAGACTTGGAAAGTGGTTGCATCTGGACTAATTTGGGTCCTGCGGATCGATTGGTACCATCCCCGAGCTTGTACGACCTTCGAAAGAGGTCGACCGACGAAATTCCCCCAAATCTGAGGAGATATTCTTGAATAACTTTTTTTGTGAAGGTCAGAGAGACTTGCAAGTAGGCTCTACCCCCACTAAATGGGGTAGCGCGCATCGATCGGTACCATCCTTGAGCTTCTCCGACTTTCGGAAGGGTTAGGGTTAGGGTTAGGGATGAAAGCACATAGGAGAAAGAGATATTCTTGAATAACTTTTTTTGTGAAGGTCGGAAAGACTTGCAAGTAGGCTCTACCCCCACTAAATGGGGTTGCGCGCATCGATCGGTACCATCCTTGAGCTTCTCCGACTTTCGGAAGGGTTAGGGTTAGGGTTAGGGATGAAAGCACATAGGAGAAAGAGATATTCTTGAATAACTTTTTTTGTGAAGGTCGGAGAGACTTGGAAAGTGGTTGCATCTGGACTAATTTGGGTTCTGCGGATCGATTGGTACCATCCCCGAGCTTGTACGACCTTCGGAAGAGGTCGACCGACGAAATTCCCCCAAATCTGAGGAGATATTCTTGAATAACTTTTTTTGTGAAGGTCGGAGAGACTTGCAAGTAGGCTCTACCCCCACTAAATGGGGTAGCGCGCATCGATCGGTACCATCCTTGAGCTTCTCCGACTTTCGGAAGGGTTAGGGTTAGGGTTAGGGATGAAAGCACATAGGAGAAAGAGATATTCTTGAATAACTTTTTTTGTGAAGGTCGGAGAGACTTGCAAGTAGGCTCTACCCCCACTAAATGGGGTTGCGCGCATCGATCGGTAACATCCTTGAGCTTCTCCGACTTTCGGAAGGGTTAGGGTTAGGGATGAAAGCACATAGGAGAAAGAGATATTCTTGAATAACTTTTTTTGTGAAGGTCGGAGAGACTTGGAAAGTGGTTGCATCTGGACTAATTTGGGTCCTGCGGATCGATTGGTACCATCCCCGAGCTTGTACGACCTTCGGAAGAGGTCGACCGACGAAATTCCCCCAAATCTGAGGAGATATTCTTGAATAACTTTTTTTGTGAAGGTCGGAGAGACTTGCAAGTAGGCTCTACCCCCACTAAATGGGGTAGCGCGCATCGATCGGTACCATCCTTGAGCTTCTCCGACTTTCGGAAGGGTTAGGGTTAGGGTTAGGGATGAAAGCACATAGGAGAAAGAGATATTCTTGAATAACTTTTTTTGTGAAGGTCGGAGAGACTTGCAAGTAGGCTCTACCCCCACTAAATGGGGTAGCGCGCATCGATCGGTACTATCCTTGAGCTTCTCCGACTTTCGGAAGGGTTAGGGTTAGGGTTAGGGATGAAAGCACATAGGAGAAAGAGATATTCTTGAATAACTTTTTTTGTGAAGGTCGGAGAGACTTGGAAAGTGGTTGCATCTGGACTAATTTGGGTCCTGCAGATCGATTGGTACCATCCCCGAGCTTGTACGACCTTCGGAAGAGGTCGACCGACGAAATTCCCCCAAATCTGAGGAGATATTCTTGAATAACTTTTTTTGTGAAGGTCGGAGAGACTTGCAAGTAGGCTCTACCCCCACTAAATGGGGTAGCGCGCATCGATCGGTACCATCCTTGAGCTTCTCCGACTTTCGGAAGGGTTAGGGTTAGGGTTAGGGATGAAAGCACATAGGAGAAAGAGATATTCTTGAATAACTTTTTTTGTGAAGGTCGGAGAGACTTGCAAGTAGGCTCTACCCCCACTAAATGGGGTTGCGCGCATCGATCGGTAACATCCTTGAGCTTCTCCGACTTTCGGAAGGGTTAGGGTTAGGGATGAAAGCACATAGGAGAAAGAGATATTCTTGAATAACTTTTTTTGTGAAGGTCGGAGAGACTTGGAAAGTGGTTGCATCTGGACTAATTTGGGTCCTGCGGATCGATTGGTACCATCCCCGAGCTTGTACGACCTTCGGAAGAGGTCGACCGACGAAATTCCCCCAAATCTGAGGAGATATTCTTGAATAACTTTTTTTGTGAAGGTCGGAGAGACTTGCAAGTAGGCTCTACCCCCACTAAATGGGGTAGCGCGCATCGATCGGTACCATCCTTGAGCTTCTCCGACTTTCGGAAGGGTTAGGGTTAGGGTTAGGGATGAAAGCACATAGGAGAAAGAGATATTCTTGAATAACTTTTTTTGTGAAGGTCGGAGAGACTTGCAAGTAGGCTCTACCCCCACTAAATGGGGTAGCGCGCATCGATCGGTACTATCCTTGAGCTTCTCCGACTTTCGGAAGGGTTAGGGTTAGGGTTAGGGATGAAAGCACATAGGAGAAAGAGATATTCTTGAATAACTTTTTTTGTGAAGGTCGGAGAGACTTGGAAAGTGGTTGCATCTGGACTAATTTGGGTCCTGCAGATCGATTGGTACCATCCCCGAGCTTGTACGACCTTCGGAAGAGGTCGACCGACGAAATTCCCCCAAATCTGAGGAGATATTCTTGAATAACTTTTTTTGTGAAGGTCGGAGAGACTTGCAAGTAGGCTCTACCCCCACTAAATGGGGTAGCGCGCATCGATCGGTACCATCCTTGAGCTTCTCCGACTTTCGGAAGGGTTAGGGTTAGGGTTAGGGATGAAAGCACATAGGAGAAAGAGATATTCTTGAATAACTTTTTTTGTGAAGGTCGGAGAGACTTGGAAAGTGGTTGCATCTGGACTAATTTGGGTCCTGCGGATCGATTGGTACCATCCCCGAGCTTGTACGACCTTCGGAAGAGGTCGACCGACGAAATTCCCCCAAATCTGAGGAGATATTCTTGAATAACTTTTTTTGTGAAGGTCGGAGAGACTTGCAAGTAGGCTCTACCCCCACTAAATGGGGTAGCGCGCATCGATCGGTACCATCCTTGAGCTTCTCCGACTTTCGGAAGGGTTAGGGTTAGGGTTAGGGATGAAAGCACATAGGAGAAAGAGATATTCTTGAATAACTTTTTTTGTGAAGGTCGGAGAGACTTGAAAAGTGGTTGCATCTGGACTAATTTGGGTCCTGCGGATCGATTGGTACCATCCCCGAGCTTGTACGACCTTCGGAAGAGGTCGACCGACGAAATTCCCCCAAATCTGAGGAGATATTCTTGAATAACTTTTTTTGTGAAGGTCGGAGAGACTTGCAAGTAGGCTCTACCCCCACTAAATGGGGTAGCGCGCATCGATCGGTACCATCCTTGAGCTTCTCCGACTTTCGGAAGGGTTAGGGTTAGGGTTAGGGATGAAAGCACATAGGAGAAAGAGATATTCTTGAATAACTTTTTTTGTGAAGGTCGGAGAGACTTGGAAAGTGGTTGCATCTGGACTAATTTGGGTCCTGCGGATCGATTGGTACCATCCCCGAGCTTGTACGACCTTCGGAAGAGGTCGACCGACGAAATTCCCCCAAATCTGAGGAGATATTCTTGAATAACTTTTTTTGTGAAGGTCGGAGAGACTTGCAAGTAGGCTCTACCCCCACTAAATGGGGTAGCGCGCATCGATCGGTACCATCCTTGAGCTTCTCCGACTTTCGGAAGGGTTAGGGTTAGGGTTAGGGATGAAAGCACATAGGAAAAAGAGATATTCTTGAATAACTTTTTTTGTGAAGGTCGGAGAGACTTGCAAGTAGGCTCTACCCCCACTAAATGGGGTAGCGCGCATCGATCGGTACCATCCTTGAGCTTCTCCGACTTTCGGAAGGGTTAGGGTTAGGGTTAGGGATGAAAGCACATAGGAGAAAGAGATATTCTTGAATAACTTTTTTTGTGAAGGTCGGAGAGACTTGGAAAGTGGTTGCATCTGGACTAATTTGGGTCCTGCGGATCGATTGGTACCATCCCCGAGCTTGTACGACCTTCGGAAGAGGTCGACCGACGAAATTCCCCCAAATCTGAGGAGATATTCTTGAATAACTTTTTTTGTGAAGGTCGGAGAGACTTGCAAGTAGGCTCTACCCCCACTAAATGGGGTAGCGCGCATCGATCGGTACCATCCTTGAGCTTCTCCGACTTTCGGAAGGGTTAGGGTTAGGGTTAGGGATGAAAGCACATAGGAGAAAGAGATATTCTTGAATAACTTTTTTTGTGAAGGTCGGAGAGACTTGAAAAGTGGTTGCATCTGGACTAATTTGGGTCCTGCGGATCGATTGGTACCATCCCCGAGCTTGTACGACCTTCGGAAGAGGTCGACCGACGAAATTCCCCCAAATCTGAGGAGATATTCTTGAATAACTTTTTTTGTGAAGGTCGGAGAGACTTGCAAGTAGGCTCTACCCCCACTAAATGGGGTAGCGCGCATCGATCGGTACCATCCTTGAGCTTCTCCGACTTTCGGAAGGGTTAGGGTTAGGGTTAGGGATGAAAGCACATAGGAGAAAGAGATATTCTTGAATAACTTTTTTTGTGAAGGTCGGAGAGACTTGGAAAGTGGTTGCATCTGGACTAATTTGGGTCCTGCGGATCGATTGGTACCATCCCCGAGCTTGTACGACCTTCGGAAGAGGTCGACCGACGAAATTCCCCCAAATCTGAGGAGATATTCTTGAATAACTTTTTTTGTGAAGGTCGGAGAGACTTGCAAGTAGGCTCTACCCCCACTAATTGGGGTAGCGCGCATCGATCGGTACCATCCTTGAGCTTCTCCGACTTTCGGAAGGGTTAGGGTTAGGGTTAGGGATGAAAGCACATAGGAGAAAGAGATATTCTTGAATAACTTTTTTTGTGAAGGTCGGAGAGACTTGCAAGTAGGCTCTACCCCCACTAAATGGGGTTGCGCGCATCGATCGGTACCATCCTTGAGCTTCTCCGACTTTCGGAAGGGTTAGGGTTAGGGTTAGGGATGAAAGCACATAGGAGAAAGAGATATTCTTGAATAACTTTTTTTGTGAAGGTCGGAGAGACTTGGAAAGTGGTTGCATCTGGACTAATTTGGGTCCTGCAGATCGATTGGTACCATCCCCGAGCTTGTACGACCTTCGAAAGAGGTCGACCGACGAAATTCCCCCAAATCTGAGGAGATATTCTTGAATAACTTTTTTTGTGAAGGTCGGAGAGACTTGCAAGTAGGCTCTACCCCCACTAAATGGGGTAGCGCGCATCGATCGGTACCATCCTTGAGCTTCTCCGACTTTCGGAAGGGTTAGGGTTAGGGTTAGGGATGAAAGCACATAGGAGAAAGAGATATTCTTGAATAACTTTTTTTGTGAAGGTCGGAGAGACTTGCAAGTAGGCTCTACCCCCACTAAATGGGGTTGCGCGCATCGATCAGTACCATCCTTGAGCTTCTCCGACTTTCGGAAGGGTTAGGGTTAGGGATGAAAGCACATAGGAGAAAGAGATATTCTTGAATAACTTTTTTTGTGAAGGTCGGAGAGACTTGCAAGTAGGCTCTACCCCCACTAAATGGGGTAGCGCGCATCGATCGGTACCATCCTTGAGCTTCTCCGACTTTCGGAAGGGTTAGGGTTAGGGATGAAAGCACATAGGAGAAAGAGATATTCTTGAATAACTTTTTTTGTGAAGGTCGGAGAGACTTGCAAGTAGGCTCTAACCCCACTAAATGGGGTTGCGCGCATCGATCGGTACCATCCTTGAGCTTCTCCGACTTTTGGAAGGGTTAGGGTTAGGGATGAAAGCACATAGGAGAAAGAGATATTCTTGAATAACTTTTTTTGTGAAGGTCGGAGAGACTTGGAAAGTGGTTGCATCTGGACTAATTTGGGTCCTGCGGATCGATTGGTACCATCCCCGAGCTTGTACGACCTTCGGAAGAGGTCGACCGACGAAATTCCCCCAAATCTGAGGAGATATTCTTGAATAACTTTTTTTGTGAAGGTCGGAGAGACTTGCAAGTAGGCTCTACCCCCACTAAATGGGGTAGCGCGCATGGATCGGTACCATCCTTGAGCTTCTCCGACTTTCGGAAGGGTTAGGGTTAGGGTTAGGGATGAAAGCACATAGGAGAAAGAGATATTCTTGAATAACTTTTTTTGTGAAGGTCGGAGAGACTTGCAAGTAGGCTCTACCCCCACTAAATGGGGTTGCGCACATCGATCGGTACCATCCTTGAGCTTCTCCGACTTTCGGAAGGGTTAGGGTTAGGGTTAGGGATGAAAGCACATAGGAGAAAGAGATATTCTTGAATAACTTTTTTTGTGAAGGTCGGAGAGACTTGGAAAGTGGTTGCATCTGGACTAATTTGGGTCCTGCAGATCGATTGGTACCATCCCCGAGCTTGTACGACCTTCGAAAGAGGTCGACCGACGAAATTCCCCCAAATCTGAGGAGATATTCTTGAATAACTTTTTTTGTGAAGGTCGGAGAGACTTGCAAGTAGGCTCTACCCCCACTAAATGGGGTAGCGCGCATCGATCGGTACCATCTTTGAGCTTCTCCGACTTTCGGAAGGGTTAGGGTTAGGGTTAGGGATGAAAGCACATAGGAGAAAGAGATATTCTTGAATAACTTTTTTTGTGAAGGTCGGAGAGACTTGCAAGTAGGCTCTACCCCCACTAAATGGGGTAGCGCGCATCGATCGGTACTATCCTTGAGCTTCTCCGACTTTCGGAAGGGTTAGGGTTAGGGTTAGGGATGAAAGCACATAGGAGAAAGAGATATTCTTGAATAACTTTTTTGTGAAGGTCGGAGAGACTTGCAAGTAGGCTCTACCCCCACTAAATGGGGTTGCGCGCATCGATCGGTACCATCCTTGAGCTTCTCCGACTTTCGGAAGGGTTAGGGTTAGGGATGAAAGCACATAGGAGAAAGAGATATTCTTGAATAACTTTTTTTGTGAAGGTCGGAGAGACTTGCAAGTAGGCTCTACCCCCACTAAATGGGGTTGCGCGCATCGATCAGTACCATCCTTGAGCTTCTCCGACTTTCGGAAGGGTTAGGGTTAGGGTTAGGGATGAAAGCACATAGGAGAAAGAGATATTCTTGAATAACTTTTTTTGTGAAGGTCGGAGAGACTTGGAAAGTGGTTGCATCTGGACTAATTTGGGTCCTGCGGATCGATTGGTACCATCCCCGAGCTTGTACGACCTTCGAAAGAGGTCGACCGACGAAATTCCCCCAAATCTGAGGAGATATTCTTGAATAACTTTTTTTGTGAAGGTCGGAGAGACTTGCAAGTAGGCTCTACCCCCACTAAATGGGGTAGCGCGCATCGATCGGTACCATCATTGAGCTTCTCCGACTTTCGGAAGGGTTAGGGTTAGGGTTAGGGATGAAAGCACATAGGAGAAAGAGATATTCTTGAATAACTTTTTTTGTGAAGGTCGGAGAGACTTGCAAGTAGGCTCTACCCCCACTAAATGGGGTAGCGCGCATCGATCGGTACTATCCTTGAGCTTCTCCGACTTTCGGAAGGGTTAGGGTTAGGGTTAGGGATGAAAGCACATAGGAGAAAGAGATATTCTTGAATAACTTTTTTGTGAAGGTCGGAGAGACTTGCAAGTAGGCTCTACCCCCACTAAATGGGGTTGCGCGCATCGATCGGTACCATCCTTGAGCTTCTCCGACTTTCGGAAGGGTTAGGGTTAGGGTTAGGGATGAAAGCACATAGGAGAAAGAGATATTCTTGAATAACTTTTTTTGTGAAGGTCGGAGAGACTTGCAAGTAGGCTCTACCCCCACTAAATGGGGTTGCGCGCATCGATCGGTACCATCCTTGAGCTTCTCCGACTTTCGGAAGGGTTAGGGTTAGGGTTAGGGATGAAAGCACATAGGAGAAAGAGATATTCTTGAATAACTTTTTTTGTGAAGGTCGGAGAGACTTGGAAAGTGGTTGCATCTGGACTAATTTGGGTCCTGCGGATCGATTGGTACCATCCCCGAGCTTGTACGACCTTCGAAAGAGGTCGACCGACGAAATTCCCCCAAATCTGAGGAGATATTCTTGAATAACTTTTTTTGTGAAGGTCGGAGAGACTTGCAACTAGGCTCTACCCCCACTAAATGGGGTAGCGCGCATCGATCGGTACCATCCTTGAGCTTCTCCGACTTTCGGAAGGGTTAGGGTTAGGGTTAGGGATGAAAGCACATAGGAGAAAGAGATATTCTTGAATAACTTTTTTTGTGAAGGTCGGAGAGACTTGCAAGTAGGCTCTACCCCCACTAAATGGGGTTGCGCGCATCGATCGGTACCATCTTTGAGCTTCTCCGACTTTCGGAAAGGTTAGGGTTAGGGATGAAAGCACATAGGAGAAAGAGATATTCTTGAATAACTTTTTTTGTGAAGGTCGGAGAGACTTGGAAAGTGGTTGCATCTGGACTAATTTGGGTCCTGCGGATCGATTGGTACCATCCCCGAGCTTGTACGACCTTCGGAAGAGGTCGACCGACGAAATTCCCCCAAATCTGAGGAGATATTCTTGAATAACTTTTTTTGTGAAGGTCGGAGAGACTTGCAAGTAGGCTCTACCCCCACTAAATGGGGTAGCGCGCATCGATCGGTACCATCCTTGAGCTTCTCCGACTTTCGGAAGGGTTAGGGTTAGGGTTAGGGATGAAAGCACATAGGAGAAAGAGATATTCTTGAATAACTTTTTTTGTGAAGGTCGGAGAGACTTGCAAGTACGCTCTACACCCACTAAATGGGGTAGCGCGCATCGATCGGTACCATCCTTGAGCTTGTCCGACTTTCGGAAGGGTTAGGGTTAGGGTTAGGGATGAAAGCACATAGGAGAAAGAGATATTCTTGAATAACTTTTTTTGTGAAGGTCGGAGAGACTTGGAAAGTGGTTGCATCTGGACTAATTTGGGTCCTGCAGATCGATTGGTACCATCCCCGAGCTTGTACGACCTTCGGAAGAGGTCGACCGACGAAATTCCCCCAAATCTGAGGAGATATTCTTGAATAACTTTTTTTGTGAAGGTCGGAGAGACTTGCAAGTAGGCTCTACCCCCACTAAATGGGGTAGCGCGCATCGATCGGTACCATCCTTGAGCTTCTCCGACTTTCGGAAGGGTTAGGGTTAGGGTTAGGGATGAAAGCACATAGGAGAAAGAGATATTCTTGAATAACTTTTTTTGTGAAGGTCGGAGAGACTTGCAAGTAGGCTCTACCCCCACTAAATGGGGTTGCGCGCATCGATCGGTACCATCCTTGAGCTTCTCCGACTTTCGGAAGGGTTAGGGTTAGGGATGAAAGCACATAGGAGAAAGAGATATTCTTGAATAACTTTTTTTGTGAAGGTCGGAGAGACTTGGAAAGTGGTTGCATCTGGACTAATTTGGGTCCTGCGGATCGATTGGTACCATCCCCGAGCTTGTACGACCTTCGGAAGAGGTCGACCGACGAAATTCCCCCAAATCTGAGGAGATATTCTTGAATAACTTTTTTTGTGAAGGTCGGAAAGACTTGCAAGTAGGCTCTACCCCCACTAAATGGGGTAGCGCGCATCGATCGGTACCATCCTTGAGCTTCTCCGACTTTCGGAAGGGTTAGGGTTAGGGATGAAAGCACATAGGAGAAAGAGATATTCTTGAATAACTTTTTTTGTGAAGGTCGGAGAGACTTGCAAGTAGGCTCTACCCCCACTAAATGGGGTAGCGCGCATCGATCGGTACCATCCTTGAGCTTCTCCGACTTTCGGAAGGGTTAGGGTTAGGGTTAGGGATGAAAGCACATAGGAGAAAGAGATATTCTTGAATAACTTTTTTTGTGAAGGTCGGAGAGACTTGCAAGTAGGCTCTACCCCCACTAAATGGGGTAGCGCGCATCGATCGGTACCATCCTTGAGCTTCTCCGACTTTCGGAAGGGTTAGGGTTAGGGTTAGGGATGAAAGCACATAGGAGAAAGAGATATTCTTGAATAACTTTTTTTGTGAAGGTCGGAGAGACTTGGAAAGTGGTTGCATCTGGACTAATTTGGGTCCTGCGGATCGATTGGTACCATCCCCGAGCTTGTACGACCTTCGGAAGAGGTCGACCGACGAAATTCCCCCAAATCTGAGGAGATATTCTTGAATAACTTTTTTTGTGAAGGTCGGAGAGACTTGCAAGTAGGCTCTACCCCCACTAAATGGGGTAGCGCGCATCGATCGGTACCATCCTTGAGCTTCTCCGACTTTCAGAAGGGTTAGGGTTAGGGTTAGGGATGAAAGCACATAGGAGAAAGAGATATTCTTGAATAACTTTTTTTGTGAAGGTCGGAGAGACTTGCAAGTAGGCTCTACCCCCACTAAATGGGGTTGCGCGCATCGATCGGTACCATCCTTGAGCTTCTCCGACTTTCGGAAGGGTTAGGGTTAGGGTTAGGGATGAAAGCACATAGGAGAAAGAGATATTCTTGAATAACTTTTTTTGTGAAGGTCGGAGAGACTTGGAAAGTGGTTGCATCTGGACTAATTTGGGTCCTGCGGATCGATTGGTACCATCCCCGAGCTTGTACGACCTTCGAAAGAGGTCGACCGACGAAATTCCCCCAAATCTGAGGAGATATTCTTGAATAACTTTTTTTGTGAAGGTCGGAGAGACTTGCAACTAGGCTCTACCCCCACTAAATGGGGTAGCGCGCATCGATCGGTACCATCCTTGAGCTTCTCCGACTTTCGGAAGGGTTAGGGTTAGGGATGAAAGCACATAGGAGAAAGAGATATTCTTGAATAACTTTTTTTGTGAAGGTCGGAGAGACTTGCAAGTAGGCTCTACCCCCACTAAATGGGGTTGCGCGCATCGATCGGTACCATCCTTGAGCTTCTCCGACTTTCGGAAGGGTTAGGGTTAGGGATGAAAGCACATAGGAGAAAGAGATATTCTTGAATAACTTTTTTTGTGAAGGTCGGAGAGACTTGGAAAGTGGTTGCATCTGGACTAATTTGGGTCCTGCGGATCGATTGGTACCATCCCCGAGCTTGTACGACCTTCGGAAGAGGTCGACCGACGAAATTCCCCCAAATCTGAGGAGATATTCTTGAATAACTTTTTTTGTGAAGGTCGGAGAGACTTGCAAGTAGGCTCTACCCCCACTAAATGGGGTAGCGCGCATCGATCGGTACCATCTTTGAGCTTCTCCGACTTTCGGAAGGGTTAGGGTTAGGGTTAGGGATGAAAGCACATAGGAGAAAGAGATATTCTTGAATAACTTTTTTTGTGAAGGTCGGAGAGACTTGCAAGTAGGCTCTACCCCCACTAAATGGGGTAGCGCGCATCGATCGGTACCATCCTTGAGCTTCTCCGACTTTCGGAAGGGTTAGGGTTAGGGTTAGGGATGAAAGCACATAGGAGAAAGAGATATTCTTGAATAACTTTTTTTGTGAAGGTCGGAGAGACTTGCAAGTAGGCTCTACCCCCACTAAATGGGGTAGCGCGCATCGATCGGTACCATCCTTGAGCTTCTCCGACTTTCGGAAGGGTTAGGGTTAGGGTTAGGGATGAAAGCACATAGGAGAAAGAGATATTCTTGAATAACTTTTTTTGTGAAGGTCGGAGAGACTTGCAAGTAGGCTCTACCCCCACTAAATGGGGTAGCGCGCATCGATCGGTACCATCCTTGAGCTTCTCCGACTTTCGGAAGGGTTAGGGTTAGGGTTAGGGATGAAAGCACATAGGAGAAAGAGATATTCTTGAATAACTTTTTTTGTGAAGGTCGGAGAGACTTGGAAAGTGGTTGCATCTGGACTAATTTGGGTCCTGCGGATCGATTGGTACCATCCCCGAGCTTGTACGACCTTCGGAAAAGGTCGACCGACGAAATTCCCCCAAATCTGAGGAGATATTCTTGAATAACTTTTTTTGTGAAGGTCGGAGAGACTTGCAAGTAGGCTCTACCCCCACTAAATGGGGTAGCGCACATCGATCGGTACCATCCTTGAGCTTCTCCGACTTTCGGAAGGGTTAGGGTTAGGGTTAGGGATGAAAGCACATAGGAGAAAGAGATATTCTTGAATAACTTTTTTTGTGAAGGTCGGAGAGACTTGCAAGTAGGCTCTACCCCCACTAAATGGGGTAGCGCGCATCGATCGGTACCATCTTTGAGCTTCTCCGACTTTCGGAAGGGTTAGGGTTAGGGTTAGGGATGAAAGCACATAGGAGAAAGAGATATTCTTGAATAACTTTTTTTGTGAAGGTCGGAGAGACTTGCAAGTAGGCTCTACCCCCACTAAATGGGGTAGCGCGCATCGATCGGTACCATCCTTGAGCTTCTCCGACTTTCGGAAGGGTTAGGGTTAGGGTTAGGGATGAAAGCACATAGGAGAAAGAGATATTCTTGAATAACTTTTTTTGTGAAGGTCGGAGAGACTTGGAAAGTGGTTGCATCTGGACTAATTTGGGTCCTGCGGATCGATTGGTACCATCCCCGAGCTTGTACGACCTTCGGAAGAGGTCGACCGACGAAATTCCCCCAAATCTGAGGAGATATTCTTGAATAACTTTTTTTGTGAAGGTCGGAGAGACTTGCAAGTAGGCTCTACCCCCACTAAATGGGGTAGCGCGCATCGATCGGTACCATCCTTGAGCTTCTCCGACTTTCGGAAGGGTTAGGGTTAGGGTTAGGGATGAAAGCACATAGGAGAAAGAGATATTCTTGAATAACTTTTTTTGTGAAGGTCGGAGAGACTTGCAAGTAGGCTCTACCCCCACTAAATGGGGTAGCGCGCATCGATCGGTACCATCCTTGAGCTTCTCCGACTTTCGGAAGGGTTAGGGTTAGGGTTAGGGATGAAAGCACATAGGAGAAAGAGATATTCTTGAATAACTTTTTTTGTGAAGGTCGGAGAGACTTGCAAGTAGGCTCTACCCCCACTAAATGGGGTAGCGCGCATCGATCGGTACCATCCTTGAGCTTCTCCGACTTTCGGAAGGGTTAGGGTTAGGGTTAGGGATGAAAGCACATAGGAGAAAGAGATATTCTTGAATAACTTTTTTTGTGAAGGTCGGAGAGACTTGGAAAGTGGTTGCATCTGGACTAATTTGGGTCCTGCGGATCGATTGGTACCATCCCTGAGCTTGTACGACCTTCGGAAGAGGTCGACCGACGAAATTCCCCCAAATCTGAGGAGATATTCTTGAATAACTTTTTTTGTGAAGGTCGGAGAGACTTGCAAGTAGGCTCTACCCCCACTAAATGGGGTAGCGCGCATCGATCGGTACCATCCTTGAGCTTCTCCGACTTTCAGAAGGGTTAGGGTTAGGGTTAGGGATGAAAGCACATAGGAGAAAGAGATATTCTTGAATAACTTTTTTTGTGAAGGTCGGAGAGACTTGCAAGTAGGCTCTACCCCCACTAAATGGGGTTGCGCGCATCGATCGGTACCATCCTTGAGCTTCTCCGACTTTCGGAAGGGTTAGGGTTAGGGTTAGGGATGAAAGCACATAGGAGAAAGAAATATTCTTGAATAACTTTTTTTGTGAAGGTCGGAGAGACTTGGAAAGTGGTTGCATCTGGACTAATTTGGGTCCTGCGGATCGATTGGTACCATCCCCGAGCTTGTACGACCTTCGAAAGAGGTCGACCGACGAAATTCCCCCAAATCTGAGGAGATATTCTTGAATAACTTTTTTTGTGAAGGTCGGAGAGACTTGCAACTAGGCTCTACCCCCACTAAATGGGGTAGCGCGCATCGATCGGTACCATCCTTGAGCTTCTCCGACTTTCGGAAGGGTTAGGGTTAGGGTTAGGGATGAAAGCACATAGGAGAAAGAGATATTCTTGAATAACTTTTTTTGTGAAGGTCGGAGAGACTTGAAAAGTGGTTGCATCTGGACTAATTTGGGTCCTGCGGATCGATTGGTACCATCCCCGAGCTTGTACGACCTTCGGAAGAGGTCGACCGACGAAATTCCCCCAAATCTGAGGAGATATTCTTGAATAACTTTTTTTGTGAAGGTCGGAGAGACTTGCAAGTAGGCTCTACCCCCACTAAATGGGGTAGCGCGCATCGATCGGTACCATCCTTGAGCTTCTCCGACTTTCGGAAGGGTTAGGGTTAGGGTTAGGGATGAAAGCACATAGGAGAAAGAGATATTCTTGAATAACTTTTTTTGTGAAGGTCGGAGAGACTTGCAAGTAGGCTCTACCCCCACTAAATGGGGTTGCGCGCATCGATCGGTACCATCCTTGAGCTTCTCCGACTTTCGGAAGGGTTAGGGTTAGGGATGAAAGCACATAGGAGAAAGAGATATTCTTGAATAACTTTTTTTGTGAAGGTCGGAGAGACTTGGAAAGTGGTTGCATCTGGACTAATTTGGGTCCTGCGGATCGATTGGTACCATCCCCGAGCTTGTACGACCTTCGGAAGAGGTCGACCGACGAAATTCCCCCAAATCTGAGGAGATATTCTTGAATAACTTTTTTTGTGAAGGTCGGAGAGACTTGCAAGTAGGCTCTACCCCCACTAAATGGGGTAGCGCGCATCGATCGGTACCATCCTTGAGCTTCTCCGACTTTCGGAAGGGTTAGGGTTAGGGTTAGGGATGAAAGCACATAGGAGAAAGAGATATTCTTGAATAACTTTTTTTGTGAAGGTCGGAGAGACTTGCAAGTAGGCTCTACCCCCACTAAATGGGGTAGCGCGCATCGATCGGTACCATCCTTGAGCTTCTCCGACTTTCGGAAGGGTTAGGGTTAGGGTTAGGGATGAAAGCACATAGGAGAAAGAGATATTCTTGAATAACTTTTTTTGTGAAGGTCGGAGAGACTTGCAAGTAGGCTCTACCCCCACTAAATGGGGTAGCGCGCATCGATCGGTACCATCCTTGAGCTTCTCCGACTTTCGGAAGGGTTAGGGTTAGGGTTAGGGATGAAAGCACATAGGAGAAAGAGATATTCTTGAATAACTTTTTTTGTGAAGGTCGGAGAGACTTGCAAGTAGGCTCTACCCCCACTAAATGGGGTAGCGCGCATCGATCGGTACCATCCTTGAGCTTCTCCGACTTTCGGAAGGGTTAGGGTTAGGGTTAGGGATGAAAGCACATAGGAGAAAGAGATATTCTTGAATAACTTTTTTTGTGAAGGTCGGAGAGACTTGCAAGTAGGCTCTACCCCCACTAAATGGGGTAGCGCGCATCGATCGGTACCATCCTTGAGCTTCTCCGACTTTCGGAAGGGTTAGGGTTAGGGTTAGGGATGAAAGCACATAGGAGAAAGAGATATTCTTGAATAACTTTTTTTGTGAAGGTCGGAGAGACTTGCAAGTAGGCTCTACCCCCACTAAATGGGGTAGCGCGCATCGATCGGTACCATCCTTGAGCTTCTCCGACTTTCGGAAGGGTTAGGGTTAGGGTTAGGGATGAAAGCACATAGGAGAAAGAGATATTCTTGAATAACTTTTTTTGTGAAGGTCGGAGAGACTTGGAAAGTGGTTGCATCTGGACTAATTTGGGTCCTGCGGATCGATTGGTACCATCCCCGAGCTTGTACGACCTTCGGAAGAGGTCGACCGACGAAATTCCCCCAAATCTGAGGAGATATTCTTGAATAACTTTTTTTGTGAAGGTCGGAGAGACTTGCAAGTAGGCTCTACCCCCACTAAATGGGGTAGCGCACATCGATCGGTACCATCCTTGAGCTTCTCCGACTTTCGGAAGGGTTAGGGTTAGGGTTAGGGATGAAAGCACATAGGAGAAAGAGATATTCTTGAATAACTTTTTTTGTGAAGGTCGGAGAGACTTGCAAGTAGGCTCTACCCCCACTAAATGGGGTAGCGCGCATCGATCGGTACCATCTTTGAGCTTCTCCGACTTTCGGAAGGGTTAGGGTTAGGGTTAGGGATGAAAGCACATAGGAGAAAGAGATATTCTTGAATAACTTTTTTTGTGAAGGTCGGAGAGACTTGCAAGTAGGCTCTACCCCCACTAAATGGGGTAGCGCGCATCGATCGGTACCATCCTTGAGCTTCTCCGACTTTCGGAAGGGTTAGGGTTAGGGTTAGGGATGAAAGCACATAGGAGAAAGAGATATTCTTGAATAACTTTTTTTGTGAAGGTCGGAGAGACTTGGAAAGTGGTTGCATCTGGACTAATTTGGGTCCTGCGGATCGATTGGTACCATCCCCGAGCTTGTACGACCTTCGGAAGAGGTCGACCGACGAAATTCCCCCAAATCTGAGGAGATATTCTTGAATAACTTTTTTTGTGAAGGTCGGAGAGACTTGCAAGTAGGCTCTACCCCCACTAAATGGGGTAGCGCGCATCGATCGGTACCATCCTTGAGCTTCTCCGACTTTCGGAAGGGTTAGGGTTAGGGTTAGGGATGAAAGCACATAGGAGAAAGAGATATTCTTGAATAACTTTTTTTGTGAAGGTCGGAGAGACTTGCAAGTAGGCTCTACCCCCACTAAATGGGGTAGCGCGCATCGATCGGTACCATCCTTGAGCTTCTCCGACTTTCGGAAGGGTTAGGGTTAGGGTTAGGGATGAAAGCACATAGGAGAAAGAGATATTCTTGAATAACTTTTTTTGTGAAGGTCGGAGAGACTTGCAAGTAGGCTCTACTCCCACTAAATGGGGTAGCGCGCATCGATCGGTACCATCCTTGAGCTTCTCCGACTTTCGGAAGGGTTAGGGTTAGGGTTAGGGATGAAAGCACATAGGAGAAAGAGATATTCTTGAATAACTTTTTTTGTGAAGGTCGGAGAGACTTGCAAGTAGGCTCTACCCCCACTAAATGGGGTAGCGCGCATCGATCGGTACCATCCTTGAGCTTCTCCGACTTTCGGAAGGGTTAGGGTTAGGGTTAGGGATGAAAGCACATAGGAGAAAGAGATATTCTTGAATAACTTTTTTTGTGAAGGTCGGAGAGACTTGCAAGTAGGCTCTACCCCCACTAAATGGGGTAGCGCGCATCGATCGGTACCATCCTTGAGCTTCTCCGACTTTCGGAAGGGTTAGGGTTAGGGTTAGGGATGAAAGCACATAGGAGAAAGAGATATTCTTGAATAACTTTTTTTGTGAAGGTCGGAGAGACTTGCAAGTAGGCTCTACCCCCACTAAATGGGGTAGCGCGCATCGATCGGTACCATCCTTGAGCTTCTCCGACTTTCGGAAGGGTTAGGGTTAGGGTTAGGGATGAAAGCACATAGGAGAAAGAGATATTCTTGAATAACTTTTTTTGTGAAGGTCGGAGAGACTTGGAAAATGGTTGCATCTGGACTAATTTGGGTCCTGCGGATCGATTGGTACCATCCCCGAGCTTGTACGACCTTCGGAAGAGGTCGACCGACGAAATTCCCCCAAATCTGAGGAGATATTCTTGAATAACTTTTTTTGTGAAGGTCGGAGAGACTTGCAAGTAGGCTCTACCCCCACTAAATGGGGTAGCGCACATCGATCGGTACCATCCTTGAGCTTCTCCGACTTTCGGAAGGGTTAGGGTTAGGGTTAGGGATGAAAGCACATAGGAGAAAGAGATATTCTTGAATAACTTTTTTTGTGAAGGTCGGAGAGACTTGCAAGTAGGCTCTACCCCCACTAAATGGGGTAGCGCGCATCGATCGGTACCATCTTTGAGCTTCTCCGACTTTCGGAAGGGTTAGGGTTAGGGTTAGGGATGAAAGCACATAGGAGAAAGAGATATTCTTGAATAACTTTTTTTGTGAAGGTCGGAGAGACTTGCAAGTAGGCTCTACCCCCACTAAATGGGGTAGCGCGCATCGATCGGTACCATCCTTGAGCTTCTCCGACTTTCGGAAGGGTTAGGGTTAGGGTTAGGGATGAAAGCACATAGGAGAAAGAGATATTCTTGAATAACTTTTTTTGTGAAGGTCGGAGAGACTTGGAAAGTGGTTGCATCTGGACTAATTTGGGTCCTGCGGATCGATTGGTACCATCCCCGAGCTTGTACGACCTTCGGAAGAGGTCGACCGACGAAATTCCCCCAAATCTGAGGAGATATTCTTGAATAACTTTTTTTGTGAAGGTCGGAGAGACTTGCAAGTAGGCTCTACCCCCACTAAATTGGGTAGCGCGCATCGATCGGTACCATCCTTGAGCTTCTCCGACTTTCGGAAGGGTTAGGGTTAGGGTTAGGGATGAAAGCACATAGGAGAAAGAGATATTCTTGAATAACTTTTTTTGTGAAGGTCGGAGAGACTTGCAAGTAGGCTTTACCCCCACTAAATGGGGTTGCGCACATCGATCGGTACCATCCTTGAGCTTCTCCGACTTTCGGAAGGGTTAGGGTTAGGGTTAGGGATGAAAGCACATAGGAGAAAGAGATATTCTTGAATAACTTTTTTTGTGAAGGTCGGAGAGACTTGGAAAGTGGTTGCATCTGGACTAATTTGGGTCCTGCGGATCGATTGGTACCATCCCCGAGCTTGTACGACCTTCGGAAGAGGTCGACCGACGAAATTCCCCCAAATCTGAGGAGATATTCTTGAATAACTTTTTTTGTGAAGGTCGGAGAGACTTGCAAGTAGGCTCTACCCCCACTAAATGGGGTAGCGCGCATCGATCGGTACCATCCTTGAGCTTCTCCGACTTTTGGAAGGGTTAGGGTTAGGGTTAGGGATGAAAGCACATAGGAGAAAGAGATATTCTTGAATAACTTTTTTTGTGAAGGTCGGAGAGACTTGCAAGTAGGCTCTACCCCCACTAAATGGGGTTGCGCGCAACAATCGGTACCATCCTTGAGCTTCTCCGACTTTCGGAAGGGTTAGGGTTAGGGTAAGGGATGAAAGCACATAGGAGAAAGAGATATTCTTGAATAACTTTTTTTGTGAAGGTCGGAGAGACTTGGAAAGTGGTTGCATCTGGACTAATTTGGGTCCTGCAGATCGATTGGTACCATCGTCGAGCTTGTACGACCTTCGGAAGAGGTCGACCGACGAAATTCCCCCAAATCTGAGGAGATATTCTTGAATAACTTTTTTTGTGAAGGTCGGAGAGACTTGCAAGTAGGCTCTACCCCCACTAAATGGGGTAGCGCACATCGATCGGTACCATCCTTGAGCTTCTCCGACTTTCGGAAGGGTTAGGGTTAGGGTTAGGGATGAAAGCACATAGGAGAAAGAGATATTCTTGAATAACTTTTTTTGTGAAGGTCGGAGAGACTTGCAAGTAGGCTCTACCCCCACTAAATGGGGTAGCGCGCATCGATCGGTACCATCCTTGAGCTTCTCCGACTTTCGGAAGGGTTAGGGTTAGGGTTAGGGATGAAAGCACATAGGAGAAAGAGATATTCTTGAATAACTTTTTTTGTGAAGGTCGGAGAGACTTGGAAAGTGGTTGCATCTGGACTAATTTGGGTCCTGCGGATCGATTGGTACCATCCCCGAGCTTGTACGACCTTCGAAAGAGGTCGACCGACGAAATTCCCCCAAATCTGAGGAGATATTCTTGAATAACTTTTTTTGTGAAGGTCGGAGAGACTTGCAAGTAGGCTCTACCCCCACTAAATGGGGTAGCGCGCATCGATCGGTACCATCCTTGAGCTTCTCCGACTTTCGGAAGGGTTAGGGTTAGGGTTAGGGATGAAAGCACATAGGAGAAAGAGATATTCTTGAATAACTTTTTTTGTGAAGGTCGGAGAGACTTGCAAGTAGGCTCTACCCCCACTAAATGGGGTTGCGCGCAACAATCGGTACCATCCTTGAGCTTCTCCGACTTTCGGAAGGGTTAGGGTTAGGGTTAGGGATGAAAGCACATAGGAGAAAGAGATATTCTTGAATAACTTTTTTTGTGAAGGTCGGAGAGACTTGGAAAGTGGTTGCATCTGGACTAATTTGGGTCCTGCAGATCGATTGGTACCATCGTCGAGCTTGTACGACCTTCGGAAGAGGTCGACCGACGAAATTCCCCCAAATCTGAGGAGATATTCTTGAATAACTTTTTTTGTGAAGGTCGGAGAGACTTGCAAGTAGGCTCTACCCCCACTAAATGGGGTAGCGCACATCGATCGGTACCATCCTTGAGCTTCTCCGACTTTCGGAAGGGTTAGGGTTAGGGTTAGGGATGAAAGCACATAGGAGAAAGAGATATTCTTGAATAACTTTTTTTGTGAAGGTCGGAGAGACTTGCAAGTAGGCTCTACCCCCACTAAATGGGGTAGCGCGCATCGATCGGTACCATCCTTGAGCTTCTCCGACTTTCGGAAGGGTTAGGGTTAGGGTTAGGGATGAAAGCACATAGGAGAAAGAGATATTCTTGAATAACTTTTTTTGTGAAGGTCGGAGAGACTTGCAAGTAGGCTCTACCCCCACTAAATGGGGTAGCGCGCATCGATCGGTACCATCCTTGAGCTTCTCCGACTTTCGGAAGGGTTAGGGTTAGGGTTAGGGATGAAAGCACATAGGAGAAAGAGATATTCTTGAATAACTTTTTTTGTGAAGGTCGGAGAGACTTGCAAGTAGGCTCTACCCCCACTAAATGGGGTTGCGCGCAACAATCGGTACCATCCTTGAGCTTCTCCGACTTTCGGAAGGGTTAGGGTTAGGGTTAGGGATGAAAGCACATAGGAGAAAGAGATATTCTTGAATAACTTTTTTTGTGAAGGTCGGAGAGACTTGGAAAGTGGTTGCATCTGGACTAATTTGGGTCCTGCAGATCGATTGGTACCATCGTCGAGCTTGTACGACCTTCGGAAGAGGTCGACCGACGAAATTCCCCCAAATCTGAGGAGATATTCTTGAATAACTTTTTTTGTGAAGGTCGGAGAGACTTGCAAGTAGGCTCTACCCCCACTAAATGGGGTAGCGCACATCGATCGGTACCATCCTTGAGCTTCTCCGACTTTCGGAAGGGTTAGGGTTAGGGTTAGGGATGAAAGCACATAGGAGAAAGAGATATTCTTGAATAACTTTTTTTGTGAAGGTCGGAGAGACTTGCAAGTAGGCTCTACCCCCACTAAATGGGGTAGCGCGCATCGATCGGTACCATCCTTGAGCTTCTCCGACTTTCGGAAGGGTTAGGGTTAGGGTTAGGGATGAAAGCACATAGGAGAAAGAGATATTCTTGAATAACTTTTTTTGTGAAGGTCGGAGAGACTTGCAAGTAGGCTCTACCCCCACTAAATGGGGTAGCGCGCATCGATCGGTACCATCCTTGAGCTTCTCCGACTTTCGGAAGGGTTAGGGTTAGGGTTAGGGATGAAAGCACATAGGAGAAAGAGATATTCTTGAATAACTTTTTTTGTGAAGGTCGGAGAGACTTGCAAGTAGGCTCTACCCCCACTAAATGGGGTTGCGCGCAACAATCGGTACCATCCTTGAGCTTCTCCGACTTTCGGAAGGGTTAGGGTTAGGGTTAGGGATGAAAGCAC
The DNA here is from genome assembly GCF_963576545.1 of Limanda limanda. NCBI lineage: Eukaryota > Metazoa > Chordata > Actinopteri > Pleuronectiformes > Pleuronectidae > Limanda > Limanda limanda. The sequence continues at coordinate 151,531 of NW_026870568.1, read as the reverse complement.
ATAGGAGAAAGAGATATTCTTGAATAACTTTTTTTGTGAAGGTCGGAGAGACTTGGAAAGTGGTTGCATCTGGACTAATTTGGGTCCTGCAGATCGATTGGTACCATCGTCGAGCTTGTACGACCTTCGGAAGAGGTCGACCGACGAAATTCCCCCAAATCTGAGGAGATATTCTTGAATAACTTTTTTTGTGAAGGTCGGAGAGACTTGCAAGTAGGCTCTACCCCCACTAAATGGGGTAGCGCACATCGATCGGTACCATCCTTGAGCTTCTCCGACTTTCGGAAGGGTTAGGGTTAGGGTTAGGGATGAAAGCACATAGGAGAAAGAGATATTCTTGAATAACTTTTTTTGTGAAGGTCGGAGAGACTTGCAAGTAGGCTCTACCCCCACTAAATGGGGTAGCGCGCATCGATCGGTACCATCCTTGAGCTTCTCCGACTTTCGGAAGGGTTAGGGTTAGGGTTAGGGTTAGGGATGAAAGCACATAGGAGAAAGAGATATTCTTGAATAACTTTTTTTGTGAAGGTCGGAGAGACTTGCAAGTAGGCTCTACCCCCACTAAATGGGGTAGCGCGCATCGATCTGTACCATCCTTGAGCTTCTCCGACTTTCGGAAGGGTTAGGGTTAGGGTTAGGGATGAAAGCACATAGGAGAAAGAGATATTCTTGAATAACTTTTTTTGTGAAGGTCGGAGAGACTTGCAAGTAGGCTCTACCCCCACTAAATGGGGTAGCGCGCATCGATCGGTACCATCCTTGAGCTTCTCCGACTTTCGGAAGGGTTAGGGTTAGGGTTAGGGATGAAAGCACATAGGAGAAAGAGATATTCTTGAATAACTTTTTTTGTGAAGGTCGGAGAGACTTGGAAAGTGGTTGCATCTGGACTAATTTGGGTCCTGCGGATCGATTGGTACCATCCCCGAGCTTGTACGACCTTCGGAAAAGGTCGACCGACGAAATTCCCCCAAATCTGAGGAGATATTCTTGAATAACTTTTTTTGTGAAGGTCGGAGAGACTTGCAAGTAGGCTCTACCCCCACTAAATGGGGTAGCGCGCATCGATCGGTACCATCCTTGAGCTTCTCCGACTTTCGGAAGGGTTAGGGTTAGGGTTAGGGATGAAAGCACATAGGAGAAAGAGATATTCTTGAATAACTTTTTTTGTGAAGGTCGGAGAGACTTGCAAGTAGGCTCTATCCCCACTAAATGGGGTAGCGCGCATCGATCGGTACCATCCTTGAGCTTCTCCGACTTTCGGAAGGGTTAGGGTTAGGGTTAGGGATGAAAGCACATAGGAGAAAGAGATATTCTTGAATAACTTTTTTTGTGAAGGTCGGAGAGACTTGCAAGTAGGCTCTACCCCCACTAAATGGGGTAACGCGCATCGATCGGTACCATCCTTGAGCTTCTCCGACTTTCGGAAGGGTTAGGGTTAGGGTTAGGGATGAAAGCACATAGGAGAAAGAGATATTCTTGAATAACTTTTTTTGTGAAGGTCGGAGAGACTTGGAAAGTGGTTGCATCTGGACTAATTTGGGTCCTGCGGATCGATTGGTACCATCCCCGAGCTTGTACGACCTTCGGAAGAGGTCGACCGACGAAATCCCCCCAAATCTGAGGAGATATTCTTGAATAACTTTTTTTGTGAAGGTCGGAGAGACTTGCAAGTAGGCTCTACCCCCACTAAATGGGGTAGCGCGCATCGATCGGTACCATCTTTGAGCTTCTCCGACTTTCGGAAGGGTTAGGGTTAGGGTTAGGGATGAAAGCACATAGGAGAAAGAGATATTCTTGAATAACTTTTTTTGTGAAGGTCGGAGAGACTTGGAAAGTGGTTGCATCTGGACTAATTTGGGTCCTGCGGATCGATTGGTACCATCCCCGAGCTTGTACGACCTTCGGAAGAGGTTGACCGACGAAATTCCCCCAAATCTGAGGAGATATTCTTGAATAACTTTTTTTGTGAAGGTCGGAGAGACTTGCAAGTAGGCTCTACCCCCACTAAATGGGGTAGCGCGCATCGATCGGTACCATCCTTGAGCTTCTCCGACTTTCGGAAGGGTTAGGGTTAGGGTTAGGGATGAAAGCACATAGGAGAAAGAGATATTCTTGAATAACTTTTTTTGTGAAGGTCGGAGAGACTTGCAAGTAGGCTCTACCCCCACTAAATGGGGTAGCGCGCATCGATCGGTACTATCCTTGAGCTTCTCCGACTTTCGGAAGGGTTAGGGTTAGGGTTAGGGATGAAAGCACATAGGAGAAAGAGATATTGTTGAATAACTTTTTTTGTGAAGGTCGGAGAGACTTGGAAAGTGGTTGCATCTGGACTATTTTGGGTCCTGCGGATCGATTGGTACCATCCCCGAGCTTGTACGACCTTCGGAAGAGGTCGACCGACGAAATTCCCCCAAATCTGAGGAGATATTCTTGAATAACTTTTTTTGTGAAGGTCGGAGAGACTTGCAAGTAGGCTCTACCCCCACTAAATGGGGTAGCGCGCATCGATCGGTACCATCCTTGAGCTTCTCCGACTTTCGGAAGGGTTAGGGTTAGGGTTAGGGATGAAAGCACATAGGAGAAAGAGATATTCTTGAATAACTTTTTTTGTGAAGGTCGGAGAGACTTGGAAAGTGGTTGCATCTGGACTAATTTGGGTCCTGCGGATCGATTGGTACCATCCCCGAGCTTGTACGACCTTCGGAAGAGGTCGACCGACGAAATTCCCCCAAATCTGAGGAGATATTCTTGAATAACTTTTTTTGTGAAGGTCGGAGAGACTTGCAAGTAGGCTCTACCCCCACTAAATGGGGTAGCGCGCATCGATCGGTACTATCCTTGAGCTTCTCCGACTTTCGGAAGGGTTAGGGTTAGGGTTAGGGATGAAAGCACATAGGAGAAAGAGATATTCTTGAATAACTTTTTTTGTGAAGGTCGGAGAGACTTGGAAAGTGGTTGCATCTGGACTAATTTGGGTCCTGCGGATCGATTGGTACCATCCTCGAGCTTGTACGACCTTCGGAAGAGGTCGACCGACGAAATTCCCCCAAATCTGAGGAGATATTCTTGAATAACTTTTTTTGTGAAGGTCGGAGAGACTTGCAAGTAGGCTCTACCCCCACTAAATGGGGTAGCGCGCATCGATCGGTACCATCCTTGAGCTTCTCCGACTTTCGGAAGGGTTAGGGTTAGGGTTAGGGATGAAAGCACATTGGAGAAAGAGATATTCTTGAATAACTTTTTTTGTGAAGGTCGGAGAGACTTGGAAAGTGGTTGCATCTGGACTAATTTGGGTCCTGCTGATCGATTGGTACCATCCCCGAGCTTGTACGACCTTCGGAAGAGGTCGACCGACGAAATTCCCCCAAATCTGAGGAGATATTCTTGAATAACTTTTTTTGTGAAGGTCGGAGAGACTTGCAAGTAGGCTCTACCCCCACTAAATGGGGTAGCGCGCATCGATCGGTACCATCCTTGAGCTTCTCCGACTTTCGGAAGGGTTAGGGTTAGGGTTAGGGATGAAAGCACATTGGAGAAAGAGATATTCTTGAATAACTTTTTTTGTGAAGGTCGGAGAGACTTGGAAAGTGGTTGCATCTGGACTAATTTGGGTCCTGCTGATCGATTGGTACCATCCCCGAGCTTGTACGACCTTCGGAAGAGGTCGACCGACGAAATTCCCCCAAATCTGAGGAGATATTCTTGAATAACTTTTTTTGTGAAGGTCGGAGAGACTTGCAAGTAGGCTCTACCCCCACTAAATGGGGTAGCGCGCATCGATCGGTACCATCTTTGAGCTTCTCCGACTTTCGGAAGGGTTAGGGTTAGGGTTAGGGATGAAAGCACATAGGAGAAAGAGATATTCTTGAATAACTTTTTTTGTGAAGGTCGGAGAGACTTGCAAGTAGGCTCTACCCCCACTAAATGGGGTTGCGCGCATCGATCGGTACCATCCTTGAGCTTCTCCGACTTTCGGAAGGGTTAGGGTTAGGGTTAGGGATGAAAGCACATAGGAGAAAGAGATATTCTTGAATAACTTTTTTTGTGAAGGTCGGAGAGACTTGCAAGTAGGCTCTACCCCCACTAAATGGGGTTGCGCGCATCGATCGGTATAATCCTTGAGCTTCTCCGACTTTCGGAAGGGTTAGGGTTAGGGATGAAAGCACATAGGAGAAAGAGATATTCTTGAATAACTTTTTTTGTGAAGGTCGGAGAGACTTGCAAGTAGGCTCTACCCCCACTAAATGGGGTAGCGCGCATCGATCGGTACCATCCTTGAGCTTCTCCGACTTTCGGAAGGGTTAGGGTTAGGGTTAGGGATGAAAGCACATAGGAGAAAGAGATATTCTTGAATAACTTTTTTTGTGAAGGTCGGAGAGACTTGCAAGTAGGCTCTACCCCCACTAAATGGGGTTGCGCGCATCGATCGGTACCATCCTTGAGCTTCTCCGACTTTCGGAAGGGTTAGGGTTAGGGATGAAAGCACATAGGAGAAAGAGATATTCTTGAATAACTTTTTTTGTGAAGGTCGGAGAGACTTGAAAAGTGGTTGCATCTGGACTAATTTGGGTCCTGCGGATCGATTGGTACCATCCCCGAGCTTGTACGACCTTTGGAAGAGGTCGACCGACGAAATTCCCCCAAATCTGAGGAGATATTCTTGAATAACTTTTTTTGTGAAGGTCGGAGAGACTTGCAAGTAGGCTCTACCCCCACTAAATGGGGTAGCGCGCATCGATCGGTACCATCCTTGAGCTTCTCCGACTTTCGGAAGGGTTAGGGTTAGGGTTAGGGATGAAAGCACATAGGAGAAAGAGATATTCTTGAATAACTTTTTTTGTGAAGGTCGGAGAGACTTGGAAAGTGGTTGCATCTGGACTAATTTGGGTCCTGCGGATCGATTGGTACCATCCCCGAGCTTGTACGACCTTCGGAAGAGGTCGACCGACGAAATTCCCCCAAATCTGAGGAGATATTCTTGAATAACTTTTTTTGTGAAGGTCGGAGAGACTTGCAAGTAGGCTCTACCCCCACTAAATGGGGTAGCGCGCATCGATCGGTACCATCCTTGAGCTTCTCCGACTTTCGGAAGGGTTAGGGTTAGGGTTAGGGATGAAAGCACATAGGAGAAAGAGATATTCTTGAATAACTTTTTTTGTGAAGGTCGGAGAGACTTGCAAGTAGGCTCTACCCCCACTAAATGGGGTAGCGCGCATCGATCGGTACTATCCTTGAGCTTCTCCGACTTTCGGAAGGGTTAGGGTTAGGGTTAGGGATGAAAGCACATAGGAGAAAGAGATATTCTTGAATAACTTTTTTTGTGAAGGTCGGAGAGACTTGGAAAGTGGTTGCATCTGGACTAATTTGGGTCCTGCAGATCGATTGGTACCATCCCCGAGCTTATACGACCTTCGGAAGAGGTCGACCGACGAAATTCCCCCAAATCTGAGGAGATATTCTTGAATAACTTTTTTTGTGAAGGTCGGAGAGACTTGCAAGTAGGCTCTACCCCCACTAAATGGGGTAGCGCGCATCGATCGGTACCATCCTTGAGCTTCTCCGACTTTCGGAAGGGTTAGGGTTAGGGTTAGGGATGAAAGCACATAGGAGAAAGAGATATTCTTGAATAACTTTTTTTGTGAAGGTCGGAGAGACTTGCAAGTAGGCTCTACCCCCACTAAATGGGGTTGCGCGCATCGATCGGTACCATCCTTGAGCTTCTCCGACTTTCGGAAGGGTTAGGGTTAGGGATGAAAGCACATAGGAGAAAGAGATATTCTTGAATAACTTTTTTTGTGAAGGTCGGAGAGACTTGCAAGTAGGCTCTACCCCCACTAAATGGGGTAGCGCGCATCGATCGGTACCATCCTTGAGCTTCTCCGACTTTCGGAAGGGTTAGGGTTAGGGTTAGGGATGAAAGCACATAGGAGAAAGAGATATTCTTGAATAACTTTTTTTGTGAAGGTCGGAGAGACTTGCAAGTAGGCTCTACCCCCACTAAATGGGGTTGCGCGCATCGATCGGTACCATCCTTGAGCTTCTCCGACTTTCGGAAGGGTTAGGGTTAGGGTTAGGGATGAAAGCACATAGGAGAAAGAGATATTCTTGAATAACTTTTTTTGTGAAGGTCGGAGAGACTTGCAAGTAGGCTCTACCCCCACTAAATGGGGTTGCGCGCATCGATCGGTATAATCCTTGAGCTTCTCCGACTTTCGGAAGGGTTAGGGTTAGGGATGAAAGCACATAGGAGAAAGAGATATTCTTGAATAACTTTTTTTGTGAAGGTCGGAGAGACTTGCAAGTAGGCTCTACCCCCACTAAATGGGGTAGCGCGCATCGATCGGTACCATCCTTGAGCTTCTCCGACTTTCGGAAGGGTTAGGGTTAGGGTTAGGGATGAAAGCACATAGGAGAAAGAGATATTCTTGAATAACTTTTTTTGTGAAGGTCGGAGAGACTTGCAAGTAGGCTCTACCCCCACTAAATGGGGTTGCGCGCATCGATCGGTACCATCCTTGAGCTTCTCCGACTTTCGGAAGGGTTAGGGTTAGGGATGAAAGCACATAGGAGAAAGAGATATTCTTGAATAACTTTTTTTGTGAAGGTCGGAGAGACTTGAAAAGTGGTTGCATCTGGACTAATTTGGGTCCTGCGGATCGATTGGTACCATCCCCGAGCTTGTACGACCTTTGGAAGAGGTCGACCGACGAAATTCCCCCAAATCTGAGGAGATATTCTTGAATAACTTTTTTTGTGAAGGTCGGAGAGACTTGCAAGTAGGCTCTACCCCCACTAAATGGGGTAGCGCGCATCGATCGGTACCATCCTTGAGCTTCTCCGACTTTCGGAAGGGTTAGGGTTAGGGTTAGGGATGAAAGCACATAGGAGAAAGAGATATTCTTGAATAACTTTTTTTGTGAAGGTCGGAGAGACTTGGAAAGTGGTTGCATCTGGACTAATTTGGGTCCTGCGGATCGATTGGTACCATCCCCGAGCTTGTACGACCTTCGGAAGAGGTCGACCGACGAAATTCCCCCAAATCTGAGGAGATATTCTTGAATAACTTTTTTTGTGAAGGTCGGAGAGACTTGCAAGTAGGCTCTACCCCCACTAAATGGGGTAGCGCGCATCGATCGGTACCATCCTTGAGCTTCTCCGACTTTCGGAAGGGTTAGGGTTAGGGTTAGGGATGAAAGCACATAGGAGAAAGAGATATTCTTGAATAACTTTTTTTGTGAAGGTCGGAGAGACTTGCAAGTAGGCTCTACCCCCACTAAATGGGGTAGCGCGCATCGATCGGTACTATCCTTGAGCTTCTCCGACTTTCGGAAGGGTTAGGGTTAGGGTTAGGGATGAAAGCACATAGGAGAAAGAGATATTCTTGAATAACTTTTTTTGTGAAGGTCGGAGAGACTTGGAAAGTGGTTGCATCTGGACTAATTTGGGTCCTGCAGATCGATTGGTACCATCCCCGAGCTTGTACGACCTTCGGAAGAGGTCGACCGACGAAATTCCCCCAAATCTGAGGAGATATTCTTGAATAACTTTTTTTGTGAAGGTCGGAGAGACTTGCAAGTAGGCTCTACCCCCACTAAATGGGGTAGCGCGCATCGATCGGTACCATCCTTGAGCTTCTCCGACTTTCGGAAGGGTTAGGGTTAGGGTTAGGGATGAAAGCACATAGGAGAAAGAGATATTCTTGAATAACTTTTTTTGTGAAGGTCGGAGAGACTTGCAAGTAGGCTCTACCCCCACTAAATGGGGTTGCGCGCATCGATCGGTACCATCCTTGAGCTTCTCCGACTTTCGGAAGGGTTAGGGTTAGGGATGAAAGCACATAGGAGAAAGAGATATTCTTGAATAACTTTTTTTGTGAAGGTCGGAGAGACTTGCAAGTAGGCTCTACCCCCACTAAATGGGGTAGCGCGCATCGATCGGTACCATCCTTGAGCTTCTCCGACTTTCGGAAGGGTTAGGGTTAGGGTTAGGGATGAAAGCACATAGGAGAAAGAGATATTCTTGAATAACTTTTTTTGTGAAGGTCGGAGAGACTTGCAAGTAGGCTCTACCCCCACTAAATGGGGTTGCGCGCATCGATCGGTACCATCCTTGAGCTTCTCCGACTTTCGGAAGGGTTAGGGTTAGGGATGAAAGCACATAGGAGAAAGAGATATTCTTGAATAACTTTTTTTGTGAAGGTCGGAGAGACTTGAAAAGTGGTTGCATCTGGACTAATTTGGGTCCTGCGGATCGATTGGTACCATCCCCGAGCTTGTACGACCTTCGAAAGAGGTCGACCGACGAAATTCCCCCAAATCTGAGGAGATATTCTTGAATAACTTTTTTTGTGAAGGTCGGAGAGACTTGCAAGTAGGCTCTACCCCCACTAAATGGGGTAGCGCGCATCGATCGGTACCATCCTTGAGCTTCTCCGACTTTCGGAAGGGTTAGGGTTAGGGTTAGGGATGAAAGCACATAGGAGAAAGAGATATTCTTGAATAACTTTTTTTGTGAAGGTCGGAGAGACTTGCAAGTAGGCTCTACCCCCACTAAATGGGGTTGCGCGCATCGATCGGTACCATCCTTGAGCTTCTCCGACTTTCGGAAGGGTTAGGGTTAGGGTTAGGGATGAAAGCACATAGGAGAAAGAGATATTCTTGAATAACTTTTTTTGTGAAGGTCGGAGAGACTTGGAAAGTGGTTGCATCTGGACTAATTTGGGTCCTGCGGATCGATTGGTACCATCCCCGAGCTTGTACGACCTTCGAAAGAGGTCGACCGACGAAATTCCCCCAAATCTGAGGAGATATTCTTGAATAACTTTTTTTGTGAAGGTCGGAGAGACTTGCAAGTAGGCTCTACCCCCACTAAATGGGGTAGCGCGCATCGATCGGTACCATCCTTGAGCTTCTCCGACTTTCGGAAGGGTTAGGGTTAGGGTTAGGGATGAAAGCACATAGGAGAAAGAGATATTCTTGAATAACTTTTTTTGTGAAGGTCGGAGAGACTTGCAAGTAGGCTCTACCCCCACTAAACGGGGTTGCGCGCATCGATCAGTACCATCCTTGAGCTTCTCCGACTTTCGGAAGGGTTAGGGTTAGGGATGAAAGCACATAGGAGAAAGAGATATTCTTGAATAACTTTTTTTGTGAAGGTCGGAGAGACTTGCAAGTAGGCTCTACCCCCACTAAATGGGGTAGCGCGCATCGATCGGTACCATCCTTGAGCTTCTCCGACTTTCGGAAGGGTTAGGGTTAGGGTTAGGGATGAAAGCACATAGGAGAAAGAGATATTCTTGAATAACTTTTTTTGTGAAGGTCGGAGAGACTTGCAAGTAGGCTCTAACCCCACTAAATGGGTTGCGCGCATCGATCGGTACCATCCTTGAGCTTCTCCGACTTTCGGAAGGGTTAGGGTTAGGGATGAAAGCACATAGGAGAAAGAGATATTCTTGAATAACTTTTTTTGTGAAGGTCGGAGAGACTTGGAAAGTGGTTGCATCTGGACTAATTTGGGTCCTGCAGAACGATTGGTACCATCCCCGAGCTTGTACGACCTTTGGAAGAGGTCGACCGACGAAATTCCCCCAAATCTGAGGAGATATTCTTGAATAACTTTTTTTGTGAAGGTCGGAGAGACTTGCAAGTAGGCTCTACCCCCACTAAATGGGGTAGCGCGCATGGATCGGTACCATCCTTGAGCTTCTCCGACTTTCGGAAGGGTTAGGGTTAGGGTTAGGGATGAAAGCACATAGGAGAAAGAGATATTCTTGAATAACTTTTTTTGTGAAGGTCGGAGAGACTTGCAAGTAGGCTCTACCCCCACTAAATGGGGTTGCGCGCATCGATCGGTACCATCCTTGAGCTTCTCCGACTTTCGGAAGGGTTAGGGTTAGGGTTAGGGATGAAAGCACATAGGAGAAAGAGATATTCTTGAATAACTTTTTTTGTGAAGGTCGGAGAGACTTGGAAAGTGGTTGCATCTGGACTAATTTGGGTCCTGCGGATCGATTGGTACCATCCCCGAGCTTGTACGACCTTCGAAAGAGGTCGACCGACGAAATTCCCCCAAATCTGAGGAGATATTCTTGAATAACTTTTTTTGTGAAGGTCGGAGAGACTTGCAAGTAGGCTCTACCCCCACTAAATGGGGTAGCGCGCATCGATCGGTACCATCTTTGAGCTTCTCCGACTTTCGGAAGGGTTAGGGTTAGGGTTAGGGATGAAAGCACATAGGAGAAAGAGATATTCTTGAATAACTTTTTTTGTGAAGGTCGGAGAGACTTGCAAGTAGGCTCTACCCCCACTAAATGGGGTAGCGCGCATCGATCGGTACTATCCTTGAGCTTCTCCGACTTTCGGAAGGGTTAGGGTTAGGGTTAGGGATGAAAGCACATAGGAGAAAGAGATATTGTTGAATAACTTTTTTTGTGAAGGTCGGAGAGACTTGGAAAGTGGTTGCATCTGGACTATTTTGGGTCCTGCGGATCGATTGGTACCATCCCCGAGCTTGTACGACCTTCGGAAGAGGTCGACCGACGAAATTCCCCCAAATCTGAGGAGATATTCTTGAATAACTTTTTTTGTGAAGGTCGGAGAGACTTGCAAGTAGGCTCCACCCCCACTAAATGGGGTAGCGCGCATCGATCGGTACCATCCTTGAGCTTCTCCGACTTTCGGAAGGGTTAGGGTTAGGGTTAGGGATGAAAGCACATAGGAGAAAGAGATATTCTTGAATAACTTTTTTTGTGAAGGTCGGAGAGACTTGGAAAGTGGTTGCATCTGGACTAATTTGGGTCCTGCGGATCGATTGGTACCATCCCCGAGCTTGTACGACCTTCGGAAGAGGTCGACCGACGAAATTCCCCCAAATCTGAGGAGATATTCTTGAATAACTTTTTTTGTGAAGGTCGGAGAGACTTGCAAGTAGGCTCTACCCCCACTAAATGGGGTAGCGCACATCGATCGGTACTATCCTTGAGCTTCTCCGACTTTCGGAAGGGTTAGGGTTAGGGTTAGGGATGAAAGCACATAGGAGAAAGAGATATTCTTGAATAACTTTTTTTGTGAAGGTCGGAGAGACTTGGAAAGTGGTTGCATCTGGACTAATTTGGGTCCTGCGGATCGATTGGTACCATCCCCGAGCTTGTACGACCTTCGGAAGAGGTCGACCGACGAAATTCCCCCAAATCTGAGGAGATATTCTTGAATAACTTTTTTTGTGAAGGTCGGAGAGACTTGCAAGTAGGCTCTACCCCCACTAAATGGGGTAGCGCGCATCGATCGGTACCATCCTTGAGCTTCTCCGACTTTCGGAAGGGTTAGGGTTAGGGTTAGGGATGAAAGCACATTGGAGAAAGAGATATTCTTGAATAACTTTTTTTGTGAAGGTCGGAGAGACTTGGAAAGTGGTTGCATCTGGACTAATTTGGGTCCTGCTGATCGATTGGTACCATCCCCGAGCTTGTACGACCTTCGGAAGAGGTCGACCGACGAAATTCCCCCAAATCTGAGGAGATATTCTTGAATAACTTTTTTTGTGAAGGTCGGAGAGACTTGCAAGTAGGCTCTACCCCCACTAAATGGGGTAGCGCGCATCGATCGGTACCATCCTTGAGCTTCTCCGACTTTCGGAAGGGTTAGGGTTAGGGTTAGGGATGAAAGCACATAGGAGAAAGAGATATTCTTGAATAACTTTTTTTGTGAAGGTCGGAGAGACTTGCAAGTAGGCTCTACCCCCACTAAATGGGGTTGCGCGCATCGATCGGTACCATCCTTGAGCTTCTCCGACTTTCGGAAGGGTTAGGGTTAGGGTTAGGGATGAAAGCACATAGGAGAAAGAGATATTCTTGAATAACTTTTTTTGTGAAGGTCGGAGAGACTTGCAAGTAGGCTCTACCCCCACTAAATGGGGTTGCGCGCATCGATCGGTATAATCCTTGAGCTTCTCCGACTTTCGGAAGGGTTAGGGTTAGGGATGAAAGCACATAGGAGAAAGAGATATTCTTGAATAACTTTTTTTGTGAAGGTCGGAGAGACTTGCAAGTAGGCTCTACCCCCACTAAATGGGGTAGCGCGCATCGATCGGTACCATCCTTGAGCTTCTCCGACTTTCGGAAGGGTTAGGGTTAGGGATGAAAGCACATAGGAGAAAGAGATATTCTTGAATAACTTTTTTTGTGAAGGTCGGAGAGACTTGAAAAGTGGTTGCATCTGGACTAATTTGGGTCCTGCGGATCGATTGGTACCATCCCCGAGCTTGTACGACCTTCGGAAGAGGTCGACCGACGAAATTCCCCCAAATCTGAGGAGATATTCTTGAATAACTTTTTTTGTGAAGGTCGGAGAGACTTGCAAGTAGGCTCTACCCCCACTAAATGGGGTAGCGCGCATCTATCGGTACCATCTTTGAGCTTCTCCGACTTTCGGAAGGGTTAGGGTTAGGGTTAGGGATGAAAGCACATAGGAGAAAGAGATATTCTTGAATAACTTTTTTTGTGAAGGTCGGAGAGACTTGGAAAGTGGTTGCATCTGGACTAATTTGGGTCCTGCGGATCGATTGGTACCATCCCCGAGCTTGTACGACCTTCGGAAGAGGTCGACCGACGAAATTCCCCCAAATCTGAGGAGATATTCTTGAATAACTTTTTTTGTGAAGGTCGGAGAGACTTGCAAGTAGGCTCTACCCCCACTAAATGGGGTAGCGCGCATCGATCGGTACCATCCTTGAGCTTCTCCGACTTTCGGAAGGGTTAGGGTTAGGGTTAGGGATGAAAGCACATAGGAGAAAGAGATATTCTTGAATAACTTTTTTTGTGAAGGTCGGAGAGACTTGCAAGTAGGCTCTACCCCCACTAAATGGGGTTGCGCGCATCGATCGGTACCATCCTTGAGCTTCTCCGACTTTCGGAAGGGTTAGGGTTAGGGTTAGGGATGAAAGCACATAGGAGAAAGAGATATTCTTGAATAACTTTTTTTGTGAAGGTCGGAGAGACTTGCAAGTAGGCTCTACCCCCACTAAATGGGGTTGCGCGCATCGATCGGTATAATCCTTGAGCTTCTCCGACTTTCGGAAGGGTTAGGGTAAGGGATGAAAGCACATAGGAGAAAGAGATATTCTTGAATAACTTTTTTTGTGAAGGTCGGAGAGACTTGCAAGTAGGCTCTACCCCCACTAAATGGGGTTGCGCGCATCGATCGGTACCATCCTTGAGCTTCTCCGACTTTCGGAAGGGTTAGGGTTAGGGTTAGGGATGAAAGCACATAGGAGAAAGAGATATTCTTGAATAACTTTTTTTGTGAAGGTCGGAGAGACTTGGAAAGTGGTTGCATCTGGACTAATTTGGGTCCTGCGGATCGATTGGTACCATCCCCGAGCTTGTACGACCTTCGGAAGAGGTCGACCGACGAAATTCCCCCAAATCTGAGGAGATATTCTTGAATAACTTTTTTTGTGAAGGTCGGAGAGACTTGCAAGTAGGCTCTACCCCCACTAAATGGGGTAGCGCGCATCGATCGGTACCATCCTTGAGCTTCTCCGACTTTCGGAAGGGTTAGGGTTAGGGTTAGGGATGAAAGCACATAGGAGAAAGAGATATTCTTGAATAACTTTTTTTGTGAAGGTCGGAGAGACTTGCAAGTAGGCTCTACCCCCACTAAATGGGGTTGCGCGCATCGATCGGTACCATCCTTGAGCTTCTCCGACTTTCGGAAGGGTTAGGGTTAGGGTTAGGGATGAAAGCACATAGGAGAAAGAGATATTCTTGAATAACTTTTTTTGTGAAGGTCGGAGAGACTTGCAAGTAGGCTCTACCCCCACTAAATGGGGTTGCGCGCATCGATCGGTATAATCCTTGAGCTTCTCCGACTTTCGGAAGGGTTAGGGTTAGGGATGAAAGCACATAGGAGAAAGAGATATTCTTGAATAACTTTTTTTGTGAAGGTCGGAGAGACTTGCAAGTAGGCTCTACCCCCACTAAATGGGGTAGCGCGCATCGATCGGTACCATCCTTGAGCTTCTCCGACTTTCGGAAGGGTTAGGGTTAGGGTTAGGGATGAAAGCACATAGGAGAAAGAGATATTCTTGAATAACTTTTTTTGTGAAGGTCGGAGAGACTTGCAAGTAGGCTCTACCCCCACTAAATGGGGTTGCGCGCATCGATCGGTACCATCCTTGAGCTTCTCCGACTTTCGGAAGGGTTAGGGTTAGGGATGAAAGCACATAGGAGAAAGAGATATTCTTGAATAACTTTTTTTGTGAAGGTCGGAGAGACTTGAAAAGTGGTTGCATCTGGACTAATTTGGGTCCTGCAGATCGATTGGTACCATCCCCGAGCTTGTACGACCTTCGGAAGAGGTCGACCGACGAAATTCCCCCAAATCTGAGGAGATATTCTTGAATAACTTTTTTTGTGAAGGTCGGAGAGACTTGCAAGTAGGCTCTACCCCCACTAAATGGGGTAGCGCGCATCGATCGGTACCATCCTTGAGCTTCTCCGACTTTCGGAAGGGTTAGGGTTAGGGTTAGGGATGAAAGCACATAGGAGAAAGAGATATTCTTGAATAACTTTTTTTGTGAAGGTCGGAGAGACTTGGAAAGTGGTTGCATCTGGACTAATTTGGGTCCTGCGGATCGATTGGTACCATCCCCGAGCTTGTACGACCTTCGGAAGAGGTCGACCGACGAAATTCCCCCAAATCTGAGGAGATATTCTTGAATAACTTTTTTTGTGAAGGTCGGAGAGACTTGCAAGTAGGCTCTACCCCCACTAAATGGGGTAGCGCGCATCGATCGGTACCATCCTTGAGCTTCTCCGACTTTCGGAAGGGTTAGGGTTAGGGTTAGGGATGAAAGCACATAGGAGAAAGAGATATTCTTGAATAACTTTTTTTGTGAAGGTCGGAGAGACTTGCAAGTAGGCTCTACCCCCACTAAATGGGGTAGCGCGCATCGATCGGTACTATCCTTGAGCTTCTCCGACTTTCGGAAGGGTTAGGGTTAGGGTTAGGGATGAAAGCACATAGGAGAAAGAGATATTCTTGAATAACTTTTTTTGTGAAGGTCGGAGAGACTTGGAAAGTGGTTGCATCTGGACTAATTTGGGTCCTGCAGATCGATTGGTACCATCCCCGAGCTTGTACGACCTTCGGAAGAGGTCGACCGACGAAATTCCCCCAAATCTGAGGAGATATTCTTGAATAACTTTTTTTGTGAAGGTCGGAGAGACTTGCAAGTAGGCTCTACCCCCACTAAATGGGGTAGCGCGCATCGATCGGTACCATCCTTGAGCTTCTCCGACTTTCGGAAGGGTTAGGGTTAGGGTTAGGGATGAAAGCACATAGGAGAAAGAGATATTCTTGAATAACTTTTTTTGTGAAGGTCGGAGAGTCTTGGAAAGTGGTTGCATCTGGACTAATTTGGGTCCTGCGGATCGATTGGTACCATCCCCGAGCTTGTACGACCTTCGGAAGAGGTCGACCGACGAAATTCCCCCAAATCTGAGGAGATATTCTTGAATAACTTTTTTTGTGAAGGTCGGAGAGACTTACAAGTAGGCTCTACCCCCACTAAATGGGGTAGCGCGCATCGATCGGTACCATCCTTGAGCTTCTCCGACTTTCGGAAGGGTTAGGGTTAGGGTTAGGGATGAAAGCACATAGGAGAAAGAGATATTCTTGAATAACTTTTTTTGTGAAGGTCGGAGAGACTTGAAAAGTAGTTGCATCTGGACTAATTTGGGTCCTGCGGATCGATTGGTACCATCCCCGAGCTTGTACGACCTTCGGAAGAGGTCGACCGACGAAATTCCCCCAAATCTGAGGAGATATTCTTGAATAACTTTTTTTGTGAAGGTCGGAGAGACTTGCAAGTAGGCTCTACCCCCACTAAATGGGGTAGCGCGCATCGATCGGTACCATCCTTGAGCTTCTCCGACTTTCGGAAGGGTTAGGGTTAGGGTTAGGGATGAAAGCACATAGGAGAAAGAGATATTCTTGAATAACTTTTTTTGTGAAGGTCGGAGAGACTTGGAAAGTGGTTGCATCTGGACTAATTTGGGTCCTGCGGATCGATTGGTACCATCCCCGAGCTTGTACGACCTTCGAAAGAGGTCGACCGACGAAATTCCCCCAAATCTGAGGAGATATTCTTGAATAACTTTTTTTGTGAAGGTCGGAGAGACTTGCAAGTAGGCTCTACCCCCACTAAATGGGGTAGCGCGCATCGATCGGTACCATCCTTGAGCTTCTCCGACTTTCGGAAGGGTTAGGGTTAGGGTTAGGGATGAAAGCACATAGGAGAAAGAGATATTCTTGAATAACTTTTTTTGTGAAGGTCGGAGAGACTTGCAAGTAGGCTCTACCCCCACTAAATGGGGTTGCGCGCATCGATCGGTACCATCCTTGAGCTTCTCCGACTTTCGGAAGGGTTAGGGTTAGGGTTAGGGATGAAAGCACATAGGAGAAAGAGATATTCTTGAATAACTTTTTTTGTGAAGGTCGGAGAGACTTGGAAAGTGGTTGCATCTGGACTAATTTGGGTCCTGCGGATCGATTGGTACCATCCCCGAGCTTGTACGACCTTCGAAAGAGGTCGACCGACGAAATTCCCCCAAATCTGAGGAGATATTCTTGAATAACTTTTTTTGTGAAGGTCGGAGAGACTTGCAAGTAGGCTCTACCCCCACTAAATGGGGTAGCGCGCATCGATCGGTACCATCCTTGAGCTTCTCCGACTTTCGGAAGGGTTAGGGTTAGGGTTAGGGATGAAAGCACATAGGAGAAAGAGATATTCTTGAATAACTTTTTTTGTGAAGGTCGGAGAGACTTGCAAGTAGGCTCTACCCCCACTAAATGGGGTTGCGCGCATCGATCAGTACCATCCTTGAGCTTCTCCGACTTTCGGAAGGGTTAGGGTTAGGGATGAAAGCACATAGGAGAAAGAGATATTCTTGAATAACTTTTTTTGTGAAGGTCGGAGAGACTTGCAAGTAGGCTCTACCCCCACTAAATGGGGTAGCGCGCATCGATCGGTACCATCCTTGAGCTTCTCCGACTTTCGGAAGGGTTAGGGTTAGGGTTAGGGATGAAAGCACATAGGAGAAAGAGATATTCTTGAATAACTTTTTTTGTGAAGGTCGGAGAGACTTGCAAGTAGGCTCTAACCCCACTAAATGGGGTTGCGCGCATCGATCGGTACCATCCTTGAGCTTCTCCGACTTTCGGAAGGGTTAGGGTTAGGGATGAAAGCACATAGGAGAAAGAGATATTCTTGAATAACTTTTTTTGTGAAGGTCGGAGAGACTTGGAAAGTGGTTGCATCTGGACTAATTTGGGTCCTGCGGATCGATTGGTACCATCCCCGAGCTTGTACGACCTTCGGAAGAGGTCGACCGACGAAATTCCCCCAAATCTGAGGAGATATTCTTGAATAACTTTTTTTGTGAAGGTCGGAGAGACTTGCAAGTAGGCTCTACCCCCACTAAATGGGGTAACGCGCATGGATCGGTACCATCCTTGAGCTTCTCCGACTTTCGGAAGGGTTAGGGTTAGGGTTAGGGATGAAAGCACATAGGAGAAAGAGATATTCTTGAATAACTTTTTTTGTGAAGGTCGGAGAGACTTGCAAGTAGGCTCTACCCCCACTAAATGGGGTTGCGCGCATCGATCGGTACCATCCTTGAGCTTCTCCGACTTTCGGAAGGGTTAGGGTTAGGGTTAGGGATGAAAGCACATAGGAGAAAGAGATATTCTTGAATAACTTTTTTTGTGAAGGTCGGAGAGACTTGGAAAGTGGTTGCATCTGGACTAATTTGGGTCCTGCGGATCGATTGGTACCATCCCCGAGCTTGTACGACCTTCGAAAGAGGTCGACCGACGAAATTCCCCCAAATCTGAGGAGATATTCTTGAATAACTTTTTTTGTGAAGGTCGGAGAGACTTGCAAGTAGGCTCTACCCCCACTAAATGGGGTAGCGCGCATCGATCGGTACCATCTTTGAGCTTCTCCGACTTTCGGAAGGGTTAGGGTTAGGGTTAGGGATGAAAGCACATAGGAGAAAGAGATATTCTTGAATAACTTTTTTTGTGAAGGTCGGAGAGACTTGCAAGTAGGCTCTACCCCCACTAAATGGGGTAGCGCGCATCGATCGGTACTATCCTTGAGCTTCTCCGACTTTCGGAAGGGTTAGGGTTAGGGTTAGGGATGAAAGCACATAGGAGAAAGAGATATTCTTGAATAACTTTTTTGTGAAGGTCGGAGAGACTTGCAAGTAGGCTCTACCCCCACTAAATGGGGTTGCGCGCATCGATCGGTACCATCCTTGAGCTTCTCCGACTTTCGGAAGGGTTAGGGTTAGGGATGAAAGCACATAGGAGAAAGAGATATTCTTGGATAACTTTTTTTGTGAAGGTCGGAGAGACTTGCAAGTAGGCTTTACCCCCACTAAATGGGGTTGCGCGCATCGATCGGTACCATCCTTGAGCTTCTCCGACTTTCGGAAGGGTTAGGGTTAGGGTTAGGGATGAAAGCACATAGGAGAAAGAGATATTCTTGAATAACTTTTTTTGTGAAGGTCGGAGAGACTTGGAAAGTGGTTGCATCTGGACTAATTTGGGTCCTGCGGATCGATTGGTACCATCCCCGAGCTTGTACGACCTTCGAAAGAGGTCGACCGACGAAATTCCCCCAAATCTGAGGAGATATTCTTGAATAACTTTTTTTGTGAAGGTCGGAGAGACTTGCAAGTAGGCTCTACCCCCACTAAATGGGGTAGCGCGCATCGATCGGTACCATCCTTGAGCTTCTCCGACTTTCGGAAGGGTTAGGGTTAGGGTTAGGGATGAAAGCACATAGGAGAAAGAGATATTCTTGAATAACTTTTTTTGTGAAGGTCGGAGAGACTTGCAAGTAGGCTCTACCCCCACTAAATGGGGTTGCGCGCATCGATCAGTACCATCCTTGAGCTTCTCCGACTTTCGGAAGGGTTAGGGTTAGGGATGAAAGCACATAGGAGAAAGAGATATTCTTGAATAACTTTTTTTGTGAAGGTCGGAGAGACTTGCAAGTAGGCTCTACCCCCACTAAATGGGGTAGCGCGCATCGATCGGTACCATCCTTGAGCTTCTCCGACTTTCGGAAGGGTTAGGGTTAGGGTTAGGGATGAAAGCACATAGGAGAAAGAGATATTCTTGAATAACTTTTTTTGTGAAGGTCGGAGAGACTTGCAAGTAGGCTCTAACCCCACTAAATGGGGTTGCGCGCATCGATCGGTACCATCCTTGAGCTTCTCCGACTTTCGGAAGGGTTAGGGTTAGGGATGAAAGCACATAGGAGAAAGAGATATTCTTGAATAACTTTTTTTGTGAAGGTCGGAGAGACTTGCAAGTAGGCTCTACCCCCACTAAATGGGGTTGCGCGCATCGATCGGTATAATCCTTGAGCTTCTCCGACTTTCGGAAGGGTTAGGGTTAGGGATGAAAGCACATAGGAGAAAGAGATATTCTTGAATAACTTTTTTTGTGAAGGTCGGAGAGACTTGCAAGTAGGCTCTACCCCCACTAAATGGGGTTGCGCGCATCGATCGGTACCATCCTTGAGCTTCTCCGACTTTCGGAAGGGTTAGGGTTAGGGTTAGGGATGAAAGCACATAGGAGAAAGAGATATTCTTGAATAACTTTTTTTGTGAAGGTCGGAGAGACTTGGAAAGTGGTTGCATCTGGACTAATTTGGGTCCTGCGGATCGATTGGTACCATCCCCGAGCTTGTACGACCTTCGGAAGAGGTCGACCGACGAAATTCCCCCAAATCTGAGGAGATATTCTTGAATAACTTTTTTTGTGAAGGTCGGAGAGACTTGCAAGTAGGCTCTACCCCCACTAAATGGGGTAGCGCGCATCGATCGGTACCATCCTTGAGCTTCTCCGACTTTCGGAAGGGTTAGGGTTAGGGTTAGGGATGAAAGCACATAGGAGAAAGAGATATTCTTGAATAACTTTTTTTGTGAAGGTCGGAGAGACTTGCAAGTAGGCTCTACCCCCACTAAATGGGGTTGCGCGCATCGATCGGTACCATCCTTGAGCTTCTCCGACTTTCGGAAGGGTTAGGGTTAGGGTTAGGGATGAAAGCACATAGGAGAAAGAGATATTCTTGAATAACTTTTTTTGTGAAGGTCGGAGAGACTTGCAAGTAGGCTCTACCCCCACTAAATGGGGTTGCGCGCATCGATCGGTATAATCCTTGAGCTTCTCCGACTTTCGGAAGGGTTAGGGTTAGGGATGAAAGCACATAGGAGAAAGAGATATTCTTGAATAACTTTTTTCGTGAAGGTCGGAGAGACTTGCAAGTAGGCTCTACCCCCACTAAATGGGGTAGCGCGCATCGATCGGTACCATCCTTGAGCTTCTCCGACTTTCGGAAGGGTTAGGGTTAGGGTTAGGGATGAAAGCACATAGGAGAAAGAGATATTCTTGAATAACTTTTTTTGTGAAGGTCGGAGAGACTTGCAAGTAGGCTCTACCCCCACTAAATGGGGTTGCGCGCATCGATCGGTACCATCCTTGAGCTTCTCCGACTTTCGGAAGGGTTAGGGTTAGGGATGAAAGCACATAGGAGAAAGAGATATTCTTGAATAACTTTTTTTGTGAAGGTCGGAGAGACTTGAAAAGTGGTTGCATCTGGACTAATTTGGGTCCTGCAGATCGATTGGTACCATCCCCGAGCTTGTACGACCTTCGGAAGAGGTCGACCGACGAAATTCCCCCAAATCTGAGGAGATATTCTTGAATAACTTTTTTTGTGAAGGTCGGAGAGACTTGCAAGTAGGCTCTACCCCCACTAAATGGGGTAGCGCGCATCGATCGGTACCATCCTTGAGCTTCTCCGACTTTCGGAAGGGTTAGGGTTAGGGTTAGGGATGAAAGCACATAGGAGAAAGAGATATTCTTGAATAACTTTTTTTGTGAAGGTCGGAGAGACTTGGAAAGTGGTTGCATCTGGACTAATTTGGGTCCTGCGGATCGATTGGTACCATCCCCGAGCTTGTACGACCTTCGGAAGAGGTCGACCGACGAAATTCCCCCAAATCTGAGGAGATATTCTTGAATAACTTTTTTTGTGAAGGTCGGAGAGACTTGCAAGTAGGCTCTACCCCCACTAAATGGGGTAGCGCGCATCGATCGGTACCATCCTTGAGCTTCTCCGACTTTCGGAAGGGTTAGGGTTAGGGTTAGGGATGAAAGCACATAGGAGAAAGAGATATTCTTGAATAACTTTTTTTGTGAAGGTCGGAGAGACTTGCAAGTAGGCTCTACCCCCACTAAATGGGGTAGCGCGCATCGATCGGTACTATCCTTGAGCTTCTCCGACTTTCGGAAGGGTTAGGGTTAGGGTTAGGGATGAAAGCACATAGGAGAAAGAGATATTCTTGAATAACCTTTTTTGTGAAGGTCGGAGAGACTTGGAAAGTGGTTGCATCTGGACTAATTTGGGTCCTGCAGATCGATTGGTACCATCCCCGAGCTTGTACGACCTTCGGAAGAGGTCGACCGACGAAATTCCCCCAAATCTGAGGAGATATTCTTGAATAACTTTTTTTGTGAAGGTCGGAGAGACTTGCAAGTAGGCTCTACCCCCACTAAATGGGGTAGCGCGCATCGATCGGTACCATCCTTGAGCTTCTCCGACTTTCGGAAGGGTTAGGGTTAGGGTTAGGGATGAAAGCACATAGGAGAAAGAGATATTCTTGAATAACTTTTTTTGTGAAGGTCGGAGAGTCTTGGAAAGTGGTTGCATCTGGACTAATTTGGGTCCTGCGGATCGATTGGTACCATCCCCGAGCTTGTACGACCTTCGGAAGAGGTCGACCGACGAAATTCCCCCAAATCTGAGGAGATATTCTTGAATAACTTTTTTTGTGAAGGTCGGAGAGACTTACAAGTAGGCTCTACCCCCACTAAATGGGGTAGCGCGCATCGATCGGTACCATCCTTGAGCTTCTCCGACTTTCGGAAGGGTTAGGGTTAGGGTTAGGGATGAAAGCACATAGGAGAAAGAGATATTCTTGAATAACTTTTTTTGTGAAGGTCGGAGAGACTTGAAAAGTGGTTGCATCTGGACTAATTTGGGTCCTGCGGATCGATTGGTACCATCCCCGAGCTTGTACGACCTTCGGAAGAGGTCGACCGACGAAATTCCCCCAAATCTGAGGAGATATTCTTGAATAACTTTTTTTGTGAAGGTCGGAGAGACTTGCAAGTAGGCTCTACCCCCACTAAATGGGGTAGCGCGCATCGATCGGTACCATCCTTGAGCTTCTCCGACATTCGGAAGGGTTAGGGTTAGGGTTAGGGATGAAAGCACATAGGAGAAAGAGATATTCTTGAATAACTTTTTTTGTGAAGGTCGGAGAGACTTTGAAAGTGGTTGCATCTGGACTAATTTGGGTCCTGCGGATCGATTGGTACCATCCCCGAGCTTGTACGACCTTCGGAAGAGGTCGACCGACGAAATTCCCCCAAATCTGAGGAGATATTCTTGAATAACTTTTTTTGTGAAGGTCGGAGAGACTTGCAAGTAGGCTCTACCCCCACTAAATGGGGTAGCGCGCATCGATCGGTACCATCCTTGAGCTTCTCCGACTTTCGGAAGGGTTAGGGTTAGGGTTAGGGATGAAAGCACATAGGAGAAAGAGATATTCTTGAATAACTTTTTTTGTGAAGGTCGGAGAGACTTGCAAGTAGGCTCTACCCCCACTAAATGGGGTTGCACGCATCGATCGGTACCATCCTTGAGCTTCTCCGACTTTCGGAAGGGTTAGGGTTAGGGTTAGGGATGAAAGCACATAGGAGAAAGAGATATTCTTGAATAACTTTTTTTGTGAAGGTCGGAGAGACTTGCAAGTAGGCTCTACCCCCACTAAATGGGGTTGCGCGCATCGATCGGTATAATCCTTGAGCTTCTCCGACTTTCGGAAGGGTTAGGGTTAGGGATGAAAGCACATAGGAGAAAGAGATATTCTTGAATAACTTTTTTTGTGAAGGTCGGAGAGACTTGCAAGTAGGCTCTACCCCCACTAAATGGGGTAGCGCGCATCGATCGGTACCATCCTTGAGCTTCTCCGACTTTCGGAAGGGTTAGGGTTAGGGTTAGGGATGAAAGCACATAGGAGAAAGAGATATTCTTGAATAACTTTTTTTGTGAAGGTCGGAGAGACTTGCAAGTAGGCTCTACCCCCACTAAATGGGGTTGCGCGCATCGATCGGTACCATCCTTGAGCTTCTCCGACTTTCGGAAGGGTTAGGGTTAGGGATGAAAGCACATAGGAGAAAGAGATATTCTTGAATAACTTTTTTTGTGAAGGTCGGAGAGACTTGAAAAGTGGTTGCATCTGGACTAATTTGGGTCCTGCAGATCGATTGGTACCATCCCCGAGCTTGTACGACCTTCGGAAGAGGTCGACCGACGAAATTCCCCCAAATCTGAGGAGATATTCTTGAATAACTTTTTTTGTGAAGGTCGGAGAGACTTGCAAGTAGGCTCTACCCCCACTAAATGGGGTAGCGCGCATCGATCGGTACCATCCTTGAGCTTCTCCGACTTTCGGAAGGGTTAGGGTTAGGGTTAGGGATGAAAGCACATAGGAGAAAGAGATATTCTTGAATAACTTTTTTTGTGAAGGTCGGAGAGACTTGGAAAGTGGTTGCATCTGGACTAATTTGGGTCCTGCGGATCGATTGGTACCATCCCCGAGCTTGTACGACCTTCGGAAGAGGTCGACCGACGAAATTCCCCCAAATCTGAGGAGATATTCTTGAATAACTTTTTTTGTGAAGGTCGGAGAGACTTGCAAGTAGGCTCTACCCCCACTAAATGGGGTAGCGCGCATCGATCGGTACCATCCTTGAGCTTCTCCGACTTTCGGAAGGGTTAGGGTTAGGGTTAGGGATGAAAGCACATAGGAGAAAGAGATATTCTTGAATAACTTTTTTTGTGAAGGTCGGAGAGACTTGCAAGTAGGCTCTACCCCCACTAAATGGGGTAGCGCGCATCGATCGGTACTATCCTTGAGCTTCTCCGACTTTCGGAAGGGTTAGGGTTAGGGTTAGGGATGAAAGCACATAGGAGAAAGAGATATTCTTGAATAACCTTTTTTGTGAAGGTCGGAGAGACTTGGAAAGTGGTTGCATCTGGACTAATTTGGGTCCTGCAGATCGATTGGTACCATCCCCGAGCTTGTACGACCTTCGGAAGAGGTCGACCGACGAAATTCCCCCAAATCTGAGGAGATATTCTTGAATAACTTTTTTTGTGAAGGTCGGAGAGACTTGCAAGTAGGCTCTACCCCCACTAAATGGGGTAGCGCGCATCGATCGGTACCATCCTTGAGCTTCTCCGACTTTCGGAAGGGTTAGGGTTAGGGTTAGGGATGAAAGCACATAGGAGAAAGAGATATTCTTGAATAACTTTTTTTGTGAAGGTCGGAGAGTCTTGGAAAGTGGTTGCATCTGGACTAATTTGGGTCCTGCGGATCGATTGGTACCATCCCCGAGCTTGTACGACCTTCGGAAGAGGTCGACCGACGAAATTCCCCCAAATCTGAGGAGATATTCTTGAATAACTTTTTTTGTGAAGGTCGGAGAGACTTACAAGTAGGCTCTACCCCCACTAAATGGGGTAGCGCGCATCGATCGGTACCATCCTTGAGCTTCTCCGACTTTCGGAAGGGTTAGGGTTAGGGTTAGGGATGAAAGCACATAGGAGAAAGAGATATTCTTGAATAACTTTTTTTGTGAAGGTCGGAGAGACTTGAAAAGTGGTTGCATCTGGACTAATTTGGGTCCTGCAGATCGATTGGTACCATCCCCGAGCTTGTACGACCTTCGGAAGAGGTCGACCGACGAAATTCCCCCAAATCTGAGGAGATATTCTTGAATAACTTTTTTTGTGAAGGTCGGAGAGACTTGCAAGTAGGCTCTACCCCCACTAAATGGGGTAGCGCGCATCGATCGGTACCATCCTTGAGCTTCTCCGACTTTCGGAAGGGTTAGGGTTAGGGTTAGGGATGAAAGCACATAGGAGAAAGAGATATTCTTGAATAACTTTTTTTGTGAAGGTCGGAGAGACTTGGAAAGTGGTTGCATCTGGACTAATTTGGGTCCTGCGGATCGATTGGTACCATCCCCGAGCTTGTACGACCTTCGGAAGAGGTCGACCGACGAAATTCCCCCAAATCTGAGGAGATATTCTTGAATAACTTTTTTTGTGAAGGTCGGAGAGACTTGCAAGTAGGCTCTACCCCCACTAAATGGGGTAGCGCGCATCGATCGGTACCATCCTTGAGCTTCTCCGACTTTCGGAAGGGTTAGGGTTAGGGTTAGGGATGAAAGCACATAGGAGAAAGAGATATTCTTGAATAACTTTTTTTGTGAAGGTCGGAGAGACTTGCAAGTAGGCTCTACCCCCACTAAATGGGGTTGCGCGCATCGATCGGTACCATCCTTGAGCTTCTCCGACTTTCGGAAGGGTTAGGGTTAGGGTTAGGGATGAAAGCACATAGGAGAAAGAGATATTCTTGAATAACTTTTTTTGTGAAGGTCGGAGAGACTTGGAAAGTGGTTGCATCTGGACTAATTTGGGTCCTGCGGATCGATTGGTACCATCCCCGAGCTTGTACGACCTTCGAAAGAGGTCGACCGACGAAATTCCCCCAAATCTGAGGAGATATTCTTGAATAACTTTTTTTGTGAAGGTCGGAGAGACTTGCAAGTAGGCTCTACCCCCACTAAATGGGGTAGCGCGCATCGATCGGTACCATCCTTGAGCTTCTCCGACTTTCGGAAGGGTTAGGGTTAGGGTTAGGGATGAAAGCACATAGGAGAAAGAGATATTCTTGAATAACTTTTTTTGTGAAGGTCGGAGAGACTTGCAAGTAGGCTCTACCCCCACTAAATGGGGTTGCGCGCATCGATCAGTACCATCCTTGAGCTTCTCCGACTTTCGGAAGGGTTAGGGTTAGGGATGAAAGCACATAGGAGAAAGAGATATTCTTGAATAACTTTTTTTGTGAAGGTCGGAGAGACTTGCAAGTAGGCTCTACCCCCACTAAATGGGGTAGCGCGCATCGATCGGTACCATCCTTGAGCTTCTCCGACTTTCGGAAGGGTTAGGGTTAGGGTTAGGGATGAAAGCACATAGGAGAAAGAGATATTCTTGAATAACTTTTTTTGTGAAGGTCGGAGAGACTTGCAAGTAGGCTCTAACCCCACTAAATGGGGTTGCGCGCATCGATCGGTACCATCCTTGAGCTTCTCCGACTTTCGGAAGGGTTAGGGTTAGGGATGAAAGCACATAGGAGAAAGAGATATTCTTGAATAACTTTTTTTGTGAAGGTCGGAGAGACTTGGAAAGTGGTTGCATCTGGACTAATTTGGGTCCTGCGGATCGATTGGTACCATCCCCGAGCTTGTACGACCTTCGGAAGAGGTCGACCGACGAAATTCCCCCAAATCTGAGGAGATATTCTTGAATAACTTTTTTTGTGAAGGTCGGAGAGACTTGCAAGTAGGCTCTACCCCCACTAAATGGGGTAACGCGCATGGATCGGTACCATCCTTGAGCTTCTCCGACTTTCGGAAGGGTTAGGGTTAGGGTTAGGGATGAAAGCACATAGGAGAAAGAGATATTCTTGAATAACTTTTTTTGTGAAGGTCGGAGAGACTTGCAAGTAGGCTCTACCCCCACTAAATGGGGTTGCGCGCATCGATCGGTACCATCCTTGAGCTTCTCCGACTTTCGGAAGGGTTAGGGTTAGGGTTAGGGATGAAAGCACATAGGAGAAAGAGATATTCTTGAATAACTTTTTTTGTGAAGGTCGGAGAGACTTGGAAAGTGGTTGCATCTGGACTAATTTGGGTCCTGCGGATCGATTGGTACCATCCCCGAGCTTGTACGACCTTCGAAAGAGGTCGACCGACGAAATTCCCCCAAATCTGAGGAGATATTCTTGAATAACTTTTTTTGTGAAGGTCGGAGAGACTTGCAAGTAGGCTCTACCCCCACTAAATGGGGTAGCGCGCATCGATCGGTACCATCTTTGAGCTTCTCCGACTTTCGGAAGGGTTAGGGTTAGGGTTAGGGATGAAAGCACATAGGAGAAAGAGATATTCTTGAATAACTTTTTTTGTGAAGGTCGGAGAGACTTGCAAGTAGGCTCTACCCCCACTAAATGGGGTAGCGCGCATCGATCGGTACTATCCTTGAGCTTCTCCGACTTTCGGAAGGGTTAGGGTTAGGGTTAGGGATGAAAGCACATAGGAGAAAGAGATATTCTTGAATAACTTTTTTGTGAAGGTCGGAGAGACTTGCAAGTAGGCTCTACCCCCACTAAATGGGGTTGCGCGCATCGATCGGTACCATCCTTGAGCTTCTCCGACTTTCGGAAGGGTTAGGGTTAGGGATGAAAGCACATAGGAGAAAGAGATATTCTTGGATAACTTTTTTTGTGAAGGTCGGAGAGACTTGCAAGTAGGCTTTACCCCCACTAAATGGGGTTGCGCGCATCGATCGGTACCATCCTTGAGCTTCTCCGACTTTCGGAAGGGTTAGGGTTAGGGTTAGGGATGAAAGCACATAGGAGAAAGAGATATTCTTGAATAACTTTTTTTGTGAAGGTCGGAGAGACTTGGAAAGTGGTTGCATCTGGACTAATTTGGGTCCTGCGGATCGATTGGTACCATCCCCGAGCTTGTACGACCTTCGAAAGAGGTCGACCGACGAAATTCCCCCAAATCTGAGGAGATATTCTTGAATAACTTTTTTTGTGAAGGTCGGAGAGACTTGCAAGTAGGCTCTACCCCCACTAAATGGGGTAGCGCGCATCGATCGGTACCATCCTTGAGCTTCTCCGACTTTCGGAAGGGTTAGGGTTAGGGTTAGGGATGAAAGCACATAGGAGAAAGAGATATTCTTGAATAACTTTTTTTGTGAAGGTCGGAGAGACTTGCAAGTAGGCTCTACCCCCACTAAATGGGGTTGCGCGCATCGATCAGTACCATCCTTGAGCTTCTCCGACTTTCGGAAGGGTTAGGGTTAGGGATGAAAGCACATAGGAGAAAGAGATATTCTTGAATAACTTTTTTTGTGAAGGTCGGAGAGACTTGCAAGTAGGCTCTACCCCCACTAAATGGGGTAGCGCGCATCGATCGGTACCATCCTTGAGCTTCTCCGACTTTCGGAAGGGTTAGGGTTAGGGTTAGGGATGAAAGCACATAGGAGAAAGAGATATTCTTGAATAACTTTTTTTGTGAAGGTCGGAGAGACTTGCAAGTAGGCTCTAACCCCACTAAATGGGGTTGCGCGCATCGATCGGTACCATCCTTGAGCTTCTCCGACTTTCGGAAGGGTTAGGGTTAGGGATGAAAGCACATAGGAGAAAGAGATATTCTTGAATAACTTTTTTTGTGAAGGTCGGAGAGACTTGGAAAGTGGTTGCATCTGGACTAATTTGGGTCCTGCGGATCGATTGGTACCATCCCCGAGCTTGTACGACCTTCGGAAGAGGTCGACCGACGAAATTCCCCCAAATCTGAGGAGATATTCTTGAATAACTTTTTTTGTGAAGGTCGGAGAGACTTGCAAGTAGGCTCTACCCCCACTAAATGGGGTAACGCGCATGGATCGGTACCATCCTTGAGCTTCTCCGACTTTCGGAAGGGTTAGGGTTAGGGTTAGGGATGAAAGCACATAGGAGAAAGAGATATTCTTGAATAACTTTTTTTGTGAAGGTCGGAGAGACTTGCAAGTAGGCTCTACCCCCACTAAATGGGGTTGCGCGCATCGATCGATACCATCCTTGAGCTTCTCCGACTTTCGGAAGGGTTAGGGTTAGGGTTAGGGATGAAAGCACATAGGAGAAAGAGATATTCTTGAATAACTTTTTTTGTGAAGGTCGGAGAGACTTGGAAAGTGGTTGCATCTGGACTAATTTGGGTCCTGCGGATCGATTGGTACCATCCCCGAGCTTGTACGACCTTCGAAAGAGGTCGACCGACGAAATTCCCCCAAATCTGAGGAGATATTCTTGAATAACTTTTTTTGTGAAGGTCGGAGAGACTTGCAAGTAGGCTCTACCCCCACTAAATGGGGTAGCGCGCATCGATCGGTACCATCTTTGAGCTTCTCCGACTTTCGGAAGGGTTAGGGTTAGGGTTAGGGATGAAAGCACATAGGAGAAAGAGATATTCTTGAATAACTTTTTTTGTGAAGGTCGGAGAGACTTGCAAGTAGGCTCTACCCCCACTAAATGGGGTAGCGCGCATCGATCGGTACTATCCTTGAGCTTCTCCGACTTTCGGAAGGGTTAGGGTTAGGGTTAGGGATGAAAGCACATAGGAGAAAGAGATATTCTTGAATAACTTTTTTGTGAAGGTCGGAGAGACTTGCAAGTAGGCTCTACCCCCACTAAATGGGGTTGCGCGCATCGATCGGTACCATCCTTGAGCTTCTCCGACTTTCGGAAGGGTTAGGGTTAGGGATGAAAGCACATAGGAGAAAGAGATATTCTTGGATAACTTTTTTTGTGAAGGTCGGAGAGACTTGCAAGTAGGCTCTACCCCCACTAAATGGGGTTGCGCGCATCGATCGGTACCATCCTTGAGCTTCTCCGACTTTCGGAAGGGTTAGGGTTAGGGTTAGGGATGAAAGCACATAGGAGAAAGAGATATTCTTGAATAACTTTTTTTGTGAAGGTCGGAGAGACTTGGAAAGTGGTTGCATCTGGACTAATTTGGGTCCTGCGGATCGATTGGTACCATCCCCGAGCTTGTACGACCTTCGAAAGAGGTCGACCGACGAAATTCCCCCAAATCTGAGGAGATATTCTTGAATAACTTTTTTTGTGAAGGTCGGAGAGACTTGCAAGTAGGCTCTACCCCCACTAAATGGGGTAGCGCGCATCGATCGGTACCATCATTGAGCTTCTCCGACTTTCGGAAGGGTTAGGGTTAGGGTTAGGGATGAAAGCACATAGGAGAAAGAGATATTCTTGAATAACTTTTTTTGTGAAGGTCGGAGAGACTTGCAAGTAGGCTCTACCCCCACTAAATGGGGTAGCGCGCATCGATCGGTACTATCCTTGAGCTTCTCCGACTTTCGGAAGGGTTAGGGTTAGGGTTAGGGATGAAAGCACATAGGAGAAAGAGATATTCTTGAATAACTTTTTTGTGAAGGTCGGAGAGACTTGCAAGTAGGCTCTACCCCCACTAAATGGGGTTGCGCGCATCGATCGGTACCATCCTTGAGCTTCTCCGACTTTCGGAAGGGTTAGGGTTAGGGTTAGGGATGAAAGCACATAGGAGAAAGAGATATTCTTGAATAACTTTTTTTGTGAAGGTCGGAGAGACTTGGAAAGTGGTTGCATCTGGACTAATTTGGGTCCTGCGGATCGATTGGTACCATCCCCGAGCTTGTACGACCTTCGGAAGAGGTCGACCGACGAAATTCCCCCAAATCTGAGGAGATATTCTTGAATAACTTTTTTTGTGAAGGTCGGAGAGACTTGCAAGTAGGCTCTACCCCCACTAAATGGGGTAGCGCGCATCGATCGGTACCATCCTTGAGCTTCTCCGACTTTCGGAAGGGTTAGGGTTAGGGTTAGGGATGAAAGCACATAGGAGAAAGAGATATTCTTGAATAACTTTTTTTGTGAAGGTCGGAGAGACTTGCAAGTAGGCTCTACCCCCACTAAATGGGGTTGCGCGCATCGATCGGTAACATCCTTGAGCTTCTCCGACTTTCGGAAGGGTTAGGGTTAGGGATGAAAGCACATAGGAGAAAGAGATATTCTTGAATAACTTTTTTTGTGAAGGTCGGAGAGACTTGAAAAGTGGTTGCATCTGGACTAATTTGGGTCCTGCGGATCGATTGGTACCATCCCCGAGCTTGTACGACCTTCGGAAGAGGTCGACCGACGAAATTCCCCCAAATCTGAGGAGATATTCTTGAATAACTTTTTTTGTGAAGGTCGGAGAGACTTGCAAGTAGGCTCTACCCCCACTAAATGGGGTTGCGCGCATCGATCGGTACCATCCTTGAGCTTCTCCGACTTTCGGAAGGGTTAGGGTTAGGGTTAGGGATGAAAGCACATTGGAGAAAGAGATATTCTTGAATAACTTTTTTTGTGAAGGTCGGAGAGACTTGGAAAGTGGTTGCATCTGGACTAATTTGGGTCCTGCGGATCGATTGGTACCATCCCCGAGCTTGTACGACCTTCGGAAGAGGTCGACCGACGAAATTCCCCCAAATCTGAGGAGATATTCTTGAATAACTTTTTTTGTGAAGGTCGGAGAGACTTGCAAGTAGGCTCTACCCCCACTAAATGGGGTAGCGCGCATCGATCGGTACCATTTTTGAGCTTCTCCGACTTTCGGAAGGGTTAGGGTTAGGGTTAGGGATGAAAGCACATAGGAGAAAGAGATATTCTTGAATAACTTTTTTTGTGAAGGTCGGAGAGACTTGCAAGTAGGCTCTACCCCCACTAAATGGGGTTGCGCGCATCGATCGGTACCATCCTTGAGCTTCTCCGACTTTCGGAAGGGTTAGGGTTAGGGTTAGGGATGAAAGCACATAGGAGAAAGAGATATTCTTGAATAACTTTTTTTGTGAAGGTCGGAGAGACTTGGAAAGTGGTTGCATCTGGACTAATTTGGGTCCTGCGGATCGATTGGTACCATCCCCGAGCTTGTACGACCTTCGAAAGAGGTCGACCGACGAAATTCCCCCAAATCTGAGGAGAGATTCTTGAATAACTTTTTTTGTGAAGGTCGGAGAGACTTGCAAGTAGGCTCTACCCCCACTAAATGGGGTAGCGCGCATCGATCGGTACCATCCTTGAGCTTCTCCGACTTTCGGAAGGGTTAGGGTTAGGGTTAGGGATGAAAGCACATAGGAGAAAGAGATATTCTTGAATAACTTTTTTTGTGAAGGTCGGAGAGACTTGCAAGTAGGCTCTACCCCCACTAAATGGGGTTGCGCGCATCGATCGGTACCATCCTTGAGCTTCTCCGACTTTCGGAAGGGTTAGGGTTAGGGATGAAAGCACATAGGAGAAAGAGATATTCTTGAATAACTTTTTTTGTGAAGGTCGGAGAGACTTGCAAGTAGGCTCTACCCCCACTAAATGGGGTAGCGCGCATCGATCGGTACCATCCTTGAGCTTCTCCGACTTTCGGAAGGGTTAGGGTTAGGGTTAGGGATGAAAGCACATAGGAGAAAGAGATATTCTTGAATAACTTTTTTTGTGAAGGTCGGAGAGACTTGGAAAGTGGTTGCATCTGGACTAATTGGGGTCCTGCGGATCGATTGGTACCATCCCCGAGCTTGTACGACCTTCGGAAGAGGTCGACCGACGAAATTCCCCCAAATCTGAGGAGATATTCTTGAATAACTTTTTTTGTGAAGGTCGGAGAGACTTGCAAGTAGGCTCTACCCCCACTAAATGGGGTAGCGCGCATCGATCGGTACCATCCTTGAGCTTCTCCGACTTTCGGAAGGGTTAGGGTTAGGGTTAGGGATGAAAGCACATAGGAGAAAGAGATATTCTTGAATAACTTTTTTTGTGAAGGTCGGAGAGACTTGCAAGTAGGCTCTACCCCCACTAAATGGGGTAGCGCGCATCGATCGGTACCATCCTTGAGCTTCTCCGACTTTCGGAAGGGTTAGGGTTAGGGTTAGGGATGAAAGCACATAGGAGAAAGAGATATTCTTGAATAACTTTTTTTGTGAAGGTCGGAGAGACTTGGAAAGTGGTTGCATCTGGACTAATTTGGGTCCTGCGGATCGATTGGTACCATCCCCGAGCTTGTACGACCTTCGAAAGAGGTCGACCGACGAAATTCCCCCAAATCTGAGGAGATATTCTTGAATAACTTTTTTTGTGAAGGTCAGAGAGACTTGCAAGTAGGCTCTACCCCCACTAAATGGGGTAGCGCGCATCGATCGGTACCATCCTTGAGCTTCTCCGACTTTCGGAAGGGTTAGGGTTAGGGTTAGGGATGAAAGCACATAGGAGAAAGAGATATTCTTGAATAACTTTTTTTGTGAAGGTCGGAGAGACTTGCAAGTAGGCTCTACCCCCACTAAATGGGGTAGCGCGCATCGATCGGTACCATCCTTGAGCTTCTCCGACTTTCGGAAGGGTTAGGGTTAGGGTTAGGGATGAAAGCACATAGGAGAAAGAGATATTCTTGAATAACTTTTTTTGTGAAGGTCGGAGAGACTTGGAAAGTGGTTGCATCTGGACTAATTTGGGTCCTGCGGATCGATTGGTACCATCCCCGAGCTTGTACGACCTTCGAAAGAGGTCGACCGACGAAATTCCCCCAAATCTGAGGAGATATTCTTGAATAACTTTTTTTGTGAAGGTCGGAAAGACTTGCAAGTAGGCTCTACCCCCACTAAATGGGGTTGCGCGCATCGATCGGTACCATCCTTGAGCTTCTCCGACTTTCGGAAGGGTTAGGGTTAGGGTTAGGGATGAAAGCACATAGGAGAAAGAGATATTCTTGAATAACTTTTTTTGTGAAGGTCGGAGAGACTTGGAAAGTGGTTGCATCTGGACTAATTTGGGTCCTGCGGATCGATTGGTACCATCCCCGAGCTTGTACGACCTTCGGAAGAGGTCGACCGACGAAATTCCCCCAAATCTGAGGAGATATTCTTGAATAACTTTTTTTGTGAAGGTCGGAGAGACTTGCAAGTAGGCTCTACCCCCACTAAATGGGGTAGCGCGCATCGATCGGTACCATCCTTGAGCTTCTCCGACTTTCGGAAGGGTTAGGGTTAGGGTTAGGGATGAAAGCACATAGGAGAAAGAGATATTCTTGAATAACTTTTTTTGTGAAGGTCGGAGAGACTTGCAAGTAGGCTCTACCCCCACTAAATGGGGTTGCGCGCATCGATCGGTAACATCCTTGAGCTTCTCCGACTTTCGGAAGGGTTAGGGTTAGGGATGAAAGCACATAGGAGAAAGAGATATTCTTGAATAACTTTTTTTGTGAAGGTCGGAGAGACTTGGAAAGTGGTTGCATCTGGACTAATTTGGGTCCTGCGGATCGATTGGTACCATCCCCGAGCTTGTACGACCTTCGGAAGAGGTCGACCGACGAAATTCCCCCAAATCTGAGGAGATATTCTTGAATAACTTTTTTTGTGAAGGTCGGAGAGACTTGCAAGTAGGCTCTACCCCCACTAAATGGGGTAGCGCGCATCGATCGGTACCATCCTTGAGCTTCTCCGACTTTCGGAAGGGTTAGGGTTAGGGTTAGGGATGAAAGCACATTGGAGAAAGAGATATTCTTGAATAACTTTTTTTGTGAAGGTCGGAGAGACTTGGAAAGTGGTTGCATCTGGACTAATTTGGGTCCTGCAAATCGATTGGTACCATCCCCGAGCTTGTACGACCTTCGGAAGAGGTCGACCGACGAAATTCCCCCAAATCTGAGGAGATATTCTTGAATAACTTTTTTTGTGAAGGTCGGAGAGACTTGCAAGTAGGCTCTACCCCCACTAAATGGGGTAGCGCGCATCGATCGGTACCATCCTTGAGCTTCTCCGACTTTCGGAAGGGTTAGGGTTAGGGTTAGGGATGAAAGCACATAGGAGAAAGAGATATTCTTGAATAACTTTTTTTGTGAAGGTCGGAGAGACTTGCAAGTAGGCTCTACCCCCACTAAATGGGGTTGCGCGCATCGATCGGTACCATCCTTGAGCTTCTCCGACTTTCGGAAGGGTTAGGGTTAGGGTTAGGGATGAAAGCACATAGGAGAAAGAGATATTCTTGAATAACTTTTTTTGTGAAGGTCGGAGAGACTTGGAAAGTGGTTGCATCTGGACTAATTTGGGTCCTGCGGATCGATTGGTACCATCCCCGAGCTTGTACGACCTTCGAAAGAGGTCGACCGACGAAATTCCCCCAAATCTGAGGAGAGATTCTTGAATAACTTTTTTTGTGAAGGTCGGAGAGACTTGCAAGTAGGCTCTACCCCCACTAAATGGGGTAGCGCGCATCGATCGGTACCATCCTTGAGCTTCTCCGACTTTCGGAAGGGTTAGGGTTAGGGTTAGGGATGAAAGCACATAGGAGAAAGAGATATTCTTGAATAACTTTTTTTGTGAAGGTCAGAGAGACTTGCAAGTAGGCTCTACCCCCACTAAATGGGGTAGCGCGCATCGATCGGTACCATCCTTGAGCTTCTCCGACTTTCGGAAGGGTTAGGGTTAGGGTTAGGGATGAAAGCACATAGGAGAAAGAGATATTCTTGAATAACTTTTTTTGTGAAGGTCGGAGAGACTTGCAAGTAGGCTCTACCCCCACTAAATGGGGTAGCGCGCATCGATCGGTACCATCCTTGAGCTTCTCCGACTTTCGGAAGGGTTAGGGTTAGGGTTAGGGATGAAAGCACATAGGAGAAAGAGATATTCTTGAATAACTTTTTTTGTGAAGGTCGGAGAGACTTGCAAGTAGGCTCTACCCCCACTAAATGGGGTTGCGCGCATCGATCGGTACTATCCTTGAGCTTCTCCGACTTTCGGAAGGGTTAGGGTTAGGGATGAAAGCACATAGGAGAAAGAGATATTCTTGAATAACTTTTTTTGTGAAGGTCGGAGAGACTTGCAAGTAGGCTCTACCCCCACTAAATGGGGTAGCGCGCATCGATCGGTACCATCCTTGAGCTTCTCCGACTTTCGGAAGGGTTAGGGTTAGGGTTAGGGATGAAAGCACATAGGAGAAAGAGATATTCTTGAATAACTTTTTTTGTGAAGGTCGGAGAGACTTGGAAAGTGGTTGCATCTGGACTAATTTGGGTCCTGCGGATCGATTGGTACCATCCCCGAGCTTGTACGACCTTCGGAAGAGGTCGACCGACGAAATTCCCCCAAATCTGAGGAGATATTCTTGAATAACTTTTTTTGTGAAGGTCGGAGAGACTTGCAAGTAGGCTCTACCCCCACTAAATGGGGTAGCGCGCATCGATCGGTACCATCCTTGAGCTTCTCCGACTTTCGGAAGGGTTAGGGTTAGGGTTAGGGATGAAAGCACATAGGAGAAAGAGATATTCTTGAATAACTTTTTTTGTGAAGGTCGGAGAGACTTGCAAGTAGGCTCTACCCCCACTAAATGGGGTAGCGCGCATCGATCGGTACCATCCTTGAGCTTCTCCGACTTTCGGAAGGGTTAGGGTTAGGGTTAGGGATGAAAGCACATAGGAGAAAGAGATATTCTTGAATAACTTTTTTTGTGAAGGTCGGAGAGACTTGGAAAGTGGTTGCATCTGGACTAATTTGGGTCCTGCGGATCGATTGGTACCATCCCCGAGCTTGTACGACCTTCGAAAGAGGTCGACCGACGAAATTCCCCCAAATCTGAGGAGATATTCTTGAATAACTTTTTTTGTGAAGGTCAGAGAGACTTGCAAGTAGGCTCTACCCCCACTAAATGGGGTAGCGCGCATCGATCGGTACCATCCTTGAGCTTCTCCGACTTTCGGAAGGGTTAGGGTTAGGGTTAGGGATGAAAGCACATAGGAGAAAGAGATATTCTTGAATAACTTTTTTTGTGAAGGTCGGAGAGACTTGCAAGTAGGCTCTACCCCCACTAAATGGGGTAGCTCACATCGATCGGTACCATCGTTGAGCTTCTCCGACTTTCGGAAGGGTTAGGGTTAGGGTTAGGGATGAAAGCACATAGGAGAAAGAGATATTCTTGAATAACTTTTTTTGTGAAGGTCGGAGAGACTTGGAAAGTGGTTGCATCTGGACTAATTTGGGTCCTGCGGATCGATTGGTACCATCCTTGAGCTTGTACGACCTTCGGAAGAGGTCGACCGACGAAATTCCCCCAAATCTGAGGAGATATTCTTGAATAACTTTTTTTGTGAAGGTCGGAGAGACTTGCAAGTAGGCTCTACCCCCACTAAATGGGGTAGCGCGCATCGATCGGTACCATCCTTGAGCTTCTCCGACTTTCGGAAGGGTTAGGGTTAGGGTTAGGGATGAAAGCACATAGGAGAAAGAGATATTCTTGAATAACTTTTTTTGTGAAGGTCGGAGAGACTTGCAAGTAGGCTCTACCCCCACTAAATGGGGTAGCGCGCATCGATCGGTACCATCCTTGAGCTTCTCCGACTTTCGGAAGGGTTAGGGTTAGGGTTAGGGATGAAAGCACATAGGAGAAAGAGATATTCTTGAATAACTTTTTTTGTGAAGGTCGGAGAGACTTGGAAAGTGGTTGCATCTGGACTAATTTGGGTCCTGCGGATCGATTGGTACCATCCCCGAGCTTGTACGACCTTCGAAAGAGGTCGACCGACGAAATTCCCCCAAATCTGAGGAGATATTCTTGAATAACTTTTTTTGTGAAGGTCGGAGAGACTTGCAAGTAGGCTCTACCCCCACTAAATGGGGTAGCGCGCATCGATCGGTACCATCCTTGAGCTTCTCCGACTTTCGGAAGGGTTAGGGTTAGGGTTAGGGATGAAAGCACATAGGAGAAAGAGATATTCTTGAATAACTTTTTTTGTGAAGGTCGGAGAGACTTGCAAGTAGGCTCTACCCCCACTAAATGGGGTAGCGCGCATCGATCGGTACTATCCTTGAGCTTCTCCGACTTTCGGAAGGGTTAGGGTTAGGGTTAGGGATGAAAGCACATAGGAGAAAGAGATATTCTTGAATAACTTTTTTTGTGAAGGTCGGAGAGACTTGGAAAGTGGTTGCATCTGGACTAATTTGGGTCCTGCGGATCGATTGGTACCATCCCCGAGCTTGTACGACCTTCGAAAGAGGTCGACCGACGAAATTCCCCCAAATCTGAGGAGATATTCTTGAATAACTTTTTTTGTGAAGGTCGGAAAGACTTGCAAGTAGGCTCTACCCCCACTAAATGGGGTTGCGCGCATCGATCGGTACCATCCTTGAGCTTCTCCGACTTTCGGAAGGGTTAGGGTTAGGGTTAGGGATGAAAGCACATAGGAGAAAGAGATATTCTTGAATAACTTTTTTTGTGAAGGTCGGAGAGACTTGGAAAGTGGTTGCATCTGGACTAATTTGGGTCCTGCGGATCGATTGGTACCATCCCCGAGCTTGTACGACCTTCGAAAGAGGTCGACCGACGAAATTCCCCCAAATCTGAGGAGATATTCTTGAATAACTTTTTTTGTGAAGGTCAGAGAGACTTGCAAGTAGGCTCTACCCCCACTAAATGGGGTAGCGCGCATCGATCGGTACCATCCTTGAGCTTCTCCGACTTTCGGAAGGGTTAGGGTTAGGGTTAGGGATGAAAGCACATAGGAGAAAGAGATATTCTTGAATAACTTTTTTTGTGAAGGTCGGAGAGACTTGCAAGTAGGCTCTACCCCCACTAAATGGGGTAGCGCGCATCGATCGGTACCATCCTTGAGCTTCTCCGACTTTCGGAAGGATTAGGGTTAGGGTTAGGGATGAAAGCACATAGGAGAAAGAGATATTCTTGAATAACTTTTTTTGTGAAGGTCGGAGAGACTTGGAAAGTGGTTGCATCTGGACTAATTTGGGTCCTGCGGATCGATTGGTACCATCCCCGAGCTTGTACGACCTTCGAAAGAGGTCGACCGACGAAATTCCCCCAAATCTGAGGAGATATTCTTGAATAACTTTTTTTGTGAAGGTCGGAAAGACTTGCAAGTAGGCTCTACCCCCACTAAATGGGGTTGCGCGCATCGATCGGTACCATCCTTGAGCTTCTCCGACTTTCGGAAGGGTTAGGGTTAGGGTTAGGGATGAAAGCACATAGGAGAAAGAGATATTCTTGAATAACTTTTTTTGTGAAGGTCGGAGAGACTTGGAAAGTGGTTGCATCTGGACTAATTTGGGTCCTGCGGATCGATTGGTACCATCCCCGAGCTTGTACGACCTTCGAAAGAGGTCGACCGACGAAATTCCCCCAAATCTGAGGAGATATTCTTGAATAACTTTTTTTGTGAAGGTCAGAGAGACTTGCAAGTAGGCTCTACCCCCACTAAATGGGGTAGCGCGCATCGATCGGTACCATCCTTGAGCTTCTCCGACTTTCGGAAGGGTTAGGGTTAGGGTTAGGGATGAAAGCACATAGGAGAAAGAGATATTCTTGAATAACTTTTTTTGTGAAGGTCGGAGAGACTTGCAAGTAGGCTCTACCCCCACTAAATGGGGTAGCGCGCATCGATCGGTACCATCCTTGAGCTTCTCCGACTTTCGGAAGGGTTAGGGTTAGGGTTAGGGATGAAAGCACATAGGAGAAAGAGATATTCTTGAATAACTTTTTTTGTGAAGGTCGGAGAGACTTGGAAAGTGGTTGCATCTGGACTAATTTGGGTCCTGCAGATCGATTGGTACCATCCCCGAGCTTGTACGACCTTCGAAAGAGGTCGACCGACGAAATTCCCCCAAATCTGAGGAGATATTCTTGAATAACTTTTTTTGTGAAGGTCGGAAAGACTTGCAAGTAGGCTCTACCCCCACTAAATGGGGTTGCGCGCATCGATCGGTACCATCCTTGAGCTTCTCCGACTTTCGGAAGGGTTAGGGTTAGGGTTAGGGATGAAAGCACATAGGAGAAAGAGATATTCTTGAATAACTTTTTTTGTGAAGGTCGGAGAGACTTGGAAAGTGGTTGCATCTGGACTAATTTGGGTCCTGCGGATCGATTGGTACCATCCCCGAGCTTGTACGACCTTCGGAAGAGGTCGACCGACGAAATTCCCCCAAATCTGAGGAGATATTCTTGAATAACTTTTTTTGTGAAGGTCGGAGAGACTTGCAAGTAGGCTCTACCCCCACTAAATGGGGTAGCGCGCATCGATCGGTACCATCCTTGAGCTTCTCCGACTTTCGGAAGGGTTAGGGTTAGGGTTAGGGATGAAAGCACATAGGAGAAAGAGATATTCTTGAATAACTTTTTTTGTGAAGGTCGGAGAGACTTGCAAGTAGGCTCTACCCCCACTAAATGGGGTTGCGCGCATCGATCGGTAACATCCTTGAGCTTCTCCGACTTTCGGAAGGGTTAGGGTTAGGGATGAAAGCACATAGGAGAAAGAGATATTCTTGAATAACTTTTTTTGTGAAGGTCGGAGAGACTTGGAAAGTGGTTGCATCTGGACTAATTTGGGTCCTGCGGATCGATTGGTACCATCCCCGAGCTTGTACGACCTTCGGAAGAGGTCGACCGACGAAATTCCCCCAAATCTGAGGAGATATTCTTGAATAACTTTTTTTGTGAAGGTCGGAGAGACTTGCAAGTAGGCTCTACCCCCACTAAATGGGGTAGCGCGCATCGATCGGTACCATCCTTGAGCTTCTCCGACTTTCGGAAGGGTTAGGGTTAGGGTTAGGGATGAAAGCACATTGGAGAAAGAGATATTCTTGAATAACTTTTTTTGTGAAGGTCGGAGAGACTTGAAAAGTGGTTGCATCTGGACTAATTTGGGTCCTGCAAATCGATTGGTACCATCCCCGAGCTTGTACGACCTTCGGAAGAGGTCGACCGACGAAATTCCCCCAAATCTGAGGAGATATTCTTGAATAACTTTTTTTGTGAAGGTCGGAGAGACTTGCAAGTAGGCTCTACCCCCACTAAATGGGGTAGCGCGCATCGATCGGTACCATCCTTGAGCTTCTCCGACTTTCGGAAGGGTTAGGGTTAGGGTTAGGGATGAAAGCACATAGGAGAAAGAGATATTCTTGAATAACTTTTTTTGTGAAGGTCGGAGAGACTTGCAAGTAGGCTCTACCCCCACTAAATGGGGTTGCGCGCATCGATCGGTACCATCCTTGAGCTTCTCCGACTTTCGGAAGGGTTAGGGTTAGGGTTAGGGATGAAAGCACATAGGAGAAAGAGATATTCTTGAATAACTTTTTTTGTGAAGGTCGGAGAGACTTGGAAAGTGGTTGCATCTGGACTAATTTGGGTCCTGCGGATCGATTGGTACCATCCCCGAGCTTGTACGACCTTCGGAAGAGGTCGACCGACGAAATTCCCCCAAATCTGAGGAGATATTCTTGAATAACTTTTTTTGTGAAGGTCGGAGAGACTTGCAAGTAGGCTCTACCCCCACTAAATGGGGTAGCGCGCATCGATCGGTACCATCCTTGAGCTTCTCCGACTTTCGGAAGGGTTAGGGTTAGGGTTAGGGATGAAAGCACATAGGAGAAAGAGATATTCTTGAATAACTTTTTTTGTGAAGGTCGGAGAGACTTGCAAGTAGGCTCTACCCCCACTAAATGGGGTTGCGCGCATCGATCGGTAACATCCTTGAGCTTCTCCGACTTTCGGAAGGGTTAGGGTTAGGGATGAAAGCACATAGGAGAAAGAGATATTCTTGAATAACTTTTTTTGTGAAGGTCGGAGAGACTTGGAAAGTGGTTGCATCTGGACTAATTTGGGTCCTGCGGATCGATTGGTACCATCCCCGAGCTTGTACGACCTTCGGAAGAGGTCGACCGACGAAATTCCCCCAAATCTGAGGAGATATTCTTGAATAACTTTTTTTGTGAAGGTCGGAGAGACTTGCAAGTAGGCTCTACCCCCACTAAATGGGGTAGCGCGCATCGATCGGTACCATCCTTGAGCTTCTCCGACTTTCGGAAAGGTTAGGGTTAGGGTTAGGGATGAAAGCACATAGGAGAAAGAGATATTCTTGAATAACTTTTTTTGTGAAGGTCGGAGAGACTTGGAAAGTGGTTGCATCTGGACTAATTTGGGTCCTGCAGATCGATTGGTACCATCCCCGAGCTTGTACGACCTTCGAAAGAGGTCGACCGACGAAATTCCCCCAAATCTGAGGAGATATTCTTGAATAACTTTTTTTGTGAAGGTCGGAAAGACTTGCAAGTAGGCTCTACCCCCACTAAATGGGGTTGCGCGCATCGATCGGTACCATCCTTGAGCTTCTCCGACTTTCGGAAGGGTTAGGGTTAGGGTTAGGGATGAAAGCACATAGGAGAAAGAGATATTCTTGAATAACTTTTTTTGTGAAGGTCGGAGAGACTTGGAAAGTGGTTGCATCTGGACTAATTTGGGTCCTGCGGATCGATTGGTACCATCCCCGAGCTTGTACGACCTTCGGAAGAGGTCGACCGACGAAATTCCCCCAAATCTGAGGAGATATTCTTGAATAACTTTTTTTGTGAAGGTCGGAGAGACTTGCAAGTAGGCTCTACCCCCACTAAATGGGGTAGCGCGCATCGATCGGTACCATCCTTGAGCTTCTCCGACTTTCGGAAGGGTTAGGGTTAGGGTTAGGGATGAAAGCACATAGGAGAAAGAGATATTCTTGAATAACTTTTTTTGTGAAGGTCGGAGAGACTTGCAAGTAGGCTCTACCCCCACTAAATGGGGTTGCGCGCATCGATCGGTAACATCCTTGAGCTTCTCCGACTTTCGGAAGGGTTAGGGTTAGGGATGAAAGCACATAGGAGAAAGAGATATTCTTGAATAACTTTTTTTGTGAAGGTCGGAGAGACTTGGAAAGTGGTTGCATCTGGACTAATTTGGGTCCTGCGGATCGATTGGTACCATCCCCGAGCTTGTACGACCTTCGGAAGAGGTCGACCGACGAAATTCCCCCAAATCTGAGGAGATATTCTTGAATAACTTTTTTTGTGAAGGTCGGAGAGACTTGCAAGTAGGCTCTACCCCCACTAAATGGGGTAGCGCGCATCGATCGGTACCATCCTTGAGCTTCTCCGACTTTCGGAAGGGTTAGGGTTAGGGTTAGGGATGAAAGCACATTGGAGAAAGAGATATTCTTGAATAACTTTTTTTGTGAAGGTCGGAGAGACTTGAAAAGTGGTTGCATCTGGACTAATTTGGGTCCTGCAAATCGATTGGTACCATCCCCGAGCTTGTACGACCTTCGGAAGAGGTCGACCGACGAAATTCCCCCAAATCTGAGGAGATATTCTTGAATAACTTTTTTTGTGAAGGTCGGAGAGACTTGCAAGTAGGCTCTACCCCCACTAAATGGGGTAGCGCGCATCGATCGGTACCATCCTTGAGCTTCTCCGACTTTCGGAAGGGTTAGGGTTAGGGTTAGGGATGAAAGCACATAGGAGAAAGAGATATTCTTGAATAACTTTTTTTGTGAAGGTCGGAGAGACTTGCAAGTAGGCTCTACCCCCACTAAATGGGGTTGCGCGCATCGATCGGTACCATCCTTGAGCTTCTCCGACTTTCGGAAGGGTTAGGGTTAGGGTTAGGGATGAAAGCACATAGGAGAAAGAGATATTCTTGAATAACTTTTTTTGTGAAGGTCGGAGAGACTTGGAAAGTGGTTGCATCTGGACTAATTTGGGTCCTGCGGATCGATTGGTACCATCCCCGAGCTTGTACGACCTTCGAAAGAGGTCGACCGACGAAATTCCCCCAAATCTGAGGAGAGATTCTTGAATAACTTTTTTTGTGAAGGTCGGAGAGACTTGCAAGTAGGCTCTACCCCCACTAAATGGGGTAGCGCGCATCGATCGGTACCATCCTTGAGCTTCTCCGACTTTCGGAAGGGTTAGGGTTAGGGTTAGGGATGAAAGCACATAGGAGAAAGAGATATTCTTGAATAACTTTTTTTGTGAAGGTCGGAGAGACTTGCAAGTAGGCTCTACCCCCACTAAATGGGGTTGCGCGCATCGATCGGTACCATCCTTGAGCTTCTCCGACTTTCGGAAGGGTTAGGGTTAGGGATGAAAGCACATAGGAGAAAGAGATATTCTTGAATAACTTTTTTTGTGAAGGTCGGAGAGACTTGCAAGTAGGCTCTACCCCCACTAAATGGGGTAGCGCACATCGATCGGTACCATCCTTGAGCTTCTCCGACTTTCGGAAGGGTTAGGGTTAGGGTTAGGGATGAAAGCACATAGGAGAAAGAGATATTCTTGAATAACTTTTTTTGTGAAGGTCGGAGAGACTTGCAAGTAGGCTCTACCCCCACTAAATGGGGTTGCGCGCATCGATCGGTACCATCCTTGAGCTTCTCCGACTTTCGGAAGGGTTAGGGTTAGGGATGAAAGCACATAGGAGAAAGAGATATTCTTGAATAACTTTTTTTGTGAAGGTCAGAGAGACTTGGAAAGTGGTTGCATCTGGACTAATTTGGGTCCTGCGGATCGATTGGTACCATCCCCGAGCTTGTACGACCTTCGGAAGAGGTCGACCGACGAAATTCCCCCAAATCTGAGGAGATATTCTTGAATAACTTTTTTTGTGAAGGTCGGAGAGACTTGCAAGTAGGCTCTACCCCCACTAAATGGGGTAGCGCGCATCGATCGGTACCATCTTTGAGCTTCTCCGACTTTCGGAAGGGTTAGGGTTAGGGTTAGGGATGAAAGCACATAGGAGAAAGAGATATTCTTGAATAACTTTTTTTGTGAAGGTCGGAGAGACTTGCAAGTAGGCTCTACCCCCACTAAATGGGGTAGCGCGCATCGATCGGTACCATCCTTGAGCTTCTCCGACTTTCGGAAGGGTTAGGGTTAGGGTTAGGGATGAAAGCACATAGGAGAAAGAGATATTCTTGAATAA
This sequence comes from Limanda limanda, assembly GCF_963576545.1. Lineage (NCBI taxonomy): Eukaryota > Metazoa > Chordata > Actinopteri > Pleuronectiformes > Pleuronectidae > Limanda > Limanda limanda. The sequence goes on along the minus strand of NW_026870568.1, from coordinate 106,956 downwards.
CTTTTTTTGTGAAGGTCGGAGAGACTTGGAAAGTGGTTGCATCTGGACTAATTTGGGTCCTGCAGATCGATTGGTACCATCCCCGAGCTTGTACGACCTTCGGAAGAGGTCGACCGACGAAATTCCCCCAAATCTGAGGAGATATTCTTGAATAACTTTTTTTGTGAAGGTCGGAGAGACTTGCAAGTAGGCTCTACCCCCACTAAATGGGGTAGCGCACATCGATCGGTACCATCCTTGAGCTTCTCCGACTTTCGGAAGGGTTAGGGTTAGGGTTAGGGATGAAAGCACATAGGAGAAAGAGATATTCTTGAATAACTTTTTTTGTGAAGGTCGGAGAGACTTGGAAAGTGGTTGCATCTGGACTAATTTGGGTCCTGCGGATCGATTGGTACCATCCCCGAGCTTGTACGACCTTCGGAAGAGGTCGACCGACGAAATTCCCCCAAATCTGAGGAGATATTCTTGAATAACTTTTTTTGTGAAGGTCGGAGAGACTTGCAAGTAGGCTCTACCCCCACTAAATGGGGTAGCGCGCATCGATCGGTACCATCCTTGAGCTTCTCCGACTTTCGGAAGGGTTAGGGTTAGGGTTAGGGATGAAAGCACATAGGAGAAAGAGATATTCTTGAATAACTTTTTTTGTGAAGGTCGGAGAGACTTGAAAAGTGGTTGCATCTGGACTAATTTGGGTCCTGCAGATCGATTGGTACCATCCCCGAGCTTGTACGACCTTCGGAAGAGGTCGACCGACGAAATTCCCCCAAATCTGAGGAGATATTCTTGAATAACTTTTTTTGTGAAGGTCGGAGAGACTTGCAAGTAGGCTCTACCCCCACTAAATGGGGTAGCGCGCATCGATCGGTACCATCCTTGAGCTTCTCCGACTTTCGGAAGGGTTAGGGTTAGGGTTAGGGATGAAAGCACATAGGAGAAAGAGATATTCTTGAATAACTTTTTTTGTGAAGGTCGGAGAGACTTGGAAAGTGGTTGCATCTGGACTAATTTGGGTCCTGCGGATCGATTGGTACCATCCCCGAGCTTGTACGACCTTCGGAAGAGGTCGACCGACGAAATTCCCCCAAATCTGAGGAGATATTCTTGAATAACTTTTTTTGTGAAGGTCGGAGAGACTTGCAAGTAGGCTCTACCCCCACTAAATGGGGTAGCGCGCATCGATCGGTACCATCCTTGAGCTTCTCCGACTTTCGGAAGGGTTAGGGTTAGGGTTAGGGATGAAAGCACATAGGAGAAAGAGATATTCTTGAATAACTTTTTTTGTGAAGGTCGGAGAGACTTGCAAGTAGGCTCTACCCCCACTAAATGGGGTTGCGCGCATCGATCGGTACCATCCTTGAGCTTCTCCGACTTTCGGAAGGGTTAGGGTTAGGGTTAGGGATGAAAGCACATAGGAGAAAGAGATATTCTTGAATAACTTTTTTTGTGAAGGTCGGAGAGACTTGGAAAGTGGTTGCATCTGGACTAATTTGGGTCCTGCAGATCGATTGGTACCATCCCCGAGCTTGTACGACCTTCGAAAGAGGTCGACCGACGAAATTCCCCCAAATCTGAGGAGATATTCTTGAATAACTTTTTTTGTGAAGGTCGGAGAGACTTGCAAGTAGGCTCTACCCCCACTAAATGGGGTAGCGCGCATCGATCGGTACCATCCTTGAGCTTCTCCGACTTTCGGAAGGGTTAGGGTTAGGGTTAGGGATGAAAGCACATAGGAGAAAGAGATATTCTTGAATAACTTTTTTTGTGAAGGTCGGAGAGACTTGCAAGTAGGCTCTACCCCCACTAAATGGGGTTGCGCGCATCGATCAGTACCATCCTTGAGCTTCTCCGACTTTCGGAAGGGTTAGGGTTAGGGATGAAAGCACATAGGAGAAAGAGATATTCTTGAATAACTTTTTTTGTGAAGGTCGGAGAGACTTGCAAGTAGGCTCTACCCCCACTAAATGGGGTAGCGCACATCGATCGGTACCATCCTTGAGCTTCTCCGACTTTCGGAAGGGTTAGGGTTAGGGTTAGGGATGAAAGCACATAGGAGAAAGAGATATTCTTGAATAACTTTTTTTGTGAAGGTCGGAGAGACTTGCAAGTAGGCTCTACCCCCACTAAATGGGGTTGCGCGCATCGATCGGTACCATCCTTGAGCTTCTCCGACTTTCGGAAGGGTTAGGGTTAGGGATGAAAGCACATAGGAGAAAGAGATATTCTTGAATAACTTTTTTTGTGAAGGTCGGAGAGACTTGCAAGTAGGCTCTACCCCCACTAAATGGGGTAGCGCACATCGATCGGTACCATCCTTGAGCTTCTCCGACTTTCGGAAGGGTTAGGGTTAGGGTTAGGGATGAAAGCACATAGGAGAAAGAGATATTCTTGAATAACTTTTTTTGTGAAGGTCGGAGAGACTTGCAAGTAGGCTCTACCCCCACTAAATGGGGTTGCGCGCATCGATCGGTACCATCCTTGAGCTTCTCCGACTTTCGGAAGGGTTAGGGTTAGGGATGAAAGCACATAGGAGAAAGAGATATTCTTGAATAACTTTTTTTGTGAAGGTCAGAGAGACTTGGAAAGTGGTTGCATCTGGACTAATTTGGGTCCTGCGGATCGATTGGTACCATCCCCGAGCTTGTACGACCTTCGGAAGAGGTCGACCGACGAAATTCCCCCAAATCTGAGGAGATATTCTTGAATAACTTTTTTTGTGAAGGTCGGAGAGACTTGCAAGTAGGCTCTACCCCCACTAAATGGGGTAGCGCGCATCGATCGGTACCATCTTTGAGCTTCTCCGACTTTCGGAAGGGTTAGGGTTAGGGTTAGGGATGAAAGCACATAGGAGAAAGAGATATTCTTGAATAACTTTTTTTGTGAAGGTCGGAGAGACTTGCAAGTAGGCTCTACCCCCACTAAATGGGGTAGCGCGCATCGATCGGTACCATCCTTGAGCTTCTCCGACTTTCGGAAGGGTTAGGGTTAGGGTTAGGGATGAAAGCACATAGGAGAAAGAGATATTCTTGAATAACTTTTTTTGTGAAGGTCGGAGAGACTTGGAAAGTGGTTGCATCTGGACTAATTTGGGTCCTGCAGATCGATTGGTACCATCCCCGAGCTTGTACGACCTTCGGAAGAGGTCGACCGACGAAATTCCCCCAAATCTGAGGAGATATTCTTGAATAACTTTTTTTGTGAAGGTCGGAGAGACTTGCAAGTAGGCTCTACCCCCACTAAATGGGGTAGCGCACATCGATCGGTACCATCCTTGAGCTTCTCCGACTTTCGGAAGGGTTAGGGTTAGGGTTAGGGATGAAAGCACATAGGAGAAAGAGATATTCTTGAATAACTTTTTTTGTGAAGGTCGGAGAGACTTGGAAAGTGGTTGCATCTGGACTAATTTGGGTCCTGCGGATCGATTGGTACCATCCCCGAGCTTGTACGACCTTCGGAAGAGGTCGACCGACGAAATTCCCCCAAATCTGAGGAGATATTCTTGAATAACTTTTTTTGTGAAGGTCGGAGAGACTTGCAAGTAGGCTCTACCCCCACTAAATGGGGTAGCGCGCATCGATCGGTACCATCCTTGAGCTTCTCCGACTTTCGGAAGGGTTAGGGTTAGGGTTAGGGATGAAAGCACATAGGAGAAAGAGATATTCTTGAATAACTTTTTTTGTGAAGGTCGGAGAGACTTGAAAAGTGGTTGCATCTGGACTAATTTGGGTCCTGCAGATCGATTGGTACCATCCCCGAGCTTGTACGACCTTCGGAAGAGGTCGACCGACGAAATTCCCCCAAATCTGAGGAGATATTCTTGAATAACTTTTTTTGTGAAGGTCGGAGAGACTTGCAAGTAGGCTCTACCCCCACTAAATGGGGTAGCGCGCATCGATCGGTACCATCCTTGAGCTTCTCCGACTTTCGGAAGGGTTAGGGTTAGGGTTAGGGATGAAAGCACATAGGAGAAAGAGATATTCTTGAATAACTTTTTTTGTGAAGGTCGGAGAGACTTGGAAAGTGGTTGCATCTGGACTAATTTGGGTCCTGCGGATCGATTGGTACCATCCCCGAGCTTGTACGACCTTCGGAAGAGGTCGACCGACGAAATTCCCCCAAATCTGAGGAGATATTCTTGAATAACTTTTTTTGTGAAGGTCGGAGAGACTTGCAAGTAGGCTCTACCCCCACTAAATGGGGTAGCGCGCATCGATCGGTACCATCCTTGAGCTTCTCCGACTTTCGGAAGGGTTAGGGTTAGGGTTAGGGATGAAAGCACATAGGAGAAAGAGATATTCTTGAATAACTTTTTTTGTGAAGGTCGGAGAGACTTGCAAGTAGGCTCTACCCCCACTAAATGGGGTTGCGCGCATCGATCGGTACCATCCTTGAGCTTCTCCGACTTTCGGAAGGGTTAGGGTTAGGGTTAGGGATGAAAGCACATAGGAGAAAGAGATATTCTTGAATAACTTTTTTTGTGAAGGTCGGAGAGACTTGGAAAGTGGTTGCATCTGGACTAATTTGGGTCCTGCAGATCGATTGGTACCATCCCCGAGCTTGTACGACCTTCGGAAGAGGTCGACCGACGAAATTCCCCCAAATCTGAGGAGATATTCTTGAATAACTTTTTTTGTGAAGGTCGGAGAGACTTGCAAGTAGGCTCTACCCCCACTAAATGGGGTAGCGCACATCGATCGGTACCATCCTTGAGCTTCTCCGACTTTCGGAAGGGTTAGGGTTAGGGTTAGGGATGAAAGCACATAGGAGAAAGAGATATTCTTGAATAACTTTTTTTGTGAAGGTCGGAGAGACTTGGAAAGTGGTTGCATCTGGACTAATTTGGGTCCTGCGGATCGATTGGTACCATCCCCGAGCTTGTACGACCTTCGGAAGAGGTCGACCGACGAAATTCCCCCAAATCTGAGGAGATATTCTTGAATAACTTTTTTTGTGAAGGTCGGAGAGACTTGCAAGTAGGCTCTACCCCCACTAAATGGGGTAGCGCGCATCGATCGGTACCATCCTTGAGCTTCTCCGACTTTCGGAAGGGTTAGGGTTAGGGTTAGGGATGAAAGCACATAGGAGAAAGAGATATTCTTGAATAACTTTTTTTGTGAAGGTCGGAGAGACTTGAAAAGTGGTTGCATCTGGACTAATTTGGGTCCTGCAGATCGATTGGTACCATCCCCGAGCTTGTACGACCTTCGGAAGAGGTCGACCGACGAAATTCCCCCAAATCTGAGGAGATATTCTTGAATAACTTTTTTTGTGAAGGTCGGAGAGACTTGCAAGTAGGCTCTACCCCCACTAAATGGGGTAGCGCGCATCGATCGGTACCATCCTTGAGCTTCTCCGACTTTCGGAAGGGTTAGGGTTAGGGTTAGGGATGAAAGCACATAGGAGAAAGAGATATTCTTGAATAACTTTTTTTGTGAAGGTCGGAGAGACTTGGAAAGTGGTTGCATCTGGACTAATTTGGGTCCTGCGGATCGATTGGTACCATCCCCGAGCTTGTACGACCTTCGGAAGAGGTCGACCGACGAAATTCCCCCAAATCTGAGGAGATATTCTTGAATAACTTTTTTTGTGAAGGTCGGAGAGACTTGCAAGTAGGCTCTACCCCCACTAAATGGGGTAGCGCGCATCGATCGGTACCATCCTTGAGCTTCTCCGACTTTCGGAAGGGTTAGGGTTAGGGTTAGGGATGAAAGCACATAGGAGAAAGAGATATTCTTGAATAACTTTTTTTGTGAAGGTCGGAGAGACTTGCAAGTAGGCTCTACCCCCACTAAATGGGGTTGCGCGCATCGATCGGTACCATCCTTGAGCTTCTCCGACTTTCGGAAGGGTTAGGGTTAGGGTTAGGGATGAAAGCACATAGGAGAAAGAGATATTCTTGAATAACTTTTTTTGTGAAGGTCGGAGAGACTTGGAAAGTGGTTGCATCTGGACTAATTTGGGTCCTGCAGATCGATTGGTACCATCCCCGAGCTTGTACGACCTTCGAAAGAGGTCGACCGACGAAATTCCCCCAAATCTGAGGAGATATTCTTGAATAACTTTTTTTGTGAAGGTCGGAGAGACTTGCAAGTAGGCTCTACCCCCACTAAATGGGGTAGCGCGCATCGATCGGTACCATCCTTGAGCTTCTCCGACTTTCGGAAGGGTTAGGGTTAGGGTTAGGGATGAAAGCACATAGGAGAAAGAGATATTCTTGAATAACTTTTTTTGTGAAGGTCGGAGAGACTTGCAAGTAGGCTCTACCCCCACTAAATGGGGTTGCGCGCATCGATCAGTACCATCCTTGAGCTTCTCCGACTTTCGGAAGGGTTAGGGTTAGGGATGAAAGCACATAGGAGAAAGAGATATTCTTGAATAACTTTTTTTGTGAAGGTCGGAGAGACTTGCAAGTAGGCTCTACCCCCACTAAATGGGGTAGCGCACATCGATCGGTACCATCCTTGAGCTTCTCCGACTTTCGGAAGGGTTAGGGTTAGGGTTAGGGATGAAAGCACATAGGAGAAAGAGATATTCTTGAATAACTTTTTTTGTGAAGGTCGGAGAGACTTGCAAGTAGGCTCTAACCCCACTAAATGGGGTTGCGCGCATCGATCGGTACCATCCTTGAGCTTCTCCGACTTTCGGAAGGGTTAGGGTTAGGGATGAAAGCACATAGGAGAAAGAGATATTCTTGAATAACTTTTTTTGTGAAGGTCGGAGAGACTTGGAAAGTGGTTGCATCTGGACTAATTTGGGTCCTGCGGATCGATTGGTACCATCCCCGAGCTTGTACGACCTTCGGAAGAGGTCGACCGACGAAATTCCCCCAAATCTGAGGAGATATTCTTGAATAACTTTTTTTGTGAAGGTCGGAGAGACTTGCAAGTAGGCTCTACCCCCACTAAATGGGGTAGCGCGCATCGATCGGTACCATCCTTGAGCTTCTCCGACTTTCGGAAGGGTTAGGGTTAGGGTTAGGGATGAAAGCACATAGGAGAAAGAGATATTCTTGAATAACTTTTTTTGTGAAGGTCGGAGAGACTTGCAAGTAGGCTCTACCCCCACTAAATGGGGTTGCGCGCATCGATCGGTACCATCCTTGAGCTTCTCCGACTTTCGGAAGGGTTAGGGTTAGGGTTAGGGATGAAAGCACATAGGAGAAAGAGATATTCTTGAATAACTTTTTTTGTGAAGGTCGGAGAGACTTGGAAAGTGGTTGCATCTGGACTAATTTGGGTCCTGCGGATCGATTGGTACCATCCCCGAGCTTGTACGACCTTCGAAAGAGGTCGACCGACGAAATTCCCCCAAATCTGAGGAGATATTCTTGAATAACTTTTTTTGTGAAGGTCGGAGAGACTTGCAAGTAGGCTCTACCCCCACTAAATGGGGTAGCGCGCATCGATCGGTACCATCCTTGAGCTTCTCCGACTTTCGGAAGGGTTAGGGTTAGGGATGAAAGCACATAGGAGAAAGAGATATTCTTGAATAACTTTTTTTGTGAAGGTCGGAGAGACTTGCAAGTAGGCTCTACCCCCACTAAATGGGGTTGCGCGCATCGATCAGTACCATCCTTGAGCTTCTCCGACTTTCGGAAGGGTTAGGGTTAGGGATGAAAGCACATAGGAGAAAGAGATATTCTTGAATAACTTTTTTTGTGAAGGTCGGAGAGACTTGCAAGTAGGCTCTACCCCCACTAAATGGGGTAGCGCACATCGATCGGTACCATCCTTGAGCTTCTCCGACTTTCGGAAGGGTTAGGGTTAGGGTTAGGGATGAAAGCACATAGGAGAAAGAGATATTCTTGAATAACTTTTTTTGTGAAGGTCGGAGAGACTTGCAAGTAGGCTCTAACCCCACTAAATGGGGTTGCGCGCATCGATCGGTACCATCCTTGAGCTTCTCCGACTTTCGGAAGGGTTAGGGTTAGGGATGAAAGCACATAGGAGAAAGAGATATTCTTGAATAACCTTTTTTTGTGAAGGTCGGAGAGACTTGGAAAGTGGTTGCATCTGGACTAATTTGGGTCCTGCGGATCGATTGGTACCATCCCCGAGCTTGTACGACCTTCGGAAGAGGTCGACCGACGAAATTCCCCCAAATCTGAGGAGATATTCTTGAATAACTTTTTTTGTGAAGGTCGGAGAGACTTGCAAGTAGGCTCTACCCCCACTAAATGGGGTAGCGCGCATCGATCGGTACCATCCTTGAGCTTCTCCGACTTTCGGAAGGGTTAGGGTTAGGGTTAGGGATGAAAGCACATAGGAGAAAGAGATATTCTTGAATAACTTTTTTTGTGAAGGTCGGAGAGACTTGCAAGTAGGCTCTACCCCCACTAAATGGGGTTGCGCGCATCGATCGGTACCATCCTTGAGCTTCTCCGACTTTCGGAAGGGTTAGGGTTAGGGTTAGGGATGAAAGCACATAGGAGAAAGAGATATTCTTGAATAACTTTTTTTGTGAAGGTCGGAGAGACTTGGAAAGTGGTTGCATCTGGACTAATTTGGGTCCTGCGGATCGATTGGTACCATCCCCGAGCTTGTACGACCTTCGAAAGAGGTCGACCGACGAAATTCCCCCAAATCTGAGGAGATATTCTTGAATAACTTTTTTTGTGAAGGTCGGAGAGACTTGCAAGTAGGCTCTACCCCCACTAAATGGGGTAGCGCGCATCGATCGGTACCATCCTTGAGCTTCTCCGACTTTCGGAAGGGTTAGGGTTAGGGATGAAAGCACATAGGAGAAAGAGATATTCTTGAATAACTTTTTTTGTGAAGGTCGGAGAGACTTGCAAGTAGGCTCTACCCCCACTAAATGGGGTTGCGCGCATCGATCAGTACCATCCTTGAGCTTCTCCGACTTTCGGAAGGGTTAGGGTTAGGGATGAAAGCACATAGGAGAAAGAGATATTCTTGAATAACTTTTTTTGTGAAGGTCGGAGAGACTTGCAAGTAGGCTCTACCCCCACTAAATGGGGTAGCGCACATCGATCGGTACCATCCTTGAGCTTCTCCGACTTTCGGAAGGGTTAGGGTTAGGGTTAGGGATGAAAGCACATAGGAGAAAGAGATATTCTTGAATAACTTTTTTTGTGAAGGTCGGAGAGACTTGCAAGTAGGCTCTAACCCCACTAAATGGGGTTGCGCGCATCGATCGGTACCATCCTTGAGCTTCTCCGACTTTCGGAAGGGTTAGGGTTAGGGATGAAAGCACATAGGAGAAAGAGATATTCTTGAATAACTTTTTTTGTGAAGGTCGGAGAGACTTGGAAAGTGGTTGCATCTGGACTAATTTGGGTCCTGCGGATCGATTGGTACCATCCCCGAGCTTGTACGACCTTCGGAAGAGGTCGACCGACGAAATTCCCCCAAATCTGAGGAGATATTCTTGAATAACTTTTTTTGTGAAGGTCGGAGAGACTTGCAAGTAGGCTCTACTCCCACTAAATGGGGTAGCGCGCATGGATCGGTACCATCCTTGAGCTTCTCCGACTTTCGGAAGGGTTAGGGTTAGGGTTAGGGATGAAAGCACATAGGAGAAAGAGATATTCTTGAATAACTTTTTTTGTGAAGGTCGGAGAGACTTGCAAGTAGGCTCTACCCCCACTAAATGGGGTTGCGCACATCGATCGGTACCATCCTTGAGCTTCTCCGACTTTCGGAAGGGTTAGGGTTAGGGTTAGGGATGAAAGCACATAGGAGAAAGAGATATTCTTGAATAACTTTTTTTGTGAAGGTCGGAGAGACTTGGAAAGTGGTTGCATCTGGACTAATTTGGGTCCTGCGGATCGATTGGTACCATCCCCGAGCTTGTACGACCTTCGAAAGAGGTCGACCGACGAAATTCCCCCAAATCTGAGGAGATATTCTTGAATAACTTTTTTTGTGAAGGTCGGAGAGACTTGCAAGTAGGCTCTACCCCCACTAAATGGGGTAGCGCGCATCGATCGGTACCATCTTTGAGCTTCTCCGACTTTCGGAAGGGTTAGGGTTAGGGTTAGGGATGAAAGCACATAGGAGAAAGAGATATTCTTGAATAACTTTTTTTGTGAAGGTCGGAGAGACTTGCAAGTAGGCTCTACCCCCACTAAATGGGGTAGCGCGCATCGATCGGTACTATCCTTGAGCTTCTCCGACTTTCGGAAGGGTTAGGGTTAGGGTTAGGGATGAAAGCACATAGGAGAAAGAGATATTCTTGAATAACTTTTTTGTGAAGGTCGGAGAGACTTGCAAGTAGGCTCTACCCCCACTAAATGGGGTTGCGCGCATCGATCGGTACCATCCTTGAGCTTCTCCGACTTTCGGAAGGGTTAGGGTTAGGGATGAAAGCACATAGGAGAAAGAGATATTCTTGAATAACTTTTTTTGTGAAGGTCGGAGAGACTTGCAAGTAGGCTCTACCCCCACTAAATGGGGTTGCGCGCATCGATCGGTACCATCCTTGAGCTTCTCCGACTTTCGGAAGGGTTAGGGTTAGGGTTAGGGATGAAAGCACATAGGAGAAAGAGATATTCTTGAATAACTTTTTTTGTGAAGGTCGGAGAGACTTGGAAAGTGGTTGCATCTGGACTAATTTGGGTCCTGCGGATCGATTGGTACCATCCCCGAGCTTGTACGACCTTCGAAAGAGGTCGACCGACGAAATTCCCCCAAATCTGAGGAGATATTCTTGAATAACTTTTTTTGTGAAGGTCGGAGAGACTTGCAAGTAGGCTCTACCCCCACTAAATGGGGTAGCGCGCATCGATCGGTACCATCCTTGAGCTTCTCCGACTTTCGGAAGGGTTAGGGTTAGGGATGAAAGCACATAGGAGAAAGAGATATTCTTGAATAACTTTTTTTGTGAAGGTCGGAGAGACTTGGAAAGTGGTTGCATCTGGACTAATTTGGGTCCTGCGGATCGATTGGTACCATCCCCGAGCTTGTACGACCTTCGGAAGAGGTCGACCGACGAAATTCCCCCAAATCTGAGGAGATATTCTTGAATAACTTTTTTTGTGAAGGTCGGAGAGACTTGCAAGTAGGCTCTACTCCCACTAAATGGGGTAGCGCGCATGGATCGGTACCATCCTTGAGCTTCTCCGACTTTCGGAAGGGTTAGGGTTAGGGTTAGGGATGAAAGCACATAGGAGAAAGAGATATTCTTGAATAACTTTTTTTGTGAAGGTCGGAGAGACTTGCAAGTAGGCTCTACCCCCACTAAATGGGGTTGCGCACATCGATCGGTACCATCCTTGAGCTTCTCCGACTTTCGGAAGGGTTAGGGTTAGGGATGAAAGCACATAGGAGAAAGAGATATTCTTGAATAACTTTTTTTGTGAAGGTCGGAGAGACTTGGAAAGTGGTTGCATCTGGACTAATTTGGGTCCTGCGGATCGATTGGTACCATCCCCGAGCTTGTACGACCTTCGAAAGAGGTCGACCGACGAAATTCCCCCAAATCTGAGGAGATATTCTTGAATAACTTTTTTTGTGAAGGTCGGAGAGACTTGCAAGTAGGCTCTACCCCCACTAAATGGGGTAGCGCGCATCGATCGGTACCATCTTTGAGCTTCTCCGACTTTCGGAAGGGTTAGGGTTAGGGTTAGGGATGAAAGCACATAGGAGAAAGAGATATTCTTGAATAACTTTTTTTGTGAAGGTCGGAGAGACTTGCAAGTAGGCTCTACCCCCACTAAATGGGGTAGCGCGCATCGATCGGTACTATCCTTGAGCTTCTCCGACTTTCGGAAGGGTTAGGGTTAGGGTTAGGGATGAAAGCACATAGGAGAAAGAGATATTCTTGAATAACTTTTTTGTGAAGGTCGGAGAGACTTGCAAGTAGGCTCTACCCCCACTAAATGGGGTTGCGCGCATCGATCGGTACCATCCTTGAGCTTCTCCGACTTTCGGAAGGGTTAGGGTTAGGGATGAAAGCACATAGGAGAAAGAGATATTCTTGAATAACTTTTTTTGTGAAGGTCGGAGAGACTTGCAAGTAGGCTCTACCCCCACTAAATGGGGTTGCGCGCATCGATCGGTACCATCCTTGAGCTTCTCCGACTTTCGGAAGGGTTAGGGTTAGGGTTAGGGATGAAAGCACATAGGAGAAAGAGATATTCTTGAATAACTTTTTTTGTGAAGGTCGGAGAGACTTGGAAAGTGGTTGCATCTGGACTAATTTGGGTCCTGCGGATCGATTGGTACCATCCCCGAGCTTGTACGACCTTCGAAAGAGGTCGACCGACGAAATTCCCCCAAATCTGAGGAGATATTCTTGAATAACTTTTTTTGTGAAGGTCGGAGAGACTTGCAAGTAGGCTCTACCCCCACTAAATGGGGTAGCGCGCATCGATCGGTACCATCATTGAGCTTCTCCGACTTTCGGAAGGGTTAGGGTTAGGGTTAGGGATGAAAGCACATAGGAGAAAGAGATATTCTTGAATAACTTTTTTTGTGAAGGTCGGAGAGACTTGCAAGTAGGCTCTACCCCCACTAAATGGGGTAGCGCGCATCGATCGGTACAATCCTTGAGCTTCTCCGACTTTCGGAAGGGTTAGGGTTAGGGTTAGGGATGAAAGCACATAGGAGAAAGAGATATTCTTGAATAACTTTTTTGTGAAGGTCGGAGAGACTTGCAAGTAGGCTCTATCCCCACTAAATGGGGTTGCGCGCATCGATCGGTACCATCCTTGAGCTTCTCCGACTTTCGGAAGGGTTAGGGTTAGGGTTAGGGATGAAAGCACATAGGAGAAAGAGATATTCTTGAATAACTTTTTTTGTGAAGGTCGGAGAGACTTGGAAAGTGGTTGCATCTGGACTAATTTGGGTCCTGCGGATCGATTGGTACCATCCCCGAGCTTGTACGACCTTCGGAAGAGGTCGACCGACGAAATTCCCCCAAATCTGAGGAGATATTCTTGAATAACTTTTTTTGTGAAGGTCGGAGAGACTTGCAAGTAGGCTCTACCCCCACTAAATGGGGTAGCGCGCATCGATCGGTACCATCCTTGAGCTTCTCCGACTTTCGGAAGGGTTAGGGTTAGGGTTAGGGATGAAAGCACATAGGAGAAAGAGATATTCTTGAATAACTTTTTTTGTGAAGGTCGGAGAGACTTGCAAGTAGGCTCTACCCCCACTAAATGGGGTTGCGCGCATCGATCGGTAACATCCTTGAGCTTCTCCGACTTTCGGAAGGGTTAGGGTTAGGGATGAAAGCACATAGGAGAAAGAGATATTCTTGAATAACTTTTTTTGTGAAGGTCGGAGAGACTTGGAAAGTGGTTGCATCTGGACTAATTTGGGTCCTGCGGATCGATTGGTACCATCCCCGAGCTTGTACGACCTTCGGAAGAGGTCGACCGACGAAATTCCCCCAAATCTGAGGAGATATTCTTGAATAACTTTTTTTGTGAAGGTCGGAGAGACTTGCAAGTAGGCTCTACCCCCACTAAATGGGGTAGCGCGCATCGATCGGTACCATCCTTGAGCTTCTCCGACTTTCGGAAGGGTTAGGGTTAGGGTTAGGGATGAAAGCACATAGGAGAAAGAGATATTCTTGAATAACTTTTTTTGTGAAGGTCGGAGAGACTTGCAAGTAGGCTCTACCCCCACTAAATGGGGTAGCGCGCATCGATCGGTACTATCCTTGAGCTTCTCCGACTTTCGGAAGGGTTAAGGTTAGGGTTAGGGATGAAAGCACATAGGAGAAAGAGATATTCTTGAATAACTTTTTTTGTGAAGGTCGGAGAGACTTGCAAGTAGGCTCTACCCCCACTAAATGGGGTTGCGCGCATCGATCGGTACCATCCTTGAGCTTCTCCGACTTTCGGAAGGGTTAGGGTTAGGGTTAGGGATGAAAGCACATAGGAGAAAGAGATATTCTTGAATAAATTTTTTTGTGAAGGTCGGAGAGACTTGGAAAGTGGTTGCATCTGGACTAATTTGGGTCCTGCGGATCGATTGGTACCATCCCCGAGCTTGTACGACATTCGAAAGAGGTCGACCGACGAAATTCCCCCAAATCTGAGGAGATATTCTTGAATAACTTTTTTTGTGAAGGTCGGAGAGACTTGCAAGTAGGCTCTACCCCCACTAAATGGGGTAGCGCGCATCGATCGGTACCATCCTTGAGCTTCTCCGACTTTCGGAAGGGTTAGGGTTAGGGTTAGGGATGAAAGCACATAGGAGAAAGAGATATTCTTGAATAACTTTTTTTGTGAAGGTCGGAGAGACTTGCAAGTAGGCTCTACCCCCACTAAATGGGGTAGCGCGCATCGATCGGTACTATCCTTGAGCTTCTCCGACTTTCGGAAGGGTTAAGGTTAGGGTTAGGGATGAAAGCACATAGGAGAAAGAGATATTCTTGAATAACTTTTTTTGTGAAGGTCGGAGAGACTTGCAAGTAGGCTCTACCCCCACTAAATGGGGTTGCGCGCATCGATCGGTACCATCCTTGAGCTTCTCCGACTTTCGGAAGGGTTAGGGTTAGGGTTAGGGATGAAAGCACATAGGAGAAAGAGATATTCTTGAATAACTTTTTTTGTGAAGGTCGGAGAGACTTGGAAAGTGGTTGCATCTGGACTAATTTGGGTCCTGCGGATCGATTGGTACCATCCCCGAGCTTGTACGACCTTCGGAAGAGGTCGACCGACGAAATTCCCCCAAATCTGAGGAGATATTCTTGAATAACTTTTTTTGTGAAGGTCGGAGAGACTTGCAAGTAGGCTCTACCCCCACTAAATGGGGTAGCGCGCATCGATTGGTACCATCCTTGAGCTTCTCCGACTTTCGGAAGGGTTAGGGTTAGGGTTAGGGATGAAAGCACATAGGAGAAAGAGATATTCTTGAATAACTTTTTTTGTGAAGGTCGGAGAGACTTGCAAGTAGGCTCTACCCCCACTAAATGGGGTTGCGCGCATCGATCGGTACCATCCTTGAGCTTCTCCGACTTTCGGAAGGGTTAGGGTTAGGGTTAGGGATGAAAGCACATAGGAGAAAGAGATATTCTTGAATAAATTTTTTTGTGAAGGTCGGAGAGACTTGGAAAGTGGTTGCATCTGGACTAATTTGGGTCCTGCGGATCGATTGGTACCATCCCCGAGCTTGTACGACCTTCGAAAGAGGTCGACCGACGAAATTCCCCCAAATCTGAGGAGATATTCTTGAATAACTTTTTTTGTGAAGGTCGGAGAGACTTGCAAGTAGGCTCTACCCCCACTAAATGGGGTAGCGCGCATCGATCGGTACCATCCTTGAGCTTCTCCGACTTTCGGAAGGGTTAGGGTTAGGGTTAGGGATGAAAGCACATAGGAGAAAGAGATATTCTTGAATAACTTTTTTTGTGAAGGTCGGAGAGACTTGCAAGTAGGCTCTACCCCCACTAAATGGGGTAGCGCGCATCGATCGGTACTATCCTTGAGCTTCTCCGACTTTCGGAAGGGTTAGGGTTAGGGTTAGGGATGAAAGCACATAGGAGAAAGAGATATTCTTGAATAACTTTTTTTGTGAAGGTCGGAGAGACTTGCAAGTAGGCTCTACCCCCACTAAATGGGGTTGCGCGCATCGATCGGTACCATCTTTGAGCTTCTCCGACTTTCGGAAGGGTTAGGGTTAGGGTTAGGGATGAAAGCACATAGGAGAAAGAGATATTCTTGAATAACTTTTTTTGTGAAGGTCGGAGAGACTTGGAAAGTGGTTGCATCTGGACTAATTTGGGTCCTGCGGATCGATTGGTACCATCCCCGAGCTTGTACGACCTTCGAAAGAGGTCGACCGACGAAATTCCCCCAAATCTGAGGAGATATTCTTGAATAACTTTTTTTGTGAAGGTCAGAGAGACTTGCAAGTAGGCTCTACCCCCACTAAATGGGGTAGCGCGCATCGATCGGTACCATCCTTGAGCTTCTCCGACTTTCGGAAGGGTTAGGGTTAGGGTTAGGGATGAAAGCACATAGGAGAAAGAGATATTCTTGAATAACTTTTTTTGTGAAGGTCGGAGAGACTTGCAAGTAGGCTCTACCCCCACTAAATGGGGTTGCGCGCATCGATCGGTACCATCCTTGAGCTTCTCCGACTTTCGGAAGGGTTAGGGTTAGGGATGAAAGCACATAGGAGAAAGAGATATTCTTGAATAACTTTTTTTGTGAAGGTCGGAGAGACTTGGAAAGTGGTTGCATCAGGACTAATTTGGGTCCTGCGGATCGATTGGTACCATCCCCGAGCTTGTACGACCTTCGGAAGAGGTCGACCGACGAAATTCCCCCAAATCTGAGGAGATATTCTTGAATAACTTTTTTTGTGAAGGTCGGAAAGACTTGCAAGTAGGCTCTACCCCCACTAAATGGGGTAGCGCGCATCGATCGGTACCATCCTTGAGCTTCTCCGACTTTCGGAAGGGTTAGGGTTAGGGATGAAAGCACATAGGAGAAAGAGATATTCTTGAATAACTTTTTTTGTGAAGGTCGGAGAGACTTGCAAGTAGGCTCTACCCCCACTAAATGGGGTAGCGCGCATCGATCGGTACCATCCTTGAGCTTCTCCGACTTTCGGAAGGGTTAGGGTTAGGGTTAGGGATGAAAGCACATAGGAGAAAGAGATATTCTTGAATAACTTTTTTTGTGAAGGTCGGAGAGACTTGCAAGTAGGCTCTACCCCCACTAAATGGGGTTGCGCGCATCGATCAGTACCATCCTTGAGCTTCTCCGACTTTCGGAAGGGTTAGGGTTAGGGATGAAAGCACATAGGAGAAAGAGATATTCTTGAATAACTTTTTTTGTGAAGGTCGGAGAGACTTGCAAGTAGGCTCTACCCCCACTAAATGGGGTAGCGCACATCGATCGGTACCATCCTTGAGCTTCTCCGACTTTCGGAAGGGTTAGGGTTAGGGTTAGGGATGAAAGCACATAGGAGAAAGAGATATTCTTGAATAACTTTTTTTGTGAAGGTCGGAGAGACTTGCAAGTAGGCTCTAACCCCACTAAATGGGGTTGCGCGCATCGATCGGTACCATCCTTGAGCTTCTCCGACTTTCGGAAGGGTTAGGGTTAGGGATGAAAGCACATAGGAGAAAGAGATATTCTTGAATAACTTTTTTTGTGAAGGTCGGAGAGACTTGGAAAGTGGTTGCATCTGGACTAATTTGGGTCCTGCGGATCGATTGGTACCATCCCCGAGCTTGTACGACCTTCGGAAGAGGTCGACCGACGAAATTCCCCCAAATCTGAGGAGATATTCTTGAATAACTTTTTTTGTGAAGGTCGGAGAGACTTGCAAGTAGGCTCTACCCCCACTAAATGGGGTAGCGCGCATGGATCGGTACCATCCTTGAGCTTCTCCGACTTTCGGAAGGGTTAGGGTTAGGGTTAGGGATGAAAGCACATAGGAGAAAGAGATATTCTTGAATAACTTTTTTTGTGAAGGTCGGAGAGACTTGCAAGTAGGCTCTACCCCCACTAAATGGGGTTGCGCACATCGATCGGTACCATCCTTGAGCTTCTCCGACTTTCGGAAGGGTTAGGGTTAGGGTTAGGGATGAAAGCACATAGGAGAAAGAGATATTCTTGAATAACTTTTTTTGTGAAGGTCGGAGAGACTTGGAAAGTGGTTGCATCTGGACTAATTTGGGTCCTGCGGATCGATTGGTACCATCCCCGAGCTTGTACGACCTTCGAAAGAGGTCGACCGACGAAATTCCCCCAAATCTGAGGAGATATTCTTGAATAACTTTTTTTGTGAAGGTCGGAGAGACTTGCAAGTAGGCTCTACCCCCACTAAATGGGGTAGCGCGCATCGATCGGTACCATCTTTGAGCTTCTCCGACTTTCGGAAGGGTTAGGGTTAGGGTTAGGGATGAAAGCACATAGGAGAAAGAGATATTCTTGAATAACTTTTTTTGTGAAGGTCGGAGAGACTTGCAAGTAGGCTCTACCCCCACTAAATGGGGTAGCGCGCATCGATCGGTACTATCCTTGAGCTTCTCCGACTTTCGGAAGGGTTAGGGTTAGGGTTAGGGATGAAAGCACATAGGAGAAAGAGATATTCTTGAATAACTTTTTTGTGAAGGTCGGAGAGACTTGCAAGTAGGCTCTACCCCCACTAAATGGGGTTGCGCGCATCGATCGGTACCATCCTTGAGCTTCTCCGACTTTCGGAAGGGTTAGGGTTAGGGATGAAAGCACATAGGAGAAAGAGATATTCTTGAATAACTTTTTTTGTGAAGGTCGGAGAGACTTGCAAGTAGGCTCTACCCCCACTAAATGGGGTTGCGCGCATCGATCGGTACCATCCTTGAGCTTCTCCGACTTTCGGAAGGGTTAGGGTTAGGGTTAGGGATGAAAGCACATAGGAGAAAGAGATATTCTTGAATAACTTTTTTTGTGAAGGTCGGAGAGACTTGGAAAGTGGTTGCATCTGGACTAATTTGGGTCCTGCGGATCGATTGGTACCATCCCCGAGCTTGTACGACCTTCGAAAGAGGTCGACCGACGAAATTCCCCCAAATCTGAGGAGATATTCTTGAATAACTTTTTTTGTGAAGGTCGGAGAGACTTGCAAGTAGGCTCTACCCCCACTAAATGGGGTAGCGCGCATCGATCGGTACCATCATTGAGCTTCTCCGACTTTCGGAAGGGTTAGGGTTAGGGTTAGGGATGAAAGCACATAGGAGAAAGAGATATTCTTGAATAACTTTTTTTGTGAAGGTCGGAGAGACTTGCAAGTAGGCTCTACCCCCACTAAATGGGGTAGCGCGCATCGATCGGTACTATCCTTGAGCTTCTCCGACTTTCGGAAGGGTTAGGGTTAGGGTTAGGGATGAAAGCACATAGGAGAAAGAGATATTCTTGAATAACTTTTTTGTGAAGGTCGGAGAGACTTGCAAGTAGGCTCTATCCCCACTAAATGGGGTTGCGCGCATCGATCGGTACCATCCTTGAGCTTCTCCGACTTTCGGAAGGGTTAGGGTTAGGGTTAGGGATGAAAGCACATAGGAGAAAGAGATATTCTTGAATAACTTTTTTTGTGAAGGTCGGAGAGACTTGGAAAGTGGTTGCATCTGGACTAATTTGGGTCCTGCGGATCGATTGGTACCATCCCCGAGCTTGTACGACCTTCGGAAGAGGTCGACCGACGAAATTCCCCCAAATCTGAGGAGATATTCTTGAATAACTTTTTTTGTGAAGGTCGGAGAGACTTGCAAGTAGGCTCTACCCCCACTAAATGGGGTAGCGCGCATCGATCGGTACCATCCTTGAGCTTCTCCGACTTTCGGAAGGGTTAGGGTTAGGGTTAGGGATGAAAGCACATAGGAGAAAGAGATATTCTTGAATAGCTTTTTTTGTGAAGGTCGGAGAGACTTGCAAGTAGGCTCTACCCCCACTAAATGGGGTTGCGCGCATCGATCGGTAACATCCTTGAGCTTCTCCGACTTTCGGAAGGGTTAGGGTTAGGGATGAAAGCACATAGGAGAAAGAGATATTCTTGAATAACTTTTTTTGTGAAGGTCGGAGAGACTTGGAAAGTGGTTGCATCTGGACTAATTTGGGTCCTGCGGATCGATTGGTACCATCCCCGAGCTTGTACGACCTTCGGAAGAGGTCGACCGACGAAATTCCCCCAAATCTGAGGAGATATTCTTGAATAACTTTTTTTGTGAAGGTCGGAGAGACTTGCAAGTAGGCTCTACCCCCACTAAATGGGGTAACGCGCATCGATCGGTACCATCCTTGAGCTTCTCCGACTTTCGGAAGGGTTAGGGTTAGGGTTAGGGATGAAAGCACATAGGAGAAAGAGATATTCTTGAATAACTTTTTTTGTGAAGGTCGGAGAGACTTGCAAGTAGGCTCTACCCCCACTAAATGGGGTAGCGCGCATCGATCGGTACTATCCTTGAGCTTCTCCGACTTTCGGAAGGGTTAAGGTTAGGGTTAGGGATGAAAGCACATAGGAGAAAGAGATATTCTTGAATAACTTTTTTTGTGAAGGTCGGAGAGACTTGCAAGTAGGCTCTACCCCCACTAAATGGGGTTGCGCGCATCGATCGGTACCATCCTTGAGCTTCTCCGACTTTCGGAAGGGTTAGGGTTAGGGTTAGGGATGAAAGCACATAGGAGAAAGAGATATTCTTGAATAAATTTTTTTGTGAAGGTCGGAGAGACTTGGAAAGTGGTTGCATCTGGACTAATTTGGGTCCTGCGGATCGATTGGTACCATCCCCGAGCTTGTACGACATTCGAAAGAGGTCGACCGACGAAATTCCCCCAAATCTGAGGAGATATTCTTGAATAACTTTTTTTGTGAAGGTCGGAGAGACTTGCAAGTAGGCTCTACCCCCACTAAATGGGGTAGCGCGCATCGATCGGTACCATCCTTGAGCTTCTCCGACTTTCGGAAGGGTTAGGGTTAGGGTTAGGGATGAAAGCACATAGGAGAAAGAGATATTCTTGAATAACTTTTTTTGTGAAGGTCGGAGAGACTTACAAGTAGGCTCTACCCCCACTAAATGGGGTAGCGCGCATCGATCGGTACTATCCTTGAGCTTCTCCGACTTTCGGAAGGGTTAAGGTTAGGGTTAGGGATGAAAGCACATAGGAGAAAGAGATATTCTTGAATAACTTTTTTTGTGAAGGTCGGAGAGACTTGCAAGTAGGCTCTACCCCCACTAAATGGGGTTGCGCGCATCGATCGGTACCATCCTTGAGCTTCTCCGACTTTCGGAAGGGTTAGGGTTAGGGTTAGGGATGAAAGCACATAGGAGAAAGAGATATTCTTGAATAACTTTTTTTGTGAAGGTCGGAGAGACTTGGAAAGTGGTTGCATCTGGACTAATTTGGGTCCTGCGGATCGATTGGTACCATCCCCGAGCTTGTACGACCTTCGGAAGAGGTCGACCGACGAAATTCCCCCAAATCTGAGGAGATATTCTTGAATAACTTTTTTTGTGAAGGTCGGAGAGACTTGCAAGTAGGCTCTACCCCCACTAAATGGGGTAGCGCGCATCGATTGGTACCATCCTTGAGCTTCTCCGACTTTCGGAAGGGTTAGGGTTAGGGTTAGGGATGAAAGCACATAGGAGAAAGAGATATTCTTGAATAACTTTTTTTGTGAAGGTCGGAGAGACTTGCAAGTAGGCTCTACCCCCACTAAATGGGGTTGCGCGCATCGATCGGTACCATCCTTGAGCTTCTCCGACTTTCGGAAGGGTTAGGGTTAGGGTTAGGGATGAAAGCACATAGGAGAAAGAGATATTCTTGAATAAATTTTTTTGTGAAGGTCGGAGAGACTTGGAAAGTGGTTGCATCTGGACTAATTTGGGTCCTGCAGATCGATTGGTACCATCCCCGAGCTTGTACGACCTTCGAAAGAGGTCGACCGACGAAATTCCCCCAAATCTGAGGAGATATTCTTGAATAACTTTTTTTGTGAAGGTCGGAGAGACTTGCAAGTAGGCTCTACCCCCACTAAATGGGGTAGCGCGCATCGATCGGTACCATCCTTGAGCTTCTCCGACTTTCGGAAGGGTTAGGGTTAGGGTTAGGGATGAAAGCACATAGGAGAAAGAGATATTCTTGAATAACTTTTTTTGTGAAGGTCGGAGAGACTTGCAAGTAGGCTCTACCCCCACTAAATGGGGTAGCGCGCATCGATCGGTACTATCCTTGAGCTTCTCCGACTTTCGGAAGGGTTAGGGTTAGGGTTAGGGATGAAAGCACATAGGAGAAAGAGATATTCTTGAATAACTTTTTTTGTGAAGGTCGGAGAGACTTGCAAGTAGGCTCTACCCCCACTAAATGGGGTTGCGCGCATCGATCGGTACCATCTTTGAGCTTCTCCGACTTTCGGAAGGGTTAGGGTTAGGGTTAGGGATGAAAGCACATAGGAGAAAGAGATATTCTTGAATAACTTTTTTTGTGAAGGTCGGAGAGACTTGGAAAGTGGTTGCATCTGGACTAATTTGGGTCCTGCGGATCGATTGGTACCATCCCCGAGCTTGTACGACCTTCGAAAGAGGTCGACCGACGAAATTCCCCCAAATCTGAGGAGATATTCTTGAATAACTTTTTTTGTGAAGGTCAGAGAGACTTGCAAGTAGGCTCTACCCCCACTAAATGGGGTAGCGCGCATCGATCGGTACCATCCTTGAGCTTCTCCGACTTTCGGAAGGGTTAGGGTTAGGGTTAGGGATGAAAGCACATAGGAGAAAGAGATATTCTTGAATAACTTTTTTTGTGAAGGTCGGAGAGACTTGCAAGTAGGCTCTACCCCCACTAAATGGGGTTGCGCGCATCGATCGGTACCATCCTTGAGCTTCTCCGACTTTCGGAAGGGTTAGGGTTAGGGATGAAAGCACATAGGAGAAAGAGATATTCTTGAATAACTTTTTTTGTGAAGGTCGGAGAGACTTGGAAAGTGGTTGCATCAGGACTAATTTGGGTCCTGCGGATCGATTGGTACCATCCCCGAGCTTGTACGACCTTCGGAAGAGGTCGACCGACGAAATTCCCCCAAATCTGAGGAGATATTCTTGAATAACTTTTTTTGTGAAGGTCGGAAAGACTTGCAAGTAGGCTCTACCCCCACTAAATGGGGTAGCGCGCATCGATCGGTACCATCCTTGAGCTTCTCCGACTTTCGGAAGGGTTAGGGTTAGGGATGAAAGCACATAGGAGAAAGAGATATTCTTGAATAACTTTTTTTGTGAAGGTCGGAGAGACTTGCAAGTAGGCTTTACCCCCACTAAATGGGGTTGCGCGCATCGATCGGTACCATCCTTGAGCTTCTCCGACTTTCGGAAGGGTTAGGGTTAGGGTTAGGGATGAAAGCACATAGGAGAAAGAGATATTCTTGAATAACTTTTTTTGTGAAGGTCGGAGAGACTTGGAAAGTGGTTGCATCTGGACTAATTTGGGTCCTGCGGATCGATTGGTACCATCCCCGAGCTTGTACGACCTTCGAAAGAGGTCGACCGACGAAATTCCCCCAAATCTGAGGAGATATTCTTGAATAACTTTTTTTGTGAAGGTCGGAGAGACTTGCAAGTAGGCTCTACCCCCACTAAATGGGGTAGCGCACATCGATCGGTACCATCTTTGAGCTTCTCCGACTTTCGGAAGGGTTAGGGTTAGGGTTAGGGATGAAAGCACATAGGAGAAAGAGATATTCTTGAATAACTTTTTTTGTGAAGGTCGGAGAGACTTGCAAGTAGGCTCTACCCCCACTAAATGGGTTTGCGCGCATCGATCGGTACCATCCTTGAGCTTCTCCGACTTTCGGAAGGGTTAGGGTTAGGGATGAAAGCACATAGGAGAAAGAGATATTCTTGAATAACTTTTTTTGTGAAGGTCGGAGAGACTTGGAAAGTGGTTGCATCTGGACTAATTTGGGTCCTGCGGATCGATTGGTACCATCCCCGAGCTTGTACGACCTTCGAAAGAGGTCGACCGACGAAATTCCCCCAAATCTGAGGAGATATTCTTGAATAACTTTTTTTGTGAAGGTCGGAAAGACTTGCAAGTAGGCTCTACCCCCACTAAATGGGGTTGCGCGCATCGATCGGTACCATCTTTGAGCTTCTCCGACTTTCGGAAGGGTTAGGGTTAGGGTTAGGGATGAAAGCACATAGGAGAAAGAGATATTCTTGAATAACTTTTTTTGTGAAGGTCGGAGAGACTTGCAAGTAGGCTGTACCCCCACTAAATGGGGTAGCGCGCATCGATCGGTACCATCCTTGAGCTTCTCCGACTTTCGGAAGGGTTAGGGTTAGGGATGAAAGCACATAGGAGAAAGAGATATTCTTGAATAACTTTTTTTGTGAAGGTCGGAGAGACTTGCAAGTAGGCTCTACCCCCACTAAATGGGGTTGCGCGCATCGATCGGTACCATCCTTGAGCTTCTCCGACTTTCGGAAGGGTTAGGGTTAGGGATGAAAGCACATAGGAGAAAGAGATATTCTTGAATAACTTTTTTTGTGAAGGTCGGAGAGACTTGGAAAGTGGTTGCATCTGGACTAATTTGGGTCCTGCGGATCGATTGGTACCATCCCCGAGCTTGTACGACCTTCGGAAGAGGTCGACCGACGAAATTCCCCCAAATCTGAGGAGATATTCTTGAATAACTTTTTTTGTGAAGGTCGGAGAGACTTGCAAGTAGGCTCTACCCCCACTAAATGGGGTAGCGCGCATCGATCGGTACCATCCTTGAGCTTTTCCGACTTTCGGAAGGGTTAGGGTTAGGGTTAGGGATGAAAGCACATAGGAGAAAGAGATATTCTTGAATAACTTTTTTTGTGAAGGTCGGAGAGACTTGCAAGTAGGCTTTACCCCCACTAAATGGGGTTGCGCGCATCGATCGGTACCATCCTTGAGCTTCTCCGACTTTCGGAAGGGTTAGGGTTAGGGTTAGGGATGAAAGCACATAGGAGAAAGAGATATTCTTGAATAACTTTTTTTGTGAAGGTCGGAGAGACTTGGAAAGTGGTTGCATCTGGACTAATTTGGGTCCTGCGGATCGATTGGTACCATCCCCGAGCTTGTACGACCTTCGAAAGAGGTCGACCGACGAAATTCCCCCAAATCTGAAGAGATATTCTTGAATAACTTTTTTTGTGAAGGTCGGAGAGACTTGCAAGTAGGCTCTACCCCCACTAAATGGGGTTGCGCGCATCGATCGGTACCATCTTTGAGCTTCTCCGACTTTCGGAAGGGTTAGGGTTAGGGTTAGGGATGAAAGCACATAGGAGAAAGAGATATTCTTGAATAACTTTTTTTGTGAAGGTCGGAGAGACTTGGAAAGTGGTTGCATCTGGACTAATTTGGGTCCTGCGGATCGATTGGTACCATCCCCGAGCTTGTACGACCTTCGAAAGAGGTCGACCGACGAAATTCCCCCAAATCTGAGGAGATATTCTTGAATAACTTTTTTTGTGAAGGTCAGAGAGACTTGCAAGTAGGCTCTACCCCCACTAAATGGGGTAGCGCGCATCGATCGGTACCATCCTTGAGCTTCTCCGACTTTCGGAAGGGTTAGGGTTAGGGTTAGGGATGAAAGCACATAGGAGAAAGAGATATTCTTGAATAACTTTTTTTGTGAAGGTCGGAGAGACTTGCAAGTAGGCTCTACCCCCACTAAATGGGGTTGCGCGCATCGATCGGTACCATCCTTGAGCTTCTCCGACTTTCGGAAGGGTTAGGGTTAGGGATGAAAGCACATAGGAGAAAGAGATATTCTTGAATAACTTTTTTTGTGAAGGTCGGAGAGACTTGGAAAGTGGTTGCATCAGGACTAATTTGGGTCCTGCGGATCGATTGGTACCATCCCCGAGCTTGTACGACCTTCGGAAGAGGTCGACCGACGAAATTCCCCCAAATCTGAGGAGATATTCTTGAATAACTTTTTTTGTGAAGGTCGGAAAGACTTGCAAGTAGGCTCTACCCCCACTAAATGGGGTAGCGCGCATCGATCGGTACCATCCTTGAGCTTCTCCGACTTTCGGAAGGGTTAGGGTTAGGGATGAAAGCACATAGGAGAAAGAGATATTCTTGAATAACTTTTTTTGTGAAGGTCGGAGAGACTTGCAAGTAGGCTTTACCCCCACTAAATGGGGTTGCGCGCATCGATCGGTACCATCCTTGAGCTTCTCCGACTTTCGGAAGGGTTAGGGTTAGGGTTAGGGATGAAAGCACATAGGAGAAAGAGATATTCTTGAATAACTTTTTTTGTGAAGGTCGGAGAGACTTGGAAAGTGGTTGCATCTGGACTAATTTGGGTCCTGCGGATCGATTGGTACCATCCCCGAGCTTGTACGACCTTCGAAAGAGGTCGACCGACGAAATTCCCCCAAATCTGAGGAGATATTCTTGAATAACTTTTTTTGTGAAGGTCGGAGAGACTTGCAAGTAGGCTCTACCCCCACTAAATGGGGTAGCGCGCATCGATCGGTACCATCTTTGAGCTTCTCCGACTTTCGGAAGGGTTAGGGTTAGGGTTAGGGATGAAAGCACATAGGAGAAAGAGATATTCTTGAATAACTTTTTTTGTGAAGGTCGGAGAGACTTGCAAGTAGGCTCTACCCCCACTAAATGGGTTTGCGCGCATCGATCGGTACCATCCTTGAGCTTCTCCGACTTTCGGAAGGGTTAGGGTTAGGGATGAAAGCACATAGGAGAAAGAGATATTCTTGAATAACTTTTTTTGTGAAGGTCGGAGAGACTTGGAAAGTGGTTGCATCTGGACTAATTTGGGTCCTGCGGATCGATTGGTACCATCCCCGAGCTTGTACGACCTTCGAAAGAGGTCGACCGACGAAATTCCCCCAAATCTGAGGAGATATTCTTGAATAACTTTTTTTGTGAAGGTCGGAAAGACTTGCAAGTAGGCTCTACCCCCACTAAATGGGGTTGCGCGCATCGATCGGTACCATCTTTGAGCTTCTCCGACTTTCGGAAGGGTTAGGGTTAGGGTTAGGGATGAAAGCACATAGGAGAAAGAGATATTCTTGAATAACTTTTTTTGTGAAGGTCGGAGAGACTTGCAAGTAGGCTGTACCCCCACTAAATGGGGTAGCGCGCATCGATCGGTACCATCCTTGAGCTTCTCCGACTTTCGGAAGGGTTAGGGTTAGGGATGAAAGCACATAGGAGAAAGAGATATTCTTGAATAACTTTTTTTGTGAAGGTCGGAGAGACTTGCAAGTAGGCTCTACCCCCACTAAATGGGGTTGCGCGCATCGATCGGAACCATCTTTGAGCTTCTCCGACTTTCGGAAGGGTTAGGGTTAGGGATGAAAGCACATAGGAGAAAGAGATATTCTTGAATAACTTTTTTTGTGAAGGTCGGAGAGACTTGGAAAGTGGTTGCATCTGGACTAATTTGGGTCCTGCGGATCGATTGGTACCATCCCCGAGCTTGTACGACCTTCGGAAGAGGTCGACCGACGAAATTCCCCCAAATCTGAGGAGATATTCTTGAATAACTTTTTTTGTGAAGGTCGGAGAGACTTGCAAGTAGGCTCTACCCCCACTAAATGGGGTAGCGCGCATCGATCGGTACCATCCTTGAGCTTTTCCGACTTTCGGAAGGGTTAGGGTTAGGGTTAGGGATGAAAGCACATAGGAGAAAGAGATATTCTTGAATAACTTTTTTTGTGAAGGTCGGAGAGACTTGCAAGTAGGCTTTACCCCCACTAAATGGGGTTGCGCGCATCGATCGGTACCATCCTTGAGCTTCTCCGACTTTCGGAAGGGTTAGGGTTAGGGTTAGGGATGAAAGCACATAGGAGAAAGAGATATTCTTGAATAACTTTTTTTGTGAAGGTCGGAGAGACTTGGAAAGTGGTTGCATCTGGACTAATTTGGGTCCTGCGGATCGATTGGTACCATCCCCGAGCTTGTACGACCTTCGAAAGAGGTCGACCGACGAAATTCCCCCAAATCTGAGGAGATATTCTTGAATAACTTTTTTTGTGAAGGTCGGAGAGACTTGCAAGTAGGCTCTACCCCCACTAAATGGGGTAGCGCGCATCGATCGGTACCATCCTTGAGCTTCTCCGACTTTCGGAAGGGTTAGGGTTAGGGTTAGGGATGAAAGCACATAGGAGAAAGAGATATTCTTGAATAACTTTTTTTGTGAAGGTCGGAGAGACTTGCAAGTAGGCTCTACCCCCACTAAATGGGGTAGCGCGCATCGATCGGTACTATCCTTGAGCTTCTCCGACTTTCGGAAGGGTTAGGGTTAGGGTTAGGGATGAAAGCACATAGGAGAAAGAGATATTCTTGAATAACTTTTTTTGTGAAGGTCGGAGAGACTTGCAAGTAGGCTCTACCCCCACTAAATGGGGTTGCGCGCATCGATCGGTACCATCTTTGAGCTTCTCCGACTTTCGGAAGGGTTAGGGTTAGGGTTAGGGATGAAAGCACATAGGAGAAAGAGATATTCTTGAATAACTTTTTTTGTGAAGGTCGGAGAGACTTGGAAAGTGGTTGCATCTGGACTAATTTGGGTCCTGCGGATCGATTGGTACCATCCCCGAGCTTGTACGACCTTCGAAAGAGGTCGACCGACGAAATTCCCCCAAATCTGAGGAGATATTCTTGAATAACTTTTTTTGTGAAGGTCGGAGAGACTTGCAAGTAGGCTCTACCCCCACTAAATGGGGTAGCGCGCATCGATCGGTACCATCCTTGAGCTTCTCCGACTTTCGGAAGGGTTAGGGTTAGGGTTAGGGATGAAAGCACATAGGAGAAAGAGATATTCTTGAATAACTTTTTTTGTGAAGGTCGGAGAGACTTGCAAGTAGGCTCTACCCCCACTAAATGGGGTAGCGCGCATCGATCGGTACTATCCTTGAGCTTCTCCGACTTTCGGAAGGGTTAGGGTTAGGGTTAGGGATGAAAGCACATAGGAGAAAGAGATATTCTTGAATAACTTTTTTTGTGAAGGTCGGAGAGACTTGCAAGTAGGCTCTACCCCCACTAAATGGGGTTGCGCGCATCGATCGGTACCATCTTTGAGCTTCTCCGACTTTCGGAAGGGTTAGGGTTAGGGTTAGGGATGAAAGCACATAGGAGAAAGAGATATTCTTGAATAACTTTTTTTGTGAAGGTCGGAGAGACTTGGAAAGTGGTTGCATCTGGACTAATTTGGGTCCTGCGGATCGATTGGTACCATCCCCGAGCTTGTACGACCTTCGAAAGAGGTCGACCGACGAAATTCCCCCAAATCTGAGGAGATATTCTTGAATAACTTTTTTTGTGAAGGTCAGAGAGACTTGCAAGTAGGCTCTACCCCCACTAAATGGGGTAGCGCGCATCGATCGGTACCATCCTTGAGCTTCTCCGACTTTCGGAAGGGTTAGGGTTAGGGTTAGGGATGAAAGCACATAGGAGAAAGAGATATTCTTGAATAACTTTTTTTGTGAAGGTCGGAGAGACTTGCAAGTAGGCTCTACCCCCACTAAATGGGGTTGCGCGCATCGATCGGTACCATCCTTGAGCTTCTCCGACTTTCGGAAGGGTTAGGGTTAGGGATGAAAGCACATAGGAGAAAGAGATATTCTTGAATAACTTTTTTTGTGAAGGTCGGAGAGACTTGGAAAGTGGTTGCATCAGGACTAATTTGGGTCCTGCGGATCGATTGGTACCATCCCCGAGCTTGTACGACCTTCGGAAGAGGTCGACCGACGAAATTCCCACAAATCTGAGGAGATATTCTTGAATAACTTTTTTTGTGAAGGTCGGAGAGACTTGCAAGTAGGCTATACCCCCACTAAATGGGGTAGCGCGCATCGATCGGTACCATCCTTGAGCTTCTCCGACTTTCGGAAGGGTTAGGGTTAGGGTTAGGGATGAAAGCACATAGGAGAAAGAGATATTCTTGAATAACTTTTTTTGTGAAGGTCGGAGAGACTTGCAAGTAGGCTTTACCCCCACTAAATGGGGTTGCGCGCATCGATCGGTACCATCCTTGAGCTTCTCCGACTTTCGGAAGGGTTAGGGTTAGGGTTAGGGATGAAAGCACATAGGAGAAAGAGATATTCTTGAATAACTTTTTTTGTGAAGGTCGGAGAGACTTGGAAAGTGGTTGCATCTGGACTAATTTGGGTCCTGCAGATCGATTGGTACCATCCCCGAGCTTGTACGACCTTCGAAAGAGGTCGACCGACGAAATTCCCCCAAATCTGAGGAGATATTCTTGAATAACTTTTTTTGTGAAGGTCGGAGACACTTGCAAGTAGGCTCTACCCCCACTAAATGGGGTAGCGCGCATCGATCGGTACCATCCTTGAGCTTCTCCGACTTTCGGAAGGGTTAGGGTTAGGGTTAGGGATGAAAGCACATAGGAGAAAGAGATATTCTTGAATAACTTTTTTTGTGAAGGTCGGAGAGACTTGCAAGTAGGCTCTACCCCCACTAAATGGGGTTGCGCGCATCGATCGGTACCATCCTTGAGCTTCTCCGACTTTCGGAAGGGTTAGGGTTAGGGATGAAAGCACATAGGAGAAAGAGATATTCTTGAATAACTTTTTTTGTGAAGGTCGGAGAGACTTGGAAAGTGGTTGCATCTGGACTAATTTGGGTCCTGCGGATCGATTGGTACCATCCCCGAGCTTGTACGACCTTCGAAAGAGGTCGACCGACGAAATTCCCCCAAATCTGAGGAGATATTCTTGAATAACTTTTTTTGTGAAGGTCGGAAAGACTTGCAAGTAGGCTCTACCCCCACTAAATGGGGTTGCGCGCATCGATCGGTACCATCTTTGAGCTTCTCCGACTTTCGGAAGGGTTAGGGTTAGGGTTAGGGATGAAAGCACATAGGAGAAAGAGATATTCTTGAATAACTTTTTTTGTGAAGGTCGGAGAGACTTGCAAGTAGGCTGTACCCCCACTAAATGGGGTAGCGCGCATCGATCGGTACCATCCTTGAGCTTCTCCGACTTTCGGAAGGGTTAGGGTTAGGGTTAGGGATGAAAGCACATAGGAGAAAGAGATATTCTTGAATAACTTTTTTTGTGAAGGTCGGAGAGACTTGCAAGTAGGCTCTACCCCCACTAAATGGGGTTGCGCGCATCGATCGGTACCATCCTTGAGCTTCTCCGACTTTCGGAAGGGTTAGGGTTAGGGATGAAAGCACATAGGAGAAAGAGATATTCTTGAATAACTTTTTTTGTGAAGGTCGGAGAGACTTGGAAAGTGGTTGCATCTGGACTAATTTGGGTCCTGCGGATCGATTGGTACCATCCCCGAGCTTGTACGACCTTCGGAAGAGGTCGACCGACGAAATTCCCCCAAATCTGAGGAGATATTCTTGAATAACTTTTTTTGTGAAGGTCGGAGAGACTTGCAAGTAGGCTCTACCCCCACTAAATGGGGTAGCGCGCATCGATCGGTACCATCCTTGAGCTTCTCCGACTTTCGGAAGGGTTAGGGTTAGGGTTAGGGATGAAAGCACATAGGAGAAAGAGATATTCTTGAATAACTTTTTTTGTGAAGGTCGGAGAGACTTGCAAGTAGGCTTTACCCCCACTAAATGGGGTTGCGCGCATCGATCGGTACCATCCTTGAGCTTCTCCGACTTTCGGAAGGGTTAGGGTTAGGGTTAGGGATGAAAGCACATAGGAGAAAGAGATATTCTTGAATAACTTTTTTTGTGAAGGTCGGAGAGACTTGGAAAGTGGTTGCATCTGGACTAATTTGGGTCCTGCGGATCGATTGGTACCATCCCCGAGCTTGTACGACCTTCGAAAGAGGTCGACCGACGAAATTCCCCCAAATCTGAGGAGATATTCTTGAATAACTTTTTTTGTGAAGGTCGGAGAGACTTGCAAGTAGGCTCTACCCCCACTAAATGGGGTAGCGCGCATCGATCGGTACCATCCTTGAGCTTCTCCGACTTTCGGAAGGGTTAGGGTTAGGGTTAGGGATGAAAGCACATAGGAGAAAGAGATATTCTTGAATAACTTTTTTTGTGAAGGTCGGAGAGACTTGCAAGTAGGCTCTACCCCCACTAAATGGGGTTGCGCGCATCGATCGGTACCATCCTTGAGCTTCTCCGACTTTCGGAAGGGTTAGGGTTAGGGTTAGGGATGAAAGCACATAGGAGAAAGAGATATTCTTGAATAACTTTTTTTGTGAAGGTCGGAGAGACTTGGAAAGTGGTTGCATCTGGACTAATTTGGGTCCTGCGGATCGATTGGTACCATCCCCGAGCTTGTACGACCTTCGAAAGAGGTCGACCGACGAAATTCCCCCAAATCTGAGGAGATATTCTTGAATAACTTTTTTTGTGAAGGTCAAAGAGACTTGCAAGTAGGCTCTACCCCCACTAAATGGGGTAGCGCGCATCGATCGGTACCATCCTTGAGCTTCTCCGACTTTCGGAAGGGTTAGGGTTAGGGTTAGGGATGAAAGCACATAGGAGAAAGAGATATTCTTGAATAACTTTTTTTGTGAAGGTCGGAGAGACTTGCAAGTAGGCTCTACCCCCACTAAATGGGGTTGCGCGCATCGATCGGTACCATCCTTGAGCTTCTCCGACTTTCGGAAGGGTTAGGGTTAGGGATGAAAGCACATAGGAGAAAGAGATATTCTTGAATAACTTTTTTTGTGAAGGTCGGAGAGACTTGGAAAGTGGTTGCATCTGGACTAATTTGGGTCCTGCGGATCGATTGGTACCATCCCCGAGCTTGTACGACCTTCGAAAGAGGTCGACCGACGAAATTCCCCCAAATCTGAGGAGATATTCTTTAATAACTTTTTTTGTGAAGGTCGGAGAGACTTGCAAGTAGGCTCTACCCCCACTAAATGGGGTAGCGCGCATCGATCGGTACCATCCTTGAGCTTCTCCGACTTTCGGAAGGGTTAGGGTTAGGGTTAGGGATGAAAGCACATAGGAGAAAGAGATATTCTTGAATAACTTTTTTTGTGAAGGTCGGAGAGACTTGCAAGTAGGCTTTACCCCCACTAAATAGGGTTGCGCGCATCGATCGGTACCATCCTTGAGCTTCTCCGACTTTCGGAAGGGTTAGGGTTAGGGTTAGGGATGAAAGCACATAGGAGAAAGAGATATTCTTGAATAACTTTTTTTGTGAAGGTCGGAGAGACTTGGAAAGTGGTTGCATCTGGACTAATTTGGGTCCTGCGGATCGATTGGTACCATCCCCGAGCTTGTACGACCTTCGAAAGAGGTCGACCGACGAAATTCCCCCAAATCTGAGGAGATATTCTTGAATAACTTTTTTTGTGAAGGTCGGAGAGACTTGCAAGTAGGCTCTACCCCCACTAAATGGGGTAGCGCGCATCGATCGGTACCATCCTTGAGCTTCTCCGACTTTCGGAAGGGTTAGGGTTAGGGTTAGGGATGAAAGCACATAGGAGAAAGAGATATTCTTGAATAACTTTTTTTGTGAAGGTCGGAGAGACTTGCAAGTAGGCTCTACCCCCACTAAATGGGGTTGCGCGCATCGATCGGTACCATCCTTGAGCTTCTCCGACTTTCGGAAGGGTTAGGGTTAGGGTTAGGGATGAAAGCACATAGGAGAAAGAGATATTCTTGAATAACTTTTTTTGTGAAGGTCGGAGAGACTTGGAAAGTGGTTGCATCTGGACTAATTTGGGTCCTGCGGATCGATTGGTACCATCCCCGAGCTTGTACGACCTTCGAAAGAGGTCGACCGACGAAATTCCCCCAAATCTGAGGAGATATTCTTGAATAACTTTTTTTGTGAAGGTCGGAAAGACTTGCAAGTAGGCTCTACCCCCACTAAATGGGGTTGCGCGCATCGATCGGTACCATCTTTGAGCTTCTCCGACTTTCGGAAGGGTTAGGGTTAGGGTTAGGGATGAAAGCACATAGGAGAAAGAGATATTCTTGAATAACTTTTTTTGTGAAGGTCGGAGAGACTTGCAAGTAGGCTCTACCCCCACTAAATGGGGTAGCGCGCATCGATCGGTACCATCCTTGAGCTTCTCCGACTTTCGGAAGGGTTAGGGTTAGGGTTAGGGATGAAAGCACATAGGAGAAAGAGATATTCTTGAATAACTTTTTTTGTGAAGGTCGGAGAGACTTGCAAGTAGGCTCTACCCCCACTAAATGGGGTTGCGCGCATCGATCGGTACCATCCTTGAGCTTCTCCGACTTTCGGAAGGGTTAGGGTTAGGGATGAAAGCACATAGGAGAAAGAGATATTCTTGAATAACTTTTTTTGTGAAGGTCGGAGAGACTTGGAAAGTGGTTGCATCTGGACTAATTTGGGTCCTGCGGATCGATTGGTACCATCCCCGAGCTTGTACGACCTTCGAAAGAGGTCGACCGACGAAATTCCCCCAAATCTGAGGAGATATTCTTTAATAACTTTTTTTGTGAAGGTCGGAGAGACTTGCAAGTAGGCTCTACCCCCACTAAATGGGGTAGCGCGCATCGATCGGTACCATCCTTGAGCTTCTCCGACTTTCGGAAGGGTTAGGGTTAGGGTTAGGGATGAAAGCACATAGGAGAAAGAGATATTCTTGAATAACTTTTTTTGTGAAGGTCGGAGAGACTTGCAAGTAGGCTTTACCCCCACTAAATAGGGTTGCGCGCATCGATCGGTACCATCCTTGAGCTTCTCCGACTTTCGGAAGGGTTAGGGTTAGGGTTAGGGATGAAAGCACATAGGAGAAAGAGATATTCTTGAATAACTTTTTTTGTGAAGGTCGGAGAGACTTGGAAAGTGGTTGCATCTGGACTAATTTGGGTCCTGCGGATCGATTGGTACCATCCCCGAGCTTGTACGACCTTCGAAAGAGGTCGACCGACGAAATTCCCCCAAATCTGAGGAGATATTCTTGAATAACTTTTTTTGTGAAGGTCGGAGAGACTTGCAAGTAGGCTCTACCCCCACTAAATGGGGTAGCGCGCATCGATCGGTACCATCCTTGAGCTTCTCCGACTTTCGGAAGGGTTAGGGTTAGGGTTAGGGATGAAAGCACATAGGAGAAAGAGATATTCTTGAATAACTTTTTTTGTGAAGGTCGGAGAGACTTGCAAGTAGGCTCTACCCCCACTAAATGGGGTTGCGCGCATCGATCGGTACCATCCTTGAGCTTCTCCGACTTTCGGAAGGGTTAGGGTTAGGGTTAGGGATGAAAGCACATAGGAGAAAGAGATATTCTTGAATAACTTTTTTTGTGAAGGTCGGAGAGACTTGGAAAGTGGTTGCATCTGGACTAATTTGGGTCCTGCGGATCGATTGGTACCATCCCCGAGCTTGTACGACCTTCGAAAGAGGTCGACCGACGAAATTCCCCCAAATCTGAGGAGATATTCTTGAATAACTTTTTTTGTGAAGGTCGGAAAGACTTGCAAGTAGGCTCTACCCCCACTAAATGGGGTTGCGCGCATCGATCGGTACCATCTTTGAGCTTCTCCGACTTTCGGAAGGGTTAGGGTTAGGGTTAGGGATGAAAGCACATAGGAGAAAGAGATATTCTTGAATAACTTTTTTTGTGAAGGTCGGAGAGACTTGCAAGTAGGCTCTACCCCCACTAAATGGGGTAGCGCGCATCGATCGGTACCATCCTTGAGCTTCTCCGACTTTCGGAAGGGTTAGGGTTAGGGTTAGGGATGAAAGCACATAGGAGAAAGAGATATTCTTGAATAACTTTTTTTGTGAAGGTCGGAGAGACTTGCAAGTAGGCTCTACCCCCACTAAATGGGGTTGCGCGCATCGATCGGTACCATCCTTGAGCTTCTCCGACTTTCGGAAGGGTTAGGGTTAGGGATGAAAGCACATAGGAGAAAGAGATATTCTTGAATAACTTTTTTTGTGAAGGTCGGAGAGACTTGGAAAGTGGTTGCATCTGGACTAATTTGGGTCCTGCGGATCGATTGGTACCATCCCCGAGCTTGTACGACCTTCGAAAGAGGTCGACCGACGAAATTCCCCCAAATCTGAGGAGATATTCTTTAATAACTTTTTTTGTGAAGGTCGGAGAGACTTGCAAGTAGGCTCTACCCCCACTAAATGGGGTAGCGCGCATCGATCGGTACCATCCTTGAGCTTCTCCGACTTTCGGAAGGGTTAGGGTTAGGGTTAGGGATGAAAGCACATAGGAGAAAGAGATATTCTTGAATAACTTTTTTTGTGAAGGTCGGAGAGACTTGCAAGTAGGCTTTACCCCCACTAAATAGGGTTGCGCGCATCGATCGGTACCATCCTTGAGCTTCTCCGACTTTCGGAAGGGTTAGGGTTAGGGTTAGGGATGAAAGCACATAGGAGAAAGAGATATTCTTGAATAACTTTTTTTGTGAAGGTCGGAGAGACTTGGAAAGTGGTTGCATCTGGACTAATTTGGGTCCTGCGGATCGATTGGTACCATCCCCGAGCTTGTACGACCTTCGAAAGAGGTCGACCGACGAAATTCCCCCAAATCTGAGGAGATATTCTTGAATAACTTTTTTTGTGAAGGTCGGAGAGACTTGCAAGTAGGCTCTACCCCCACTAAATGGGGTAGCGCGCATCGATCGGTACCATCCTTGAGCTTCTCCGACTTTCGGAAGGGTTAGGGTTAGGGTTAGGGATGAAAGCACATAGGAGAAAGAGATATTCTTGAATAACTTTTTTTGTGAAGGTCGGAGAGACTTGCAAGTAGGCTCTACCCCCACTAAATGGGGTTGCGCGCATCGATCGGTACCATCCTTGAGCTTCTCCGACTTTCGGAAGGGTTAGGGTTAGGGTTAGGGATGAAAGCACATAGGAGAAAGAGATATTCTTGAATAACTTTTTTTGTGAAGGTCGGAGAGACTTGGAAAGTGGTTGCATCTGGACTAATTTGGGTCCTGCGGATCGATTGGTACCATCCCCGAGCTTGTACGACCTTCGAAAGAGGTCGACCGACGAAATTCCCCCAAATCTGAGGAGATATTCTTGAATAACTTTTTTTGTGAAGGTCGGAAAGACTTGCAAGTAGGCTCTACCCCCACTAAATGGGGTTGCGCGCATCGATCGGTACCATCTTTGAGCTTCTCCGACTTTCGGAAGGGTTAGGGTTAGGGTTAGGGATGAAAGCACATAGGAGAAAGAGATATTCTTGAATAACTTTTTTTGTGAAGGTCGGAGAGACTTGCAAGTAGGCTCTACCCCCACTAAATGGGGTAGCGCGCATCGATCGGTACCATCCTTGAGCTTCTCCGACTTTCGGAAGGGTTAGGGTTAGGGTTAGGGATGAAAGCACATAGGAGAAAGAGATATTCTTGAATAACTTTTTTTGTGAAGGTCGGAGAGACTTGCAAGTAGGCTCTACCCCCACTAAATGGGGTTGCGCGCATCGATCGGTACCATCCTTGAGCTTCTCCGACTTTCGGAAGGGTTAGGGTTAGGGATGAAAGCACATAGGAGAAAGAGATATTCTTGAATAACTTTTTTTGTGAAGGTCGGAGAGACTTGGAAAGTGGTTGCATCTGGACTAATTTGGGTCCTGCGGATCGATTGGTACCATCCCCGAGCTTGTACGACCTTCGAAAGAGGTCGACCGACGAAATTCCCCCAAATCTGAGGAGATATTCTTGAATAACTTTTTTTGTGAAGGTCGGAGAGACTTGCAAGTAGGCTCTACCCCCACTAAATGGGGTAGCGCGCATCGATCGGTACCATCCTTGAGCTTCTCCGACTTTCGGAAGG
Source organism: Limanda limanda (assembly GCF_963576545.1). Taxonomy (NCBI): domain Eukaryota; kingdom Metazoa; phylum Chordata; class Actinopteri; order Pleuronectiformes; family Pleuronectidae; genus Limanda; species Limanda limanda. Next base: position 69,831 of record NW_026870568.1, on the reverse strand, counting down.
GTTAGGGTTAGGGTTAGGGATGAAAGCACATAGGAGAAAGAGATATTCTTGAATAACTTTTTTTGTGAAGGTCGGAGAGACTTGCAAGTAGGCTTTACCCCCACTAAATAGGGTTGCGCGCATCGATCGGTACCATCCTTGAGCTTCTCCGACTTTCGGAAGGGTTAGGGTTAGGGTTAGGGATGAAAGCACATAGGAGAAAGAGATATTCTTGAATAACTTTTTTTGTGAAGGTCGGAGAGACTTGCAAGTAGGCTCTACCCCCACTAAATGGGGTAGCGCGCATCGATCGGTACCATCCTTGAGCTTCTCCGACTTTCGGAAGGGTTAGGGTTAGGGTTAGGGATGAAAGCACATAGGAGAAAGAGATATTCTTGAATAACTTTTTTTGTGAAGGTCGGAGAGACTTGCAAGTAGGCTCTACCCCCACTAAATGGGGTTGCGCGCATCGATCGGTACCATCCTTGAGCTTCTCCGACTTTCGGAAGGGTTAGGGTTAGGGATGAAAGCACATAGGAGAAAGAGATATTCTTGAATAACTTTTTTTGTGAAGGTCGGAGAGACTTGGAAAGTGGTTGCATCTGGACTAATTTGGGTCCTGCGGATCGATTGGTACCATCCCCGAGCTTGTACGACCTTCGAAAGAGGTCGACCGACGAAATTCCCCCAAATCTGAGGAGATATTCTTGAATAACTTTTTTTGTGAAGGTCGGAGAGACTTGCAAGTAGGCTCTACCCCCACTAAATGGGGTAGCGCGCATCGATCGGTACCATCCTTGAGCTTCTCCGACTTTCGGAAGGGTTAGGGTTAGGGTTAGGGATGAAAGCACATAGGAGAAAGAGATATTCTTGAATAACTTTTTTTGTGAAGGTCGGAGAGACTTGCAAGTAGGCTCTACCCCCACTAAATGGGGTAGCGCGCATCGATCGGTACTATCCTTGAGCTTCTCCGACTTTCGGAAGGGTTAGGGTTAGGGTTAGGGATGAAAGCACATAGGAGAAAGAGATATTCTTGAATAACTTTTTTTGTGAAGGTCGGAGAGACTTGCAAGTAGGCTCTACCCCCACTAAATGGGGTTGCGCGCATCGATCGGTACCATCTTTGAGCTTCTCCGACTTTCGGAAGGGTTAGGGTTAGGGTTAGGGATGAAAGCACATAGGAGAAAGAGATATTCTTGAATAACTTTTTTTGTGAAGGTCGGAGAGACTTGGAAAGTGGTTGCATCTGGACTAATTTGGGTCCTGCGGATCGATTGGTACCATCCCCGAGCTTGTACGACCTTCGAAAGAGGTCGACCGACGAAATTCCCCCAAATCTGAGGAGATATTCTTGAATAACTTTTTTTGTGAAGGTCGGAGAGACTTGCAAGTAGGCTCTACCCCCACTAAATGGGGTAGCGCGCATCGATCGGTACCATCCTTGAGCTTCTCCGACTTTCGGAAGGGTTAGGGTTAGGGTTAGGGATGAAAGCACATAGGAGAAAGAGATATTCTTGAATAACTTTTTTTGTGAAGGTCGGAGAGACTTGCAAGTAGGCTCTACCCCCACTAAATGGGGTAGCGCGCATCGATCGGTACTATTCTTGAGCTTCTCCGACTTTCGGAAGGGTTAGGGTTAGGGTTAGGGATGAAAGCACATAGGAGAAAGAGATATTCTTGAATAACTTTTTTTGTGAAGGTCGGAGAGACTTGCAAGTAGGCTCTACCCCCACTAAATGGGGTTGCGCGCATCGATCGGTACCATCTTTGAGCTTCTCCGACTTTCGGAAGGGTTAGGGTTAGGGTTAGGGATGAAAGCACATAGGAGAAAGAGATATTCTTGAATAACTTTTTTTGTGAAGGTCGGAGAGACTTGGAAAGTGGTTGCATCTGGACTAATTTGGGTCCTGCGGATCGATTGGTACCATCCCCGAGCTTGTACGACCTTCGAAAGAGGTCGACCGACGAAATTCCCCCAAATCTGAGGAGATATTCTTGAATAACTTTTTTTGTGAAGGTCAGAGAGACTTGCAAGTAGGCTCTACCCCCACTAAATGGGGTAGCGCGCATCGATCGGTACCATCCTTGAGCTTCTCCGACTTTCGGAAGGGTTAGGGTTAGGGTTAGGGATGAAAGCACATAGGAGAAAGAGATATTCTTGAATAACTTTTTTTGTGAAGGTCGGAGAGACTTGCAAGTAGGCTCTACCCCCACTAAATGGGGTTGCGCGCATCGATCGGTACCATCCTTGAGCTTCTCCGACTTTCGGAAGGGTTAGGGTTAGGGATGAAAGCACATAGGAGAAAGAGATATTCTTGAATAACTTTTTTTGTGAAGGTCGGAGAGACTTGGAAAGTGGTTGCATCAGGACTAATTTGGGTCCTGCGGATCGATTGGTACCATCCCCGAGCTTGTACGACCTTCGGAAGAGGTCGACCGACGAAATTCCCACAAATCTGAGGAGATATTCTTGAATAACTTTTTTTGTGAAGGTCGGAGAGACTTGCAAGTAGGCTATACCCCCACTAAATGGGGTAGCGCGCATCGATCGGTACCATCCTTGAGCTTCTCCGACTTTCGGAAGGGTTAGGGTTAGGGTTAGGGATGAAAGCACATAGGAGAAAGAGATATTCTTGAATAACTTTTTTTGTGAAGGTCGGAGAGACTTGCAAGTAGGCTTTACCCCCACTAAATGGGGTTGCGCGCATCGATCGGTACCATCCTTGAGCTTCTCCGACTTTCGGAAGGGTTAGGGTTAGGGTTAGGGATGAAAGCACATAGGAGAAAGAGATATTCTTGAATAACTTTTTTTGTGAAGGTCGGAGAGACTTGGAAAGTGGTTGCATCTGGACTAATTTGGGTCCTGCGGATCGATTGGTACCATCCCCGAGCTTGTACGACCTTCGAAAGAGGTCGACCGACGAAATTCCCCCAAATCTGAGGAGATATTCTTGAATAACTTTTTTTGTGAAGGTCGGAGACACTTGCAAGTAGGCTCTACCCCCACTAAATGGGGTAGCGCGCATCGATCGGTACCATCCTTGAGCTTCTCCGACTTTCGGAAGGGTTAGGGTTAGGGTTAGGGATGAAAGCACATAGGAGAAAGAGATATTCTTGAATAACTTTTTTTGTGAAGGTCGGAGAGACTTGCAAGTAGGCTCTACCCCCACTAAATGGGGTTGCGCGCATCGATCGGTACCATCCTTGAGCTTCTCCGACTTTCGGAAGGGTTAGGGTTAGGGATGAAAGCACATAGGAGAAAGAGATATTCTTGAATAACTTTTTTTGTGAAGGTCGGAGAGACTTGGAAAGTGGTTGCATCTGGACTAATTTGGGTCCTGCGGATCGATTGGTACCATCCCCGAGCTTGTACGACCTTCGAAAGAGGTCGACCGACGAAATTCCCCCAAATCTGAGGAGATATTCTTGAATAACTTTTTTTGTGAAGGTCGGAAAGACTTGCAAGTAGGCTCTACCCCCACTAAATGGGGTTGCGCGCATCGATCGGTACCATCTTTGAGCTTCTCCGACTTTCGGAAGGGTTAGGGTTAGGGTTAGGGATGAAAGCACATAGGAGAAAGAGATATTCTTGAATAACTTTTTTTGTGAAGGTCGGAGAGACTTGCAAGTAGGCTGTACCCCCACTAAATGGGGTAGCGCGCATCGATCGGTACCATCCTTGAGCTTCTCCGACTTTCGGAAGGGTTAGGGTTAGGGTTAGGGATGAAAGCACATAGGAGAAAGAGATATTCTTGAATAACTTTTTTTGTGAAGGTCGGAGAGACTTGCAAGTAGGCTCTACCCCCACTAAATGGGGTTGCGCGCATCGATCGGTACCATCCTTGAGCTTCTCCGACTTTCGGAAGGGTTAGGGTTAGGGATGAAAGCACATAGGAGAAAGAGATATTCTTGAATAACTTTTTTTGTGAAGGTCGGAGAGACTTGGAAAGTGGTTGCATCTGGACTAATTGGGGTCCTGCGGATCGATTGGTACCATCCCCGAGCTTGTACGACCTTCGGAAGAGGTCGACCGACGAAATTCCCCCAAATCTGAGGAGATATTCTTGAATAACTTTTTTTGTGAAGGTCGGAGAGACTTGCAAGTAGGCTCTACCCCCACTAAATGGGGTAGCGCGCATCGATCGGTACCATCCTTGAGCTTCTCCGACTTTCGGAAGGGTTAGGGTTAGGGTTAGGGATGAAAGCACATAGGAGAAAGAGATATTCTTGAATAACTTTTTTTGTGAAGGTCGGAGAGACTTGCAAGTAGGCTTTACCCCCACTAAATGGGGTTGCGCGCATCGATCGGTACCATCCTTGAGCTTCTCCGACTTTCGGAAGGGTTAGGGTTAGGGTTAGGGATGAAAGCACATAGGAGAAAGAGATATTCTTGAATAACTTTTTTTGTGAAGGTCGGAGAGACTTGGAAAGTGGTTGCATCTGGACTAATTTGGGTCCTGCGGATCGATTGGTACCATCCCCGAGCTTGTACGACCTTCGAAAGAGGTCGACCGACGAAATTCCCCCAAATCTGAGGAGATATTCTTGAATAACTTTTTTTGTGAAGGTCGGAGAGACTTGCAAGTAGGCTCTACCCCCACTAAATGGGGTAGCGCGCATCGATCGGTACCATCCTTGAGCTTCTCCGACTTTCGGAAGGGTTAGGGTTAGGGTTAGGGATGAAAGCACATAGGAGAAAGAGATATTCTTGAATAACTTTTTTTGTGAAGGTCGGAGAGACTTGCAAGTAGGCTCTACCCCCACTAAATGGGGTTGCGCGCATCGATCGGTACCATCCTTGAGCTTCTCCGACTTTCGGAAGGGTTAGGGTTAGGGTTAGGGATGAAAGCACATAGGAGAAAGAGATATTCTTGAATAACTTTTTTTGTGAAGGTCGGAGAGACTTGGAAAGTGGTTGCATCTGGACTAATTTGGGTCCTGCGGATCGATTGGTACCATCCCCGAGCTTGTACGACCTTCGAAAGAGGTCGACCGACGAAATTCCCCCAAATCTGAGGAGATATTCTTGAATAACTTTTTTTGTGAAGGTCAAAGAGACTTGCAAGTAGGCTCTACCCCCACTAAATGGGGTAGCGCGCATCGATCGGTACCATCCTTGAGCTTCTCCGACTTTCGGAAGGGTTAGGGTTAGGGTTAGGGATGAAAGCACATAGGAGAAAGAGATATTCTTGAATAACTTTTTTTGTGAAGGTCGGAGAGACTTGCAAGTAGGCTCTACCCCCACTAAATGGGGTTGCGCGCATCGATCGGTACCATCCTTGAGCTTCTCCGACTTTCGGAAGGGTTAGGGTTAGGGATGAAAGCACATAGGAGAAAGAGATATTCTTGAATAACTTTTTTTGTGAAGGTCGGAGAGACTTGGAAAGTGGTTGCATCTGGACTAATTTGGGTCCTGCGGATCGATTGGTACCATCCCCGAGCTTGTACGACCTTCGAAAGAGGTCGACCGACGAAATTCCCCCAAATCTGAGGAGATATTCTTTAATAACTTTTTTTGTGAAGGTCGGAGAGACTTGCAAGTAGGCTCTACCCCCACTAAATGGGGTAGCGCGCATCGATCGGTACCATCCTTGAGCTTCTCCGACTTTCGGAAGGGTTAGGGTTAGGGTTAGGGATGAAAGCACATAGGAGAAAGAGATATTCTTGAATAACTTTTTTTGTGAAGGTCGGAGAGACTTGCAAGTAGGCTTTACCCCCACTAAATAGGGTTGCGCGCATCGATCGGTACCATCCTTGAGCTTCTCCGACTTTCGGAAGGGTTAGGGTTAGGGTTAGGGATGAAAGCACATAGGAGAAAGAGATATTCTTGAATAACTTTTTTTGTGAAGGTCGGAGAGACTTGGAAAGTGGTTGCATCTGGACTAATTTGGGTCCTGCGGATCGATTGGTACCATCCCCGAGCTTGTACGACCTTCGAAAGAGGTCGACCGACGAAATTCCCCCAAATCTGAGGAGATATTCTTGAATAACTTTTTTTGTGAAGGTCGGAGAGACTTGCAAGTAGGCTCTACCCCCACTAAATGGGGTAGCGCGCATCGATCGGTACCATCCTTGAGCTTCTCCGACTTTCGGAAGGGTTAGGGTTAGGGTTAGGGATGAAAGCACATAGGAGAAAGAGATATTCTTGAATAACTTTTTTTGTGAAGGTCGGAGAGACTTGCAAGTAGGCTTTACCCCCACTAAATGGGGTTGCGCGCATCGATCGGTACCATCCTTGAGCTTCTCCGACTTTCGGAAGGGTTAGGGTTAGGGTTAGGGATGAAAGCACATAGGAGAAAGAGATATTCTTGAATAACTTTTTTTGTGAAGGTCGGAGAGACTTGGAAAGTGGTTGCATCTGGACTAATTTGGGTCCTGCGGATCGATTGGTACCATCCCCGAGCTTGTACGACCTTCGAAAGAGGTCGACCGACGAAATTCCCCCAAATCTGAGGAGATATTCTTGAATAACTTTTTTTGTGAAGGTCGGAAAGACTTGCAAGTAGGCTCTACCCCCACTAAATGGGGTTGCGCGCATCGATCGGTACCATCTTTGAGCTTCTCCGACTTTCGGAAGGGTTAGGGTTAGGGTTAGGGATGAAAGCACATAGGAGAAAGAGATATTCTTGAATAACTTTTTTTGTGAAGGTCGGAGAGACTTGCAAGTAGGCTCTACCCCCACTAAATGGGGTAGCGCGCATCGATCGGTACCATCCTTGAGCTTCTCCGACTTTCGGAAGGGTTAGGGTTAGGGTTAGGGATGAAAGCACATAGGAGAAAGAGATATTCTTGAATAACTTTTTTTGTGAAGGTCGGAGAGACTTGCAAGTAGGCTCTACCCCCACTAAATGGGGTTGCGCGCATCGATCGGTACCATCCTTGAGCTTCTCCGACTTTCGGAAGGGTTAGGGTTAGGGATGAAAGCACATAGGAGAAAGAGATATTCTTGAATAACTTTTTTTGTGAAGGTCGGAGAGACTTGGAAAGTGGTTGCATCTGGACTAATTTGGGTCCTGCGGATCGATTGGTACCATCCCCGAGCTTGTACGACCTTCGGAAGAGGTCGACCGACGAAATTCCCCCAAATCTGAGGAGATATTCTTGAATAACTTTTTTTGTGAAGGTCGGAGAGACTTGCAAGTAGGCTCTACCCCCACTAAATGGGGTAGCGCGCATCGATCGGTACCATCCTTGAGCTTTTCCGACTTTCGGAAGGGTTAGGGTTAGGGTTAGGGATGAAAGCACATAGGAGAAAGAGATATTCTTGAATAACTTTTTTTGTGAAGGTCGGAGAGACTTGCAAGTAGGCTTTACCCCCACTAAATGGGGTTGCGCGCATCGATCGGTACCATCCTCGAGCTTCTCCGACTTTCGGAAGGGTTAGGGTTAGGGTTAGGGATGAAAGCACATAGGAGAAAGAGATATTCTTGAATAACTTTTTTTGTGAAGGTCGGAGAGACTTGGAAAGTGGTTGCATCTGGACTAATTTGGGTCCTGCGGATCGATTGGTACCATCCCCGAGCTTGTACGACCTTCGAAAGAGGTCGACCGACGAAATTCCCCCAAATCTGAGGAGATATTCTTGAATAACTTTTTTTGTGAAGGTCGGAGAGACTTGCAAGTAGGCTCTACCCCCACTAAATGGGGTAGCGCGCATCGATCGGTACCATCCTTGAGCTTCTCCGACTTTCGGAAGGGTTAGGGTTAGGGTTAGGGATGAAAGCACATAGGAGAAAGAGATATTCTTGAATAACTTTTTTTGTGAAGGTCGGAGAGACTTGCAAGTAGGCTCTACCCCCACTAAATGGGGTTGCGCGCATCGATCGGTACCATCCTTGAGCTTCTCCGACTTTCGGAAGGGTTAGGGTTAGGGTTAGGGATGAAAGCACATAGGAGAAAGAGATATTCTTGAATAACTTTTTTTGTGAAGGTCGGAGAGACTTGGAAAGTGGTTGCATCTGGACTAATTTGGGTCCTGCGGATCGATTGGTACCATCCCCGAGCTTGTACGACCTTCGAAAGAGGTCGACCGACGAAATTCCCCCAAATCTGAGGAGATATTCTTGAATAACTTTTTTTGTGAAGGTCGGAAAGACTTGCAAGTAGGCTCTACCCCCACTAAATGGGGTTGCGCGCATCGATCGGTACCATCTTTGAGCTTCTCCGACTTTCGGAAGGGTTAGGGTTAGGGTTAGGGATGAAAGCACATAGGAGAAAGAGATATTCTTGAATAACTTTTTTTGTGAAGGTCGGAGAGACTTGCAAGTAGGCTCTACCCCCACTAAATGGGGTAGCGCGCATCGATCGGTACCATCCTTGAGCTTCTCCGACTTTCGGAAGGGTTAGGGTTAGGGTTAGGGATGAAAGCACATAGGAGAAAGAGATATTCTTGAATAACTTTTTTTGTGAAGGTCGGAGAGACTTGCAAGTAGGCTCTACCCCCACTAAATGGGGTTGCGCGCATCGATCGGTACCATCCTTGAGCTTCTCCGACTTTCGGAAGGGTTAGGGTTAGGGATGAAAGCACATAGGAGAAAGAGATATTCTTGAATAACTTTTTTTGTGAAGGTCGGAGAGACTTGGAAAGTTGTTGCATCTGGACTAATTTGGGTCCTGCGGATCGATTGGTACCATCCCCGAGCTTGTACGACCTTCGAAAGAGGTCGACCGACGAAATTCCCCCAAATCTGAGGAGATATTCTTGAATAACTTTTTTTGTGAAGGTCGGAAAGACTTGCAAGTAGGCTCTACCCCCACTAAATGGGGTTGCGCGCATCGATCGGTACCATCCTTGAGCTTCTCCGACTTTCGGAAGGGTTAGGGTTAGGGTTAGGGATGAAAGCACATAGGAGAAAGAGATATTCTTGAATAACTTTTTTTTTGAAGGTCGGAGAGACTTGCAAGTAGGCTCTACCCCCACTAAATGGGGTAGCGCGCATCTATCGGTACCATCCTTGAGCTTCTCCGACTTTCGGAAGGGTTAGGGTTAGGGTTAGGGATGAAAGCACATAGGAGAAAGAGATATTCTTGAATAACTTTTTTTGTGAAGGTCGGAGAGACTTGCAAGTAGGCTCTACCCCCACTAAATGGGGTTGCGCGCATCGATCGGTACCATCCTTGAGCTTCTCCGACTTTCGGAAGGGTTAGGGTTAGGGTTAGGGATGAAAGCACATAGGAGAAAGAGATATTCTTGAATAACTTTTTTTGTGAAGGTCGGAGAGACTTGGAAAGTGGTTGCATCTGGACTAATTTGGGTCCTGCGGATCGATTGGTACCATCCCCGAGCTTGTACGACCTTCGAAAGAGGTCGACCGACGAAATTCCCCCAAATCTGAGGAGATATTCTTGAATAACTTTTTTTGTGAAGGTCGGAGAGACTTGCAAGTAGGCTCTACCCCCACTAAATGGGGTAGCGAGCATCGATCTGTACCATCCTTGAGCTTCTCCGACTTTCGGAAGGGTTAGGGTTAGGGTTAGGGATGAAAGCACATAGGAGAAAGAGATATTCTTGAATAACTTTTTTTGTGAAGGTCGGAGAGACTTGCAAGTAGGCTCTACCCCCACTAAATGGGGTTGCGCGCATCGATCGGTACCATCCTTGAGCTTCTCCGACTTTCGGAAGGGTTAGGGTTAGGGATGAAAGCACATAGGAGAAAGAGATATTCTTGAATAACTTTTTAGTGAAGGTCGGAGAGACTTGGAAAGTGGTTGCATCTGGACTAATTTGGGTCCTGCGGATCGATTGGTACCATCCCCGAGCTTGTACGACCTTCGGAAGAGGTCGACCGACGAAATTCCCCCAAATCTGAGGAGATATTCTTGAATAACTTTTTTTGTGAAGGTCGGAGAGACTTGCAAGTAGGCTCTACCCCCACTAAATGGGGTAGCGCGCATCGATCGGTACCATCCTTGAGCTTCTCCGACTTTCGGAAGGGTTAGGGTTAGGGTTAGGGATGAAAGCACAAAGGAGAAAGAGATATTCTTGAATAACCTTTTTTGTGAAGGTCGGAGAGACTTGCAAGTAAGCTCTACCCCCACTAAATGGGGTTGCGCGCATCGATCGGTACCATCCTTGAGCTTCTCCGACTTTCGGAAGGGTTAGGGTTAGGGTTAGGGATGAAAGCACATAGGAGAAAGAGATATTCTTGAATAACTTTTTTTGTGAAGGTCGGAGAGACTTGGAAAGTGGTTGCATCTGGACTAATTTGGGTCCTGCGGATCGATTGGTACTATCCCCGAGCTTGTACGACCTTCGAAAGAGGTCGACTGACGAAATTCCCCCAAATCTGAGGAGATATTCTTGAATAACTTTTTTTGTGAAGGTCGGAAAGACTTGCAAGTAGGCTCTACCCCCACTAAATGGGGTTGCGCGCATCGATCGGTACCATCTTTGAGCTTCTCCGACTTTCGGAAGGGTTAGGGTTAGGGTTAGGGATGAAAGCACATAGGAGAAAGAGATATTCTTGAATAACTTTTTTTGTGAAGGTCGGAGAGACTTGCAAGTAGGCTCTACCCCCACTAAATGGGGTAGCGCGCATCGATCGGTACCATCCTTGAGCTTCTCCGACTTTCGGAAGGGTTAGGGTTAGGGTTAGGGATGAAAGCACATAGGAGAAAGAGATATTCTTGAATAACTTTTTTTGTGAAGGTCGGAGAGACTTGCAAGTAGGCTCTACCCCCACTAAATGGGGTTGCGCGCATCGATCGGTACCATCCTTGAGCTTCTCCGACTTTCGGAAGGGTTAGGGTTAGGGTTAGGGATGAAAGCACATAGGAGAAAGAGATATTCTTGAATAACTTTTTTTGTGAAGGTCGGAGAGACTTGGAAAGTTGTTGCATCTGGACTAATTTGGGTCCTGCGGATCGATTGGTACCATCCCCGAGCTTGTACGACCTTCGAAAGAGGTCGACCGACGAAATTCCCCCAAATCTGAGGAGATATTCTTGAATAACTTTTTTTGTGAAGGTCGGAAAGACTTGCAAGTAGGCTCTACCCCCACTAAATGGGGTTGCGCGCATCGATCGGTACCATCCTTGAGCTTCTCCGACTTTCGGAAGGGTTAGGGTTAGGGTTAGGGATGAAAGCACATAGGAGAAAGAGATATTCTTGAATAACTTTTTTTTTGAAGGTCGGAGAGACTTGCAAGTAGGCTCTACCCCCACTAAATGGGGTAGCGCGCATCTATCGGTACCATCCTTGAGCTTCTCCGACTTTCGGAAGGGTTAGGGTTAGGGTTAGGGATGAAAGCACATAGGAGAAAGAGATATTCTTGAATAACTTTTTTTGTGAAGGTCGGAGAGACTTGCAAGTAGGCTCTACCCCCACTAAATGGGGTTGCGCGCATCGATCGGTACCATCCTTGAGCTTCTCCGACTTTCGGAAGGGTTAGGGTTAGGGTTAGGGATGAAAGCACATAGGAGAAAGAGATATTCTTGAATAACTTTTTTTGTGAAGGTCGGAGAGACTTGGAAAGTGGTTGCATCTGGACTAATTTGGGTCCTGCGGATCGATTGGTACCATCCCCGAGCTTGTACGACCTTCGAAAGAGGTCGACCGACGAAATTCCCCCAAATCTGAGGAGATATTCTTGAATAACTTTTTTTGTGAAGGTCGGAGAGACTTGCAAGTAGGCTCTACCCCCACTAAATGGGGTAGCGAGCATCGATCTGTACCATCCTTGAGCTTCTCCGACTTTCGGAAGGGTTAGGGTTAGGGTTAGGGATGAAAGCACATAGGAGAAAGAGATATTCTTGAATAACTTTTTTTGTGAAGGTCGGAGAGACTTGCAAGTAGGCTCTACCCCCACTAAATGGGGTTGCGCGCATCGATCGGTACCATCCTTGAGCTTCTCCGACTTTCGGAAGGGTTAGGGTTAGGGATGAAAGCACATAGGAGAAAGAGATATTCTTGAATAACTTTTTAGTGAAGGTCGGAGAGACTTGGAAAGTGGTTGCATCTGGACTAATTTGGGTCCTGCGGATCGATTGGTACCATCCCCGAGCTTGTACGACCTTCGGAAGAGGTCGACCGACGAAATTCCCCCAAATCTGAGGAGATATTCTTGAATAACTTTTTTTGTGAAGGTCGGAGAGACTTGCAAGTAGGCTCTACCCCCACTAAATGGGGTAGCGCGCATCGATCGGTACCATCCTTGAGCTTCTCCGACTTTCGGAAGGGTTAGGGTTAGGGTTAGGGATGAAAGCACAAAGGAGAAAGAGATATTCTTGAATAACCTTTTTTGTGAAGGTCGGAGAGACTTGCAAGTAGGCTCTACCCCCACTAAATGGGGTTGCGCGCATCGATCGGTACCATCCTTGAGCTTCTCCGACTTTCGGAAGGGTTAGGGTTAGGGTTAGGGATGAAAGCACATAGGAGAAAGAGATATTCTTGAATAACTTTTTTTGTGAAGGTCGGAGAGACTTGGAAAGTGGTTGCATCTGGACTAATTTGGGTCCTGCGGATCGATTGGTACCATCCCCGAGCTTGTACGACCTTCGAAAGAGGTCGACCGACGAAATTCCCCCAAATCTGAGGAGATATTCTTGAATAACTTTTTTTGTGAAGGTCGGAGAGACTTGCAAGTAGGCTCTACCCCCACTAAATGGGGTAGCGCGCATCGATCGGTACCATCCTTGAGCTTCTCCGACTTTCGGAAGGGTTAGGGTTAGGGTTAGGGATGAAAGCACATAGGAGAAAGAGATATTCTTGAATAACTTTTTTTGTGAAGGTCGGAGAGACTTGCAAGTAAGCTCTACCCCCACTAAATGGGGTAGCGCGCATCGATCGGTACTATCCTTGAGCTTCTCCGACTTTCGGAAGGGTTAGGGTTAGGGTTAGGGATGAAAGCACATAGGAGAAAGAGATATTCTTGAATAACTTTTTTTGTGAAGGTCGGAGAGACTTGCAAGTAGGCTCTACCCCCACTAAATGGGGTTGCGCGCATCGATCGGTACCATCCTTGAGCTTCTCCGACTTTCGGAAGGGTTAGGGTTAGGGTTAGGGATGAAAGCACATAGGAGAAAGAGATATTCTTGAATAACTTTTTTTGTGAAGGTCGGAGAGACTTGGAAAGTGGTTGCATCTGGACTAATTTGGGTCCTGCAGATCGATTGGTACCATCCCCGAGCTTGTACGACCTTCGAAAGAGGTCGACCGACGAAATTCCCCCAAATCTGAGGAGATATTCTTGAATAACTTTTTTTGTGAAGGTCGGAGAGACTTGCAAGTAGGCTCTACCCCCACTAAATGGGGTAGCGCGCATCGATCGGTACCATCCTTGAGCTTCTCCGACTTTCGGAAGGGTTAGGGTTAGGGTTAGGGATGAAAGCACATAGGAGAAAGAGATATTCTTGAATAACTTTTTTTGTGAAGGTCGGAGAGACTTGCAAGTAGGCTCTACCCCCACTAAATGGGGTTGCGCGCATCGATCGGTACCATCCTTGAGCTTCTCCGACTTTCGGAAGGGTTAGGGTTAGGGATGAAAGCACATAGGAGAAAGAGATATTCTTGAATAACTTTTTTTGTGAAGGTCGGAGAGACTTGGAAAGTGGTTGCATCTGGACTAATTTGGGTCCTGCGGATCGATTGGTACCATCCCCGAGCTTGTACGACCTTTGGAAGAGGTCGACCGACGAAATTCCCCCAAATCTGAGGAGATATTCTTGAATAACTTTTTTTGTGAAGGTCGGAGAGACTTGCAAGTAGGCTCTACCCCCACTAAATGGGGTAGCGCGCATCGATCGGTACCATCCTTGAGCTTCTCCGACTTTCGGAAGGGTTAGGGTTAGGGTTAGGGATGAAAGCACATAGGAGAAAGAGATATTCTTGAATAACTTTTTTTGTGAAGGTCGGAGAGACTTGCAAGTAGGCTCTACCCCCACTAAATGGGGTTGCGCGCATCGATCGGTACCATCCTTGAGCTTCTCCGACTTTCGGAAGGGTTAGGGTTAGGGATGAAAGCACATAGGAGAAAGAGATATTCTTGAATAACTTTTTTTGTGAAGGTCGGAGAGACTTGGAAAGTGGTTGCATCTGGACTAATTTGGGTCCTGCGGATCGATTGGTACCATCCCCGAGCTTGTACGACCTTTGGAAGAGGTCGACCGACGAAATTCCCCCAAATCTGAGGAGATATTCTTGAATAACTTTTTTTGTGAAGGTCGGAGAGACTTGCAAGTAGGCTCTACCCCCACTAAATGGGGTAGCGCGCATCGATCGGTACCATCCTTGAGCTTCTCCGACTTTCGGAAGGGTTAGGGTTAGGGTTAGGGATGAAAGCACATAGGAGAAAGAGATATTCTTGAATAACTTTTTTTGTGAAGGTCGGAGAGACTTGCAAGTAGGCTTTACCCCCACTAAATGGGGTTGCGCGCATCGATCGGTACCATCCTTGAGCTTCTCCGACTTTCGGAAGGGTTAGGGTTAGGGTTAGGGATGAAAGCACATAGGAGAAAGAGATATTCTTGAATAACTTTTTTTGTGAAGGTCGGAGAGACTTGGAAAGTGGTTGCATCTGGACTAATTTGGGTCCTGCGGATCGATTGGTACCATCCCCGAGCTTGTACGACCTTCGAAAGAGGTCGACCGACGAAATTCCCCCAAATCTGAGGAGATATTCTTGAATAACTTTTTTTGTGAAGGTCGGAGAGACTTGCAAGTAGGCTCTACCCCCACTAAATGGGGTTGCGCGCATCGATCGGTACCATCCTTGAGCTTCTCCGACTTTCGGAAGGGTTAGGGTTAGGGTTAGGGATGAAAGCACATAGGAGAAAGAGATATTCTTGAATAACTTTTTTTGTGAAGGTCGGAGAGACTTGGAAAGTGGTTGCATCTGGACTAATTTGGGTCCTGCGGATCGATTGGTACCATCCCCGAGCTTGTACGACCTTCGAAAGAGGTCGACCGACGAAATTCCCCCAAATCTGAGGAGATATTCTTGAATAACTTTTTTTGTGAAGGTCGGAAAGACTTGCAAGTAGGCTCTACCCCCACTAAATGGGGTTGCGCGCATCGATCGGTACCATCCTTGAGCTTCTCCGACTTTCGGAAGGGTTAGGGTTAGGGTTAGGGATGAAAGCACATAGGAGAAAGAGATATTCTTGAATAACTTTTTTTGTGAAGGTCGGAGAGACTTGCAAGTAGGCTCTACCCCCACTAAATGGGGTAGCGCGCATCTATCGGTACCATCCTTGAGCTTCTCCGACTTTCGGAAGGGTTAGGGTTAGGGTTAGGGATGAAAGCACATAGGAGAAAGAGATATTCTTGAATAACTTTTTTTGTGAAGGTCGGAGAGACTTGCAAGTAGGCTCTACCCCCACTAAATGGGGTTGCGCGCATCGATCGGTACCATCCTTGAGCTTCTCCGACTTTCGGAAGGGTTAGGGTTAGGGTTAGGGATGAAAGCACATAGGAGAAAGAGATATTCTTGAATAACTTTTTTTGTGAAGGTCGGAGAGACTTGGAAAGTGGTTGCATCTGGACTAATTTGGGTCCTGCAGATCGATTGGTACCATCCCCGAGCTTGTACGACCTTCGAAAGAGGTCGACCGACGAAATTCCCCCAAATCTGAGGAGATATTCTTGAATAACTTTTTTTGTGAAGGTCGGAGAGACTTGCAAGTAGGCTCTACCCCCACTAAATGGGGTAGCGCGCATCGATCTGTACCATCCTTGAGCTTCTCCGACTTTCGGAAGGGTTAGGGTTAGGGTTAGGGATGAAAGCACATAGGAGAAAGAGATATTCTTGAATAACTTTTTTTGTGAAGGTCGGAGAGACTTGCAAGTAGGCTCTACCCCCACTAAATGGGGTTGCGCGCATCGATCGGTACCATCCTTGAGCTTCTCCGACTTTCGGAAGGGTTAGGGTTAGGGATGAAAGCACATAGGAGAAAGAGATATTCTTGAATAACTTTTTAGTGAAGGTCGGAGAGACTTGGAAAGTGGTTGCATCTGGACTAATTTGGGTCCTGCGGATCGATTGGTACCATCCCCGAGCTTGTACGACCTTCGGAAGAGGTCGACCGACGAAATTCCCCCAAATCTGAGGAGATATTCTTGAATAACTTTTTTTGTGAAGGTCGGAGAGACTTGCAAGTAGGCTCTACCCCCACTAAATGGGGTAGCGCGCATCGATCGGTACCATCCTTGAGCTTCTCCGACTTTCGGAAGGGTTAGGGTTAGGGTTAGGGATGAAAGCACAAAGGAGAAAGAGATATTCTTGAATAACTTTTTTTGTGAAGGTCGGAGAGACTTGCAAGTAGGCTCTACCCCCACTAAATGGGGTTGCGCGCATCGATCGGTACCATCCTTGAGCTTCTCCGACTTTCGGAAGGGTTAGGGTTAGGGTTAGGGATGAAAGCACATAGGAGAAAGAGATATTCTTGAATAACTTTTTTTGTGAAGGTCGGAGAGACTTGGAAAGTGGTTGCATCTGGACTAATTTGGGTCCTGCGGATCGATTGGTACCATCCCCGAGCTTGTACGACCTTCGAAAGAGGTCGACCGACGAAATTCCCCCAAATCTGAGGAGATATTCTTGAATAACTTTTTTTGTGAAGGTCGGAGAGACTTGCAAGTAGGCTCTACCCCCACTAAATGGGGTAGCGCGCATCGATCGGTACCATCCTTGAGCTTCTCCGACTTTCGGAAGGGTTAGGGTTAGGGTTAGGGATGAAAGCACATAGGAGAAAGAGATATTCTTGAATAACTTTTTTTGTGAAGGTCGGAGAGACTTGCAAGTAGGCTCTACCCCCACTAAATGGGGTAGCGCGCATCGATCGGTACTATCTTTGAGCTTCTCCGACTTTCGGAAGGGTTAGGGTTAGGGTTAGGGATGAAAGCACATAGGAGAAAGAGATATTCTTGAATAACTTTTTTTGTGAAGGTCGGAGAGACTTGCAAGTAGGCTCTACCCCCACTAAATGGGGTTGCGCGCATCGATCGGTACCATCCTTGAGCTTCTCCGACTTTCGGAAGGGTTAGGGTTAGGGTTAGGGATGAAAGCACATAGGAGAAAGAGATATTCTTGAATAACTTTTTTTGTGAAGGTCGGAGAGACTTGGAAAGTGGTTGCATCTGGACTAATTTGGGTCCTGCAGATCGATTGGTACCATCCCCGAGCTTGTACGACCTTCGAAAGAGGTCGACCGACGAAATTCCCCCAAATCTGAGGAGATATTCTTGAATAACTTTTTTTGTGAAGGTCGGAGAGACTTGCAAGTAGGCTCTACCCCCACTAAATGGGGTAGCGCGCATCGATCGGTACCATCCTTGAGCTTCTCCGACTTTCGGAAGGGTTAGGGTTAGGGTTAGGGATGAAAGCACATAGGAGAAAGAGATATTCTTGAATAACTTTTTTTGTGAAGGTCGGAGAGACTTGCAAGTAGGCTCTACCCCCACTAAATGGGGTTGCGCGCATCGATCGGTACCATCCTTGAGCTTCTCCGACTTTCGGAAGGGTTAGGGTTAGGGATGAAAGCACATAGGAGAAAGAGATATTCTTGAATAACTTTTTTTGTGAAGGTCGGAGAGACTTGGAAAGTGGTTGCATCTGGACTAATTTGGGTCCTGCGGATCGATTGGTACCATCCCCGAGCTTGTACGACCTTCGGAAGAGGTCGACCGACGAAATTCCCCCAAATCTGAGGAGATATTCTTGAATAACTTTTTTTGTGAAGGTCGGAGAGACTTGCAAGTAGGCTCTACCCCCACTAAATGGGGTTGCGCGCATCGATCGGTACCATCCTTGAGCTTCTCCGACTTTCGGAAGGGTTAGGGTTAGGGATGAAAGCACATAGGAGAAAGAGATATTCTTGAATAACTTTTTTTGTGAAGGTCGGAGAGACTTGCAAGTAGGCTTTACCCCCACTAAATGGGGTTGCGCGCATCGATCGGTACCATCCTTGAGCTTCTCCGACTTTCGGAAGGGTTAGGGTTAGGGTTAGGGATGAAAGCACATAGGAGAAAGAGATATTCTTGAATAACTTTTTTTGTGAAGGTCGGAGAGACTTGGAAAGTGGTTGCATCTGGACTAATTTGGGTCCTGCGGATCGATTGGTACCATCCCCGAGCTTGTACGACCTTCGAAAGAGGTCGACCGACGAAATTCCCCCAAATCTGAGGAGATATTCTTGAATAACTTTTTTTGTGAAGGTCGGAGAGACTTGCAAGTAGGCTCTACCCCCACTAAATGGGGTA
The DNA here is from genome assembly GCF_963576545.1 of Limanda limanda. Lineage (NCBI taxonomy): Eukaryota > Metazoa > Chordata > Actinopteri > Pleuronectiformes > Pleuronectidae > Limanda > Limanda limanda. The sequence goes on along the minus strand of NW_026870568.1, from coordinate 51,656 downwards.
GCGCGCATCGATCGGTACCATCCTTGAGCTTCTCCGACTTTCGGAAGGGTTAGGGTTAGGGTTAGGGATGAAAGCACATAGGAGAAAGAGATATTCTTGAATAACTTTTTTTGTGAAGGTCGGAGAGACTTGCAAGTAGGCTCTACCCCCACTAAATGGGGTTGCGCGCATCGATCGGTACCATCCTTGAGCTTCTCCGACTTTCGGAAGGGTTAGGGTTAGGGTTAGGGATGAAAGCACATAGGAGAAAGAGATATTCTTGAATAACTTTTTTTGTGAAGGTCGGAGAGACTTGGAAAGTGGTTGCATCTGGACTAATTTGGGTCCTGCGGATCGATTGGTACCATCCCCGAGCTTGTACGACCTTCGAAAGAGGTCGACCGACGAAATTCCCCCAAATCTGAGGAGATATTCTTGAATAACTTTTTTTGTGAAGGTCGGAGAGACTTGCAAGTAGGCTCTACCCCCACTAAATGGGGTAGCGCGCATCGATCGGTACCATCCTTGAGCTTCTCCGACTTTCGGAAGGGTTAGGGTTAGGGTTAGGGATGAAAGCACATAGGAGAAAGAGATATTCTTGAATAACTTTTTTTGTGAAGGTCGGAGAGACTTGCAAGTAGGCTCTACCCCCACTAAATGGGGTAGCGCGCATCGATCGGTACTATCCTTGAGCTTCTCCGACTTTCGGAAGGGTTAGGGTTAGGGTTAGGGATGAAAGCACATAGGAGAAAGAGATATTCTTGAATAACTTTTTTTGTGAAGGTCGGAGAGACTTGCAAGTAGGCTCTACCCCCACTAAATGGGGTTGCGCGCATCGATCGGTACCATCTTTGAGCTTCTCCGACTTTCGGAAGGGTTAGGGTTAGGGTTAGGGATGAAAGCACATAGGAGAAAGAGATATTCTTGAATAACTTTTTTTGTGAAGGTCGGAGAGACTTGCAAGTAGGCTCTACCCCCACTAAATGGGGTTGCGCGCATCGATCGGTACCATCCTTGAGCTTCTCCGACTTTCGGAAGGGTTAGGGTTAGGGTTAGGGATGAAAGCACATAGGAGAAAGAGATATTCTTGAATAACTTTTTTTGTGAAGGTCGGAGAGACTTGGAAAGTGGTTGCATCTGGACTAATTTGGGTCCTGCGGATCGATTGGTACCATCCCCGAGCTTGTACGACCTTCGAAAGAGGTCGACCGACGAAATTCCCCCAAATCTGAGGAGATATTCTTGAATAACTTTTTTTGTGAAGGTCGGAGAGACTTGCAAGTAGGCTCTACCCCCACTAAATGGGGTAGCGCGCATCGATCGGTACCATCCTTGAGCTTCTCCGACTTTCGGAAGGGTTAGGGTTAGGGTTAGGGATGAAAGCACATAGGAGAAAGAGATATTCTTGAATAACTTTTTTTGTGAAGGTCGGAGAGACTTGCAAGTAGGCTCTACCCCCACTAAATGGGGTAGCGCGCATCGATCGGTACTATCCTTGAGCTTCTCCGACTTTCGGAAGGGTTAGGGTTAGGGTTAGGGATGAAAGCACATAGGAGAAAGAGATATTCTTGAATAACTTTTTTTGTGAAGGTCGGAGAGACTTGCAAGTAGGCTCTACCCCCACTAAATGGGGTTGCGCGCATCGATCGGTACCATCCTTGAGCTTCTCCGACTTTCGGAAGGGTTAGGGTTAGGGTTAGGGATGAAAGCACATAGGAGAAAGAGATATTCTTGAATAACTTTTTTTGTGAAGGTCGGAGAGACTTGGAAAGTGGTTGCATCTGGACTAATTTGGGTCCTGCGGATCGATTGGTACCATCCCCGAGCTTGTACGACCTTCGAAAGAGGTCGACCGACGAAATTCCCCCAAATCTGAGGAGATATTCTTGAATAACTTTTTTTGTGAAGGTCAGAGAGACTTGCAAGTAGGCTCTACCCCCACTAAATGGGGTAGCGCGCATCGATCGGTACCATCCTTGAGCTTCTCCGACTTTTGGAAGGGTTAGGGTTAGGGTTAGGGATGAAAGCACATAGGAGAAAGAGATATTCTTGAATAACTTTTTTTGTGAAGGTCGGAGAGACTTGCAAGTAGGCTCTACCCCCACTAAATGGGGTAGCGCGCATCGATCGGTACCATCCTTGAGCTTCTCCGACTTTCGGAAGGGTTAGGGTTAGGGTTAGGGATGAAAGCACATAGGAGAAAGAGATATTCTTGAATAACTTTTTTTGTGAAGGTCGGAGAGACTTGGAAAGTGGTTGCATCTGGACTAATTTGGGTCCTGCGGATCGATTGGTACCATCCTCGAGCTTGTACGACCTTCGAAAGAGGTCGACCGACGAAATTCCCCCAAATCTGAGGAGATATTCTTGAATAACTTTTTTTGTGAAGGTCGGAAAGACTTGCAAGTAGGCTCTACCCCCACTAAATGGGGTTGCGCGCATCGATCGGTACCATCTTTGAGCTTCTCCGACTTTCGGAAGGGTTAGGGTTAGGGTTAGGGATGAAAGCACATAGGAGAAAGAGATATTCTTGAATAACTTTTTTTTTGAAGGTCGGAGAGACTTGCAAGTAGGCTCTACCCCCACTAAATGGGGTAGCGCGCATCGATCGGTACCATCCTTGAGCTTCTCCGACTTTCGGAAGGGTTAGGGTTAGGGTTAGGGATGAAAGCACATAGGAGAAAGAGATATTCTTGAATAACTTTTTTTGTGAAGGTCGGAGAGACTTGCAAGTAGGCTCTACCCCCACTAAATGGGGTTGCGCGCATCGATCGGTACCATCCTTGAGCTTCTCCGACTTTCGGAAGGGTTAGGGTTAGGGATGAAAGCACATAGGAGAAAGAGATATTCTTGAATAACTTTTTTTGTGAAGGTCGGAGAGACTTGGAAAGTGGTTGCATCTGGACTAATTTGGGTCCTGCGGATCGATTGGTACCATCCCCGAGCTTGTACGACCTTCGGAAGAGGTCGACCGACGAAATTCCCCCAAATCTGAGGAGATATTCTTGAATAACTTTTTTTGTGAAGGTCGGAGAGACTTGCAAGTAGGCTCTACCCCCACTAAATGGGGTAGCGCGCATCGATCGGTACCATCCTTGAGCTTCTCCGACTTTCGGAAGGGTTAGGGTTAGGGTTAGGGATGAAAGCACATAGGAGAAAGAGATATTCTTGAATAACTTTTTTTGTGAAGGTCGGAGAGACTTGGAAAGTGGTTGCATCTGGACTAATTTGGGTCCTGCGGATCGATTGGTACCATCCCCGAGCTTGTACGACCTTCGAAAGAGGTCGACCGACGAAATTCCCCCAAATCTGAGGAGATATTCTTGAATAACTTTTTTTGTGAAGGTCAGAGAGACTTGCAAGTAGGCTCTACCCCCACTAAATGGGGTAGCGCGCATCGATCGGTACCATCCTTGAGCTTCTCCGACTTTTGGAAGGGTTAGGGTTAGGGTTAGGGATGAAAGCACATAGGAGAAAGAGATATTCTTGAATAACTTTTTTTGTGAAGGTCGGAGAGACTTGCAAGTAGGCTCTACCCCCACTAAATGGGGTAGCGCGCATCGATCGGTACCATCCTTGAGCTTCTCCGACTTTCGGAAGGGTTAGGGTTAGGGTTAGGGATGAAAGCACATAGGAGAAAGAGATATTCTTGAATAACTTTTTTTGTGAAGGTCGGAGAGACTTGGAAAGTGGTTGCATCTGGACTAATTTGGGTCCTGCGGATCGATTGGTACCATCCTCGAGCTTGTACGACCTTCGAAAGAGGTCGACCGACGAAATTCCCCCAAATCTGAGGAGATATTCTTGAATAACTTTTTTTGTGAAGGTCGGAAAGACTTGCAAGTAGGCTCTACCCCCACTAAATGGGGTTGCGCGCATCGATCGGTACCATCTTTGAGCTTCTCCGACTTTCGGAAGGGTTAGGGTTAGGGTTAGGGATGAAAGCACATAGGAGAAAGAGATATTCTTGAATAACTTTTTTTTTGAAGGTCGGAGAGACTTGCAAGTAGGCTCTACCCCCACTAAATGGGGTAGCGCGCATCGATCGGTACCATCCTTGAGCTTCTCCGACTTTCGGAAGGGTTAGGGTTAGGGTTAGGGATGAAAGCACATAGGAGAAAGAGATATTCTTGAATAACTTTTTTTGTGAAGGTCGGAGAGACTTGCAAGTAGGCTCTACCCCCACTAAATGGGGTTGCGCGCATCGATCGGTACCATCCTTGAGCTTCTCCGACTTTCGGAAGGGTTAGGGTTAGGGATGAAAGCACATAGGAGAAAGAGATATTCTTGAATAACTTTTTTTGTGAAGGTCGGAGAGACTTGGAAAGTGGTTGCATCTGGACTAATTTGGGTCCTGCGGATCGATTGGTACCATCCCCGAGCTTGTACGACCTTCGGAAGAGGTCGACCGACGAAATTCCCCCAAATCTGAGGAGATATTCTTGAATAACTTTTTTTGTGAAGGTCGGAGAGACTTGCAAGTAGGCTCTACCCCCACTAAATGGGGTAGCGCGCATCGATCGGTACCATCCTTGAGCTTCTCCGACTTTCGGAAGGGTTAGGGTTAGGGTTAGGGATGAAAGCACATAGGAGAAAGAGATATTCTTGAATAACTTTTTTTGTGAAGGTCGGAGAGACTTGCAAGTAGGCTTTACCCCCACTAAATGGGGTTGCGCGCATCGATCGGTACCATCCTTGAGCTTCTCCGACTTTCGGAAGGGTTAGGGTTAGGGTTAGGGATGAAAGCACATAGGAGAAAGAGATATTCTTGAATAACTTTTTTTGTGAAGGTCGGAGAGACTTGGAAAGTGGTTGCATCTGGACTAATTTGGGTCCTGCGGATCGATTGGTACCATCCCCGAGCTTGTACGACCTTCGAAAGAGGTTGACCGACGAAATTCCCCCAAATCTGAGGAGATATTCTTGAATAACTTTTTTTGTGAAGGTCGGAGAGACTTGCAAGTAGGCTCTACCCCCACTAAATGGGGTAGCGCGCATCGATCGGTACCATCCTTGAGCTTCTCCGACTTTCGGAAGGGTTAGGGTTAGGGTTAGGGATGAAAGCACATAGGAGAAAGAGATATTCTTGAATAACTTTTTTTGTGAAGGTCGGAGAGACTTGCAAGTAGGCTCTACCCCCACTAAATGGGGTTGCGCGCATCGATCGGTACCATCCTTGAGCTTCTCCGACTTTCGGAAGGGTTAGGGTTAGGGTTAGGGATGAAAGCACATAGGAGAAAGAGATATTCTTGAATAACTTTTTTTGTGAAGGTCGGAGAGACTTGGAAAGTGGTTGCATCTGGACTAATTTGGGTCCTGCAGATCGATTGGTACCATCCCCGAGCTTGTACGACCTTCGAAAGAGGTCGACCGACGAAATTCCCCCAAATCTGAGGAGATATTCTTGAATAACTTTTTTTGTGAAGGTCGGAAAGACTTGCAAGTAGGCTCTACCCCCACTAAATGGGGTTGCGCGCATCGATCGGTACCATCTTTGAGCTTCTCCGACTTTCGGAAGGGTTAGGGTTAGGGTTAGGGATGAAAGCACATAGGAGAAAGAGATATTCTTGAATAACTTTTTTTGTGAAGGTCGGAGAGACTTGCAAGTAGGCTCTACCCCCACTAAATGGGGTAGTGCGCATCGATCGGTACCATCCTTGAGCTTCTCCGACTTTCGGAAGGGTTAGGGTTAGGGTTAGGGATGAAAGCACATAGGAGAAAGAGATATTCTTGAATAACTTTTTTTGTGAAGGTCGGAGAGACTTGCAAGTAGGCTCTACCCCCACTAAATGGGGTTGCGCGCATCGATCGGTACCATCCTTGAGCTTCTCCGACTTTCGGAAGGGTTAGGGTTAGGGTTAGGGATGAAAGCACATAGGAGAAAGAGATATTCTTGAATAACTTTTTTTGTGAAGGTCGGAGAGACTTGGAAAGTGGTTGCATCTGGACTAATTTGGGTCCTGCGGATCGATTGGTACCATCCCCGAGCTTGTACGACCTTCGAAAGAGGTCGACCGACGAAATTCCCCCAAATCTGAGGAGATATTCTTGAATAACTTTTTTTGTGAAGGTCGGAAAGACTTGCAAGTAGGCTCTACCCCCACTAAATGGGGTTGCGCGCATCGATCGGTACCATCCTTGAGCTTCTCCGACTTTCGGAAGGGTTAGGGTTAGGGTTAGGGATGAAAGCACATAGGAGAAAGAGATATTCTTGAATAACTTTTTTTGTGAAGGTCGGAGAGACTTGCAAGTAGGCTCTACCCCCACTAAATGGGGTAGCGCGCATCTATCGGTACCATCCTTGAGCTTCTCCGACTTTCGGAAGGGTTAGGGTTAGGGTTAGGGATGAAAGCACATAGGAGAAAGAGATATTCTTGAATAACTTTTTTTGTGAAGGTCGGAGAGACTTGCAAGTAGGCTCTACCCCCACTAAATGGGGTTGCGCGCATCGATCGGTACCATCCTTGAGCTTCTCCGACTTTCGGAAGGGTTAGGGTTAGGGTTAGGGATGAAAGCACATAGGAGAAAGAGATATTCTTGAATAACTTTTTTTGTGAAGGTCGGAGAGACTTGGAAAGTGGTTGCATCTGGACTAATTTGGGTCCTGCGGATCGATTGGTACCATCCCCGAGCTTGTACGACCTTCGAAAGAGGTCGAACGACGAAATTCCCCCAAATCTGAGGAGATATTCTTGAATAACTTTTTTTGTGAAGGTCGGAGAGACTTGCAAGTAGGCTCTACCCCCACTAAATGGGGTAGCGCGCATCGATCTGTACCATCCTTGAGCTTCTCCGACTTTCGGAAGGGTTAGGGTTAGGGTTAGGGATGAAAGCACATAGGAGAAAGAGATATTCTTGAATAACTTTTTTTGTGAAGGTCGGAGAGACTTGCAAGTAGGCTCTACCCCCACTAAATGGGGTTGCGCGCATCGATCGGTACCATCCTTGAGCTTCTCCGACTTTCGGAAGGGTTAGGGTTAGGGATGAAAGCACATAGGAGAAAGAGATATTCTTGAATAACTTTTTAGTGAAGGTCGGAGAGACTTGGAAAGTGGTTGCATCTGGACTAATTTGGGTCCTGCGGATCGATTGGTACCATCCCCGAGCTTGTACGACCTTCGGAAGAGGTCGACCGACGAAATTCCCCCAAATCTGAGGAGATATTCTTGAATAACTTTTTTTGTGAAGGTCGGAGAGACTTGCAAGTAGGCTCTACCCCCACTAAATGGGGTAGCGCGCATCGATCGGTACCATCCTTGAGCTTCTCCGACTTTCGGAAGGGTTAGGGTTAGGGTTAGGGATGAAAGCACAAAGGAGAAAGAGATATTCTTGAATAACTTTTTTTGTGAAGGTCGGAGAGACTTGCAAGTAGGCTCTACCCCCACTAAATGGGGTTGCGCGCATCGATCGGTACCATCCTTGAGCTTCTCCGACTTTCGGAAGGGTTAGGGTTAGGGTTAGGGATGAAAGCACATAGGAGAAAGAGATATTCTTGAATAACTTTTTTTGTGAAGGTCGGAGAGACTTGGAAAGTGGTTGCATCTGGACTAATTTGGGTCCTGCAGATCGATTGGTACCATCCCCGAGCTTGTACGACCTTCGAAAGAGGTCGACCGACGAAATTCCCCCAAATCTGAGGAGATATTCTTGAATAACTTTTTTTGTGAAGGTCGGAGAGACTTGCAAGTAGGCTCTACCCCCACTAAATGGGGTAGCGCGCATCGATCGGTACCATCCTTGAGCTTCTCCGACTTTCGGAAGGGTTAGGGTTAGGGTTAGGGATGAAAGCACATAGGAGAAAGAGATATTCTTGAATAACTTTTTTTGTGAAGGTCGGAGAGACTTGCAAGTAGGCTCTACCCCCACTAAATGGGGTAGCGCGCATCGATCGGTACTATCCTTGAGCTTCTCCGACTTTCGGAAGGGTTAGGGTTAGGGTTAGGGATGAAAGCACATAGGAGAAAGAGATATTCTTGAATAACTTTTTTTGTGAAGGTCGGAGAGACTTGCAAGTAGGCTCTACCCCCACTAAATGGGGTTGCGCGCATCGATCGGTACCATCCTTGAGCTTCTCCGACTTTCGGAAGGGTTAGGGTTAGGGTTAGGGATGAAAGCACATAGGAGAAAGAGATATTCTTGAATAACTTTTTTTGTGAAGGTCGGAGAGACTTGGAAAGTGGTTGCATCTGGACTAATTTGGGTCCTGCGGATCGATTGGTACCATCCCCGAGCTTGTACGACCTTCGAAAGAGGTCGACCGACGAAATTCCCCCAAATCTGAGGAGATATTCTTGAATAACTTTTTTTGTGAAGGTCGGAGAGACTTGCAAGTAGGCTCTACCCCCACTAAATGGGGTAGCGCGCATCGATCGGTACCATCCTTGAGCTTCTCCGACTTTCGGAAGGGTTAGGGTTAGGGTTAGGGATGAAAGCACATAGGAGAAAGAGATATTCTTGAATAACTTTTTTTGTGAAGGTCGGAGAGACTTGCAAGTAGGCTCTACCCCACTAAATGGGGTTGCGCGCATCGATCGGTACCATCCTTGAGCTTCTCCGACTTTCGGAAGGGTTAGGGTTAGGGATGAAAGCACATAGGAGAAAGAGATATTCTTGAATAACTTTTTTTGTGAAGGTCGGAGAGACTTGGAAAGTGGTTGCATCTGGACTAATTTGGGTCCTGCAGATCGATTGGTACCATCCCCGAGCTTGTACGACCTTCGAAAGAGGTCGACCGACGAAATTCCCCCAAATCTGAGGAGATATTCTTGAATAACTTTTTTTGTGAAGGTCGGAAAGACTTGCAAGTAGGCTCTACCCCCACTAAATGGGGTTGCGCGCATCGATCGGTACCATCTTTGAGCTTCTCCGACTTTCGGAAGGGTTAGGGTTAGGGTTAGGGATGAAAGCACATAGGAGAAAGAGATATTCTTGAATAACTTTTTTTGTGAAGGTCGGAGAGACTTGCAAGTAGGCTCTACCCCCACTAAATGGGGTAGCGCGCATCGATCGGTACCATCCTTGAGCTTCTCCGACTTTCGGAAGGGTTAGGGTTAGGGTTAGGGATGAAAGCACATAGGAGAAAGAGATATTCTTGAATAACTTTTTTTGTGAAGGTCGGAGAGACTTGCAAGTAGGCTCTACCCCCACTAAATGGGGTTGCGCGCATCGATCGGTACCATCCTTGAGCTTCTCCGACTTTCGGAAGGGTTAGGGTTAGGGTTAGGGATGAAAGCACATAGGAGAAAGAGATATTCTTGAATAACTTTTTTTGTGAAGGTCGGAGAGACTTGGAAAGTGGTTGCATCTGGACTAATTTGGGTCCTGCGGATCGATTGGTACCATCCCCGAGCTTGTACGACCTTCGAAAGAGGTCGACCGACGAAATTCCCCCAAATCTGAGGAGATATTCTTGAATAACTTTTTTTGTGAAGGTCGGAAAGACTTGCAAGTAGGCTCTACCCCCACTAAATGGGGTTGCGCGCATCGATCGGTACCATCCTTGAGCTTCTCCGACTTTCGGAAGGGTTAGGGTTAGGGTTAGGGATGAAAGCACATAGGAGAAAGAGATATTCTTGAATAACTTTTTTTGTGAAGGTCGGAGAGACTTGCAAGTAGGCTCTACCCCCACTAAATGGGGTAGCGCACATCTATCGGTACCATCCTTGAGCTTCTCCGACTTTCGGAAGGGTTAGGGTTAGGGTTAGGGATGAAAGCACATAGGAGAAAGAGATATTCTTGAATAACTTTTTTTGTGAAGGTCGGAGAGACTTGCAAGTAGGCTCTACCCCCACTAAATGGGGTTGCGCGCATCGATCGGTACCATCCTTGAGCTTCTCCGACTTTCGGAAGGGTTAGGGTTAGGGTTAGGGATGAAAGCACATAGGAGAAAGAGATATTCTTGAATAACTTTTTTTGTGAAGGTCGGAGAGACTTGGAAAGTGGTTGCATCTGGACTAATTTGGGTCCTGCGGATCGATTGGTACCATCCCCGAGCTTGTACGACCTTCGAAAGAGGTCGAACGACGAAATTCCCCCAAATCTGAGGAGATATTCTTGAATAACTTTTTTTGTGAAGGTCGGAGAGACTTGCAAGTAGGCTCTACCCCCACTAAATGGGGTAGCGCGCATCGATCTGTACCATCCTTGAGCTTCTCCGACTTTCGGAAGGGTTAGGGTTAGGGTTAGGGATGAAAGCACATAGGAGAAAGAGATATTCTTGAATAACTTTTTTTGTGAAGGTCGGAGAGACTTGCAAGTAGGCTCTACCCCCACTAAATGGGGTTGCGCGCATCGATCGGTACCATCCTTGAGCTTCTCCGACTTTCGGAAGGGTTAGGGTTAGGGATGAAAGCACATAGGAGAAAGAGATATTCTTGAATAACTTTTTAGTGAAGGTCGGAGAGACTTGGAAAGTGGTTGCATCTGGACTAATTTGGGTCCTGCGGATCGATTGGTACCATCCCCGAGCTTGTACGACCTTCGGAAGAGGTCGACCGACGAAATTCCCCCAAATCTGAGGAGATATTCTTGAATAACTTTTTTTGTGAAGGTCGGAGAGACTTGCAAGTAGGCTCTACCCCCACTAAATGGGGTAGCGCGCATCGATCGGTACCATCCTTGAGCTTCTCCGACTTTCGGAAGGGTTAGGGTTAGGGTTAGGGATGAAAGCACAAAGGAGAAAGAGATATTCTTGAATAACTTTTTTTGTGAAGGTCGGAGAGACTTGCAAGTAGGCTCTACCCCCACTAAATGGGGTTGCGCGCATCGATCGGTACCATCCTTGAGCTTCTCCGACTTTCGGAAGGGTTAGGGTTAGGGTTAGGGATGAAAGCACATAGGAGAAAGAGATATTCTTGAATAACTTTTTTTGTGAAGGTCGGAGAGACTTGGAAAGTGGTTGCATCTGGACTAATTTGGGTCCTGCAGATCGATTGGTACCATCCCCGAGCTTGTACGACCTTCGAAAGAGGTCGACCGACGAAATTCCCCCAAATCTGAGGAGATATTCTTGAATAACTTTTTTTGTGAAGGTCGGAGAGACTTGCAAGTAGGCTCTACCCCCACTAAATGGGGTAGCGCGCATCGATCGGTACCATCCTTGAGCTTCTCCGACTTTCGGAAGGGTTAGGGTTAGGGTTAGGGATGAAAGCACATAGGAGAAAGAGATATTCTTGAATAACTTTTTTTGTGAAGGTCGGAGAGACTTGCAAGTAGGCTCTACCCCCACTAAATGGGGTAGCGCGCATCGATCGGTACTATCCTTGAGCTTCTCCGACTTTCGGAAGGGTTAGGGTTAGGGTTAGGGATGAAAGCACATAGGAGAAAGAGATATTCTTGAATAACTTTTTTTGTGAAGGTCGGAGAGACTTGCAAGTAGGCTCTACCCCCACTAAATGGGGTTGCGCGCATCGATCGGTACCATCCTTGAGCTTCTCCGACTTTCGGAAGGGTTAGGGTTAGGGTTAGGGATGAAAGCACATAGGAGAAAGAGATATTCTTGAATAACTTTTTTTGTGAAGGTCGGAGAGACTTGGAAAGTGGTTGCATCTGGACTAATTTGGGTCCTGCGGATCGATTGGTACCATCCCCGAGCTTGTACGACCTTCGAAAGAGGTCGACCGACGAAATTCCCCCAAATCTGAGGAGATATTCTTGAATAACTTTTTTTGTGAAGGTCGGAGAGACTTGCAAGTAGGCTCTACCCCCACTAAATGGGGTAGCGCGCATCGATCGGTACCATCCTTGAGCTTCTCCGACTTTCGGAAGGGTTAGGGTTAGGGTTAGGGATGAAAGCACATAGGAGAAAGAGATATTCTTGAATAACTTTTTTTGTGAAGGTCGGAGAGACTTGCAAGTAGGCTCTACCCCACTAAATGGGGTTGCGCGCATCGATCGGTACCATCCTTGAGCTTCTCCGACTTTCGGAAGGGTTAGGGTTAGGGATGAAAGCACATAGGAGAAAGAGATATTCTTGAATAACTTTTTTTGTGAAGGTCGGAGAGACTTGGAAAGTGGTTGCATCTGGACTAATTTGGGTCCTGCAGATCGATTGGTACCATCCTTGAGCTTGTACGACCTTCGGAAGAGGTCGACCGACGAAATTCCCCCAAATCTGAGGAGATATTCTTGAATAACTTTTTTTGTGAAGGTCGGAGAGACTTGCAAGTAGGCTCTACCCCCACTAAATGGGGTAGCGCGCATCGATCGGTACCATCCTTGAGCTTCTCCGACTTTCGGAAGGGTTAGGGTTAGGGTTAGGGATGAAAGCACATAGGAGAAAGAGATATTCTTGAATAACTTTTTTTGTGAAGGTCGGAGAGACTTGCAAGTAGGCTTTACCCCCACTAAATGGGGTTGCGCGCATCGATCGGTACCATCCTTGAGCTTCTCCGACTTTCGGAAGGGTTAGGGTTAGGGTTAGGGATGAAAGCACATAGGAGAAAGAGATATTCTTGAATAACTTTTTTTGTGAAGGTCGGAGAGACTTGGAAAGTGGTTGCATCTGGACTAATTTGGGTCCTGCGGATCGATTGGTACCATCCCCGAGCTTGTACGACCTTCGAAAGAGGTCGACCGACGAAATTCCCCCAAATCTGAGGAGATATTCTTGAATAACTTTTTTTGTGAAGGTCGGAGAGACTTGCAAGTAGGCTCTACCCCCACTAAATGGGGTAGCGCGCATCGATCGGTACCATCCTTGAGCTTCTCCGACTTTCGGAAGGGTTAGGGTTAGGGTTAGGGATGAAAGCACATAGGAGAAAGAGATATTCTTGAATAACTTTTTTTGTGAAGGTCGGAGAGACTTGCAAGTAGGCTCTACCCCCACTAAATGGGGTTGCGCGCATCGATCGGTACCATCCTTGAGCTTCTCCGACTTTCGGAAGGGTTAGGGTTAGGGTTAGGGATGAAAGCACATAGGAGAAAGAGATATTCTTGAATAACTTTTTTTGTGAAGGTCGGAGAGACTTGGAAAGTGGTTGCATCTGGACTAATTTGGGTCCTGCGGATCGATTGGTACCATCCCCGAGCTTGTACGACCTTCGAAAGAGGTCGACCGACGAAATTCCCCCAAATCTGAGGAGATATTCTTGAATAACTTTTTTTGTGAAGGTCGGAAAGACTTGCAAGTAGGCTCTACCCCCACTCAATGGGGTTGCGCGCATCGATCGGTACCATCCTTGAGCTTCTCCGACTTTCGGAAGGGTTAGGGTTAGGGTTAGGGATGAAAGCACATAGGAGAAAGAGATATTCTTGAATAACTTTTTTTGTGAAGGTCGGAGAGACTTGCAAGTAGGCTCTACCCCCACTAAATGGGGTAGCGCGCATCGATCGGTACCATCCTTGAGCTTCTCCGACTTTCGGAAGGGTTAGGGTTAGGGTTAGGGATGAAAGCACATAGGAGAAAGAGATATTCTTGAATAACTTTTTTTGTGAAGGTCGGAGAGACTTGGAAAGTGGTTGCATCTGGACTAATTTGGGTCCTGCGGATCGATTGGTACCATCCCCGAGCTTGTACGACCTTCGAAAGAGGTCGACCGACGAAATTCCCCCAAATCTGAGGAGATATTCTTGAATAACTTTTTTTGTGAAGGTCGGAGAGACTTGAAAGTAGGCTCTACCCCCACTAAATGGGGTAGCGCGCATCGATCGGTACCATCCTTGAGCTTCTCCGACTTTCGGAAGGGTTAGGGTTAGGGTTAGGGATGAAAGCACATAGGAGAAAGAGATATTCTTGAATAACTTTTTTTGTGAAGGTTGGAGAGACTTGCAAGTAGGCTCTACCCCCACTAAATGGGGTTGCGCGCATCGATCGGTACCATCCTTGAGCTTCTCCGACTTTCGGAAGGGTTAGGGTTAGGGATGAAAGCACATAGGAGAAAGAGATATTCTTGAATAACTTTTTTTGTGAAGGTCGGAGAGACTTGGAAAGTGGTTGCATCTGGACTAATTTGGGTCCTGCGGATCGATTGGTACCATCCCCGAGCTTGTACGACCTTCGGAAGAGGTCGACCGACGAAATTCCCCCAAATCTGAGGAGATATTCTTGAATAACTTTTTTTGTGAAGGTCGGAGAGACTTGCAAGTAGGCTCTACCCCCACTAAATGGGGTAGCGCGCATCGATCGGTACCATCCTTGAGCTTCTCCGACTTTCGGAAGGGTTAGGGTTAGGGATGAAAGCACATAGGAGAAAGAGATATTCTTGAATAACTTTTTTTGTGAAGGTCGGAGAGACTTGCAAGTAGGCTCTACCCCCACTAAATGGGGTTGCGCGCATCGATCGGTACCATCCTTGAGCTTCTCCGACTTTCGGAAGGGTTAGGGTTAGGGATGAAAGCACATAGGAGAAAGAGATATTCTTGAATAACTTTTTTTGTGAAGGTCGGAGAGACTTGGAAAGTGGTTGCATCTGGACTAATTTGGGTCCTGCGGATCGATTGGTACCATCCCCGAGCTTGTACGACCTTCGGAAGAGGTCGACCGACGAAATTCCCCCAAATCTGAGGAGATATTCTTGAATAACTTTTTTTGTGAAGGTCGGAGAGACTTGCAAGTAGGCTCTACCCCCACTAAATGGGGTAGCGCGCATCGATCAGTACCATCCTTGAGCTTCTCCGACTTTCGGAAGGGTTAGTGTTAGGGTTAGGGATGAAAGCACATAGGAGAAAGAGATATTCTTGAATAACTTTTTTTGTGAAGGTCGGAGAGACTTGCAAGTAGGCTCTACCCCCACTAAATGGGGTTGCGCGCATCGATCGGTACCATCCTTGAGCTTCTCCGACTTTCGGAAGGGTTAGGGTTAGGGATGAAAGCACATAGGAGAAAGAGATATTCTTGAATAACTTTTTTTGTGAAGGTCGGAGAGACTTGGAAAGTGGTTGCATCTGGACTAATTTGGGTCCTGCGGATCGATTAGTACCATCCCCGAGCTTGTACGACCTTCGGAAGAGGTCGACCGACGAAATTCCCCCAAATCTGAGGAGATATTCTTGAATAACTTTTTTTGTGAAGGTCGGAGAGACTTGCAAGTAGGCTCTACCCCCACTAAATGGGGTAGCGCGCATCGATCGGTAACATCCTTGAGCTTCTCCGACTTTCGGAAGGGTTAGGGTTAGGGTTAGGGATGAAAGCACATAGGAGAAAGAGATATTCTTGAATAACTTTTTTTGTGAAGGTCGGAGAGACTTGCAAGTAGGCTCTACCCCCACTAAATGGGGTTGCGCGCATCGATCGGTACCATCCTTGAGCTTCTCCGACTTTCGTAAGGGTTAGGGTTAGGGTTAGGGATGAAAGCACATAGGAGAAAGAGATATTCTTGAATAACTTTTTTTGTGAAGGTCGGAGAGACTTGGAAAGTGGTTGCATCTGGACTAATTTGGGTCCTGCGGATCGATTGGTACCATCCCCGAGCTTGTACGACCTTCGAAAGAGGTCGACCGACGAAATTCCCCCAAATCTGAGGAGATATTCTTGAATAACTTTTTTTTTGAAGGTCGGAGAGACTTGCAAGTAGGCTCTACCCCCACTAAATGGGGTAGCGCGCATCGATCGGTACCATCCTTGAGCTTCTCCGACTTTCGGAAGGGTTAGGGTTAGGGTTAGGGATGAAAGCACATAGGAGAAAGAGATATTCTTGAATAACTTTTTTTGTGAAGGTCGGAGAGACTTGCAAGTAGGCTCTACCCCCACTAAATGGGGTTGCGCGCATCGATCGGTACCATCCTTGAGCTTCTCCGACTTTCGGAAGGGTTAGGGTTAGGGATGAAAGCACATAGGAGAAAGAGATATTCTTGAATAACTTTTTTTGTGAAGGTCGGAGAGACTTGGAAAGTGGTTGCATCTGGACTAATTTGGGTCCTGCAGATCGATTGGTACCATCCCCGAGCTTGTACGACCTTCGGAAGAGGTCGACCGACGAAATTCCCCCAAATCTGAGGAGATATTCTTGAATAACTTTTTTTGTGAAGGTCGGAGAGACTTGCAAGTAGGCTCTACCCCCACTAAATGGGGTAGCGCGCATCGATCGGTACCATCCTTGAGCTTCTCCGACTTTCGGAAGGGTTAGGGTTAGGGTTAGGGATGAAAGCACATAGGAGAAAGAGATATTCTTGAATAACTTTTTTTGTGAAGGTCGGAGAGACTTGCAAGTAGGCTCTACCCCCACTAAATGGGGTTGCGCGCATCGATCGGTACCATCCTTGAGCTTCTCCGACTTTCGGAAGGGTTAGGGTTAGGGTTAGGGATGAAAGCACATAGGAGAAAGAGATATTCTTGAATAACTTTTTTTGTGAAGGTCGGAGAGACTTGCAAGTAGGCTCTACCCCCACTAAATGGGGTAGTGCGCATCGATCGGTACCATCTTTGAGCTTCTCCGATTTTCGGAAGGGTTAGGGTTAGGGATGAAAGCACATAGGAGAAAGAGATATTCTTGAATAACTTTTTTTGTGAAGGTCGGAGAGACTTGGAAAGTGGTTGCATCTGGACTAATTTGGGTCCTGCGGATCGATTGGTACCATCCCTGAGCTTGTACGACCTTCGGAAGAGGTCGACCGACGAAATTCCCCCAAATCTGAGGAGATATTCTTGAATAACTTTTTTTGTGAAGGTCGGAGAGACTTGCAAGTAGGCTCTACCCCCACTAAATGGGGTAGCGCGCATCGATCGGTACCATCCTTGAGCTTCTCCGACTTTCGGAAGGGTTAGGGTTAGGGTTAGGGATGAAAGCACATAGGAGAAAGAGATATTCTTGAATAACTTTTTTTGTGAAGGTCGGAGAGACTTGCAAGTAGGCTCTACCCCCACTAAATGGGGTAGTGCGCATCGATCGGTACCATCCTTGAGCTTCTCCGATTTTCGGAAGGGTTAGGGTTAGGGATGAAAGCACATAGGAGAAAGAGATATTCTTGAATAACTTTTTTTGTGAAGGTCGGAGAGACTTGGAAAGTGGTTGCATCTGGACTAATTTGGGTCCTGCGGATCGATTGGTACCATCCCCGAGCTTGTACGACCTTCGGAAGAGGTCGACCGACGAAATTCCCCCAAATCTGAGGAGATATTCTTGAATAACTTTTTTTGTGAAGGTCGGAGAGACTTGCAAGTAGGCTCTACCCCCACTAAATGGGGTAGCGCGCATCGATCGGTACCATCCTTGAGCTTCTCCGACTTTCGGAAGGGTTAGGGTTAGGGTTAGGGATGAAAGCACATAGGAGAAAGAGATATTCTTGAATAACTTTTTTTGTGAAGGTCGGAGAGACTTGCAAGTAGGCTCTACTCCCACTAAATGGGGTAGCGCGCATCGATCGGTACCATCCTTGAGTTTCTCCGACTTTCGGAAGCGTTAGGGTTAGGGTTAGGGATGAAAGCACATAGGAGAAAGAGATATTCTTGAATAACTTTTTTTGTGAAGGTCGGAGAGACTTGGAAAGTGGTTGCATCTGGACTAATTTGGGTCCTGCTGATCGATTGGTACCATCCCCGAGCTTGTACGACCTTCGGAAGAGGTCGACCGACGAAATTCCCCCAAATCTGAGGAGATATTCTTGAATAACTTTTTTTGTGAAGGTCGGAGAGACTTGCAAGTAGGCTCTACCCCCACTAAATGGGGTAACGCGCATCGATCGGTACCATCCTTGAGCTTCTCCGACTTTCGGAAGGGTTAGGGTTAGGGTTAGGGATGAAAGCACATAGGAGAAAGAGATATTCTTGAATAACTTTTTTTGTGAAGGTCGGAGAGACTTGCAAGTAGGCTTTACCCCCACTAAATGGGGTAGCGCGCATCGATCGGTACCATCCTTGAGCTTCTCCGACTTTCGGAAGGGTTAGGGTTAGGGTTAGGGATGAAAGCACATAGGAGAAAGAGATATTCTTGAATAACTTTTTTTGTGAAGGTCGGAGAGACTTGCAAGTAGGCTCTACCCCCACTAAATGGGGTTGCGCGCATCGATCGGTACCATCCTTGAGCTTCTCCGACTTTCGGAAGGGTTAGGGTTAGGGTTAGGGATGAAAGCACATAGGAGAAAGAGATATTCTTGAATAACTTTTTTTGTGAAGGTCGGAGAGACTTGGAAAGTGGTTGCATCTGGACTAATTTGGGTCCTGCGGATCGATTGGTACCATCCCCGAGCTTGTACGACCTTCGAAAGAGGTCGACCGACGAAATTCCCCCAAATCTGAGGAGATATTCTTGAATAACTTTTTTTGTGAAGGTCGGAAAGACTTGCAAGTAGGCTCTACCCCCACTAAATGGGGTTGCGCGCATCGATCGGTACCATCCTTGAGCTTCTCCGACTTTCGGAAGGGTTAGGGTTAGGGTTAGGGATGAAAGCACATAGGAGAAAGAGATATTCTTGAATAACTTTTTTTGTGAAGGTCGGAGAGACTTGCAAGTAGGCTCTACCCCCACTAAATGGGGTAGCGCGCATCGATCGGTACCATCCTTGAGCTTCTCCGACTTTCGGAAGGGTTAGGGTTAGGGTTAGGGATGAAAGCACATAGGAGAAAGAGATATTCTTGAATAACTTTTTTTGTGAAGGTCGGAGAGACTTGCAAGTAGGCTCTACCCCCACTAAATGGGGTTGCGCGCATCGATCGGTACCATCTTTGAGCTTCTCCGACTTTCGGAAGGGTTAGGGTTAGGGTTAGGGATGAAAGCACATAGGAGAAAGAGATATTCTTGAATAACTTTTTTTGTGAAGGTCGGAGAGACTTGGAAAGTGGTTGCATCTGGACTAATTTGGGTCCTGCGGATCGATTGGTACCATCCCCGAGCTTGTACGACCTTCGAAAGAGGTCGACCGACGAAATTCCCCCAAATCTGAGGAGATATTCTTGAATAACTTTTTTTGTGAAGGTCGGAAAGACTTGCAAGTAGGCTCTACCCCCACTAAATGGGGTTGCGCGCAACGATCGGTACCATCCTTGAGCTTCTCCGACTTTCGGAAGGGTTAGGGTTAGGGTTAGGGATGAAAGCACATAGGAGAAAGAGATATTCTTGAATAACTTTTTTTGTGAAGGTCGGAGAGACTTGCAAGTATGCTCTACCCCCACTAAATGGGGTAGCGCGCATCGATCGGTACCATCCTTGAGCTTCTCCGACTTTCGGAAGGGTTAGGGTTAGGGTTAGGGATGAAAGCACATAGGAGAAAGAGATATTCTTGAATAACTTTTTTTGTGAAGGTCGGAGAGACTTGCAAGTAGGCTCTACCCCCACTAAATGGGGTTGCGCGCATCGATCGGTACCATCCTTGAGCTTCTCCGACTTTCGGAAGGGTTAGGGTTAGGGTTAGGGATGAAAGCACATAGGAGAAAGAGATATTCTTGAATAACTTTTTTTGTGAAGGTCGGAGAGACTTGGAAAGTGGTTGCATCTGGACTAATTTGGGTCCTGCGGATCGATTGGTACCATCCCCGAGCTTGTACGACCTTCGAAAGAGGTCGACCGACGAAATTCCCCCAAATCTGAGGAGATATTCTTGAATAACTTTTTTTGTGAAGGTCGGAGAGACTTGCAAGTAGGCTCTACCCCCACTAAATGGGGTAGCGCGCATCGATCGGTACCATCCTTGAGCTTCTCCGACTTTCGGAAGGGTTAGGGTTAGGGTTAGGGATGAAAGCACAAAGGAGAAAGAGATATTCTTGAATAACTTTTTTTGTGAAGGTCGGAGAGACTTGCAAGTAGGCTCTACCCCCACTAAATGGGGTTGCGCGCATCGATCGGTACCATCCTTGAGCTTCTCCGACTTTTGGAAGGGTTAGGGTTAGGGTTAGGGATGAAAGCACATAGGAGAAAGAGATATTCTTGAATAACTTTTTTTGTGAAGGTCGGAGAGACTTGGAAAGTGGTTGCATCTGGACTAATTTGGGTCCTGCGGATCGATTGGTACCATCCCCGAGCTTGTACGACCTTCGAAAGAGGTCGACCGACGAAATTCCCCCAAATCTGAGGAGATATTCTTGAATAACTTTTTTTGTGAAGGTCGGAGAGACTTGCAAGTAGGCTCTACCCCCACTAAATGGGGTAGCGCGCATCGATCGGTACCATCCTTGAGCTTCTCCGACTTTCGGAAGGGTTAGGGTTAGGGTTAGGGATGAAAGCACATAGGAGAAAGAGATATTCTTGAATAACTTTTTTTGTGAAGGTCGGAGAGACTTGCAAGTAGGCTCTACCCCCACTAAATGGGGTTGCGCGCATCGATCGGTACCATCCTTGAGCTTCTCCGACTTTCGGAAGGGTTAGGGTTAGGGTTAGGGATGAAAGCACATAGGAGAAAGAGATATTCTTGAATAACTTTTTTTGTGAAGGTCGGAGAGACTTGGAAAGTGGTTGCATCTGGACTAATTTGGGTCCTGCGGATCGATTGGTACCATCCCCGAGCTTGTACGACCTTCGAAAGAGGTCGACCGACGAAATTCCCCCAAATCTGAGGAGATATTCTTGAATAACTTTTTTTGTGAAGGTCGGAAAGACTTGCAAGTAGGCTCTACCCCCACTAAATGGGGTTGCGCGCATCGATCGGTACCATCCTTGAGCTTCTCCGACTTTCGGAAGGGTTAGGGTTAGGGTTAGGGATGAAAGCACATAGGAGAAAGAGATATTCTTGAATAACTTTTTTTGTGAAGGTCGGAGAGACTTGCAAGTAGGCTCTACCCCCACTAAATGGGGTAGCGCGCATCGATCGGTACCATCCTTGAGCTTCTCCGACTTTCGGAAGGGTTAGGGTTAGGGTTAGGGATGAAAGCACATAGGAGAAAGAGATATTCTTGAATAACTTTTTTTGTGAAGGTCGGAGAGACTTGGAAAGTGGTTGCATCTGGACTAATTTGGGTCCTGCGGATCGATTGGTACCATCCCCGAGCTTGTACGACCTTCGAAAGAGGTCGACCGACGAAATTCCCCCAAATCTGAGGAGATATTCTTGAATAACTTTTTTTGTGAAGGTCGGAGAGACTTGAAAGTAGGCTCTACCCCCACTAAATGGGGTAGCGCGCATCGATCGGTACCATCCTTGAGCTTCTCCGACTTTCGGAAGGGTTAGGGTTAGGGTTAGGGATGAAAGCACATAGGAGAAAGAGATATTCTTGAATAACTTTTTTTGTGAAGGTCGGAGAGACTTGCAAGTAGGCTCTACCCCCACTAAATGGGGTTGCGCGCATCGATCGGTACCATCCTTGAGCTTCTCCGACTTTCGGAAGGGTTAGGGTTAGGGATGAAAGCACATAGGAGAAAGAGATATTCTTGAATAACTTTTTTTGTGAAGGTCGGAGAGACTTGGAAAGTGGTTGCATCTGGACTAATTTGGGTCCTGCGGATCGATTGGTACCATCCCCGAGCTTGTACGACCTTCGGAAGAGGTCGACCGACGAAATTCCCCCAAATCTGAGGAGATATTCTTGAATAACTTTTTTTGTGAAGGTCGGAGAGACTTGCAAGTAGGCTCTACCCCCACTAAATGGGGTAGCGCGCATCGATCGGTACCATCCTTGAGCTTCTCCGACTTTCGGAAGGGTTAGGGTTAGGGATGAAAGCACATAGGAGAAAGAGATATTCTTGAATAACTTTTTTTGTGAAGGTCGGAGAGACTTGCAAGTAGGCTCTACCCCCACTAAATGGGGTTGCGCGCATCGATCGGTACCATCCTTGAGCTTCTCCGACTTTCGGAAGGGTTAGGGTTAGGGATGAAAGCACATAGGAGAAAGAGATATTCTTGAATAACTTTTTTTGTGAAGGTCGGAGAGACTTGGAAAGTGGTTGCATCTGGACTAATTTGGGTCCTGCGGATCGATTGGTACCATCCCCGAGCTTGTACGACCTTCGGAAGAGGTCGACCGACGAAATTCCCCCAAATCTGAGGAGATATTCTTGAATAACTTTTTTTGTGAAGGTCGGAGAGACTTGCAAGTAGGCTCTACCCCCACTAAATGGGGTAGCGCGCATCGATCGGTACCATCCTTGAGCTTCTCCGACTTTCGGAAGGGTTAGTGTTAGGGTTAGGGATGAAAGCACATAGGAGAAAGAGATATTCTTGAATAACTTTTTTTGTGAAGGTCGGAGAGACTTGCAAGTAGGCTCTACCCCCACTAAATGGGGTTGCGCGCATCGATCGGTACCATCCTTGAGCTTCTCCGACTTTCGGAAGGGTTAGGGTTAGGGATGAAAGCACATAGGAGAAAGAGATATTCTTGAATAACTTTTTTTGTGAAGGTCGGAGAGACTTGGAAAGTGGTTGCATCTGGACTAATTTGGGTCCTGCGGATCGATTAGTACCATCCCCGAGCTTGTACGACCTTCGGAAGAGGTCGACCGACGAAATTCCCCCAAATCTGAGGAGATATTCTTGAATAACTTTTTTTGTGAAGGTCGGAGAGACTTGCAAGTAGGCTCTACCCCCACTAAATGGGGTAGCGCGCATCGATCGGTACCATCCTTGAGCTTCTCCGACTTTCGGAAGGGTTAGGGTTAGGGTTAGGGATGAAAGCACATAGGAGAAAGAGATATTCTTGAATAACTTTTTTTGTGAAGGTCGGAGAGACTTGCAAGTAGGCTCTACCCCCACTAAATGGGGTTGCGCGCATCGATCGGTACCATCCTTGAGCTTCTCCGACTTTCGGAAGGGTTAGGGTTAGGGTTAGGGATGAAAGCACATAGGAGAAAGAGATATTCTTGAATAACTTTTTTTGTGAAGGTCGGAGAGACTTGGAAAGTGGTTGCATCTGGACTAATTTGGGTCCTGCGGATCGATTGGTACCATCCCCGAGCTTGTACGACCTTCGAAAGAGGTCGACCGACGAAATTCCCCCAAATCTGAGGAGATATTCTTGAATAACTTTTTTTTTGAAGGTCGGAGAGACTTGCAAGTAGGCTCTACCCCCACTAAATGGGGTAGCGCGCATCGATCGGTACCATCCTTGAGCTTCTCCGACTTTCGGAAGGGTTAGGGTTAGGGTTAGGGATGAAAGCACATAGGAGAAAGAGATATTCTTGAATAACTTTTTTTGTGAAGGTCGGAGAGACTTGCAAGTAGGCTCTACCCCCACTAAATGGGGTTGCGCGCATCGATCGGTACCATCCTTGAGCTTCTCCGACTTTCGGAAGGGTTAGGGTTAGGGATGAAAGCACATAGGAGAAAGAGATATTCTTGAATAACTTTTTTTGTGAAGGTCGGAGAGACTTGGAAAGTGGTTGCATCTGGACTAATTTGGGTCCTGCAGATCGATTGGTACCATCCCCGAGCTTGTACGACCTTCGGAAGAGGTCGACCGACGAAATTCCCCCAAATCTGAGGAGATATTCTTGAATAACTTTTTTTGTGAAGGTCGGAGAGACTTGCAAGTAGGCTCTACCCCCACTAAATGGGGTAGCGCGCATCGATCGGTACCATCCTTGAGCTTCTCCGACTTTCGGAAGGGTTAGGGTTAGGGTTAGGGATGAAAGCACATAGGAGAAAGAGATATTCTTGAATAACTTTTTTTGTGAAGGTCGGAGAGACTTGCAAGTAGGCTCTACCCCCACTAAATGGGGTTGCGCGCATCGATCGGTACCATCCTTGAGCTTCTCCGACTTTCGGAAGGGTTAGGGTTAGGGTTAGGGATGAAAGCACATAGGAGAAAGAGATATTCTTGAATAACTTTTTTTGTGAAGGTCGGAGAGACTTGCAAGTAGGCTCTACCCCCACTAAATGGGGTAGTGCGCATCGATCGGTACCATCTTTGAGCTTCTCCGATTTTCGGAAGGGTTAGGGTTAGGGATGAAAGCACATAGGAGAAAGAGATATTCTTGAATAACTTTTTTTGTGAAGGTCGGAGAGACTTGGAAAGTGGTTGCATCTGGACTAATTTGGGTCCTGCGGATCGATTGGTACCATCCCCGAGCTTGTACGACCTTCGGAAGAGGTCGACCGACGAAATTCCCCCAAATCTGAGGAGATATTCTTGAATAACTTTTTTTGTGAAGGTCGGAGAGACTTGCAAGTAGGCTCTACCCCCACTAAATGGGGTAGCGCGCATCGATCGGTACCATCCTTGAGCTTCTCCGACTTTCGGAAGGGTTAGGGTTAGGGTTAGGGATGAAAGCACATAGGAGAAAGAGATATTCTTGAATAACTTTTTTTGTGAAGGTCGGAGAGACTTGCAAGTAGGCTCTACCCCCACTAAATGGGGTAGTGCGCATCGATCGGTACCATCCTTGAGCTTCTCCGATTTTCGGAAGGGTTAGGGTTAGGGATGAAAGCACATAGGAGAAAGAGATATTCTTGAATAACTTTTTTTGTGAAGGTCGGAGAGACTTGGAAAGTGGTTGCATCTGGACTAATTTGGGTCCTGCGGATCGATTGGTACCATCCCCGAGCTTGTACGACCTTCGGAAGAGGTCGACCGACGAAATTCCCCCAAATCTGAGGAGATATTCTTGAATAACTTTTTTTGTGAAGGTCGGAGAGACTTGCAAGTAGGCTCTACCCCCACTAAATGGGGTAGCGCGCATCGATCGGTACCATCCTTGAGCTTCTCCGACTTTCGGAAGGGTTAGGGTTAGGGTTAGGGATGAAAGCACATAGGAGAAAGAGATATTCTTGAATAACTTTTTTTGTGAAGGTCGGAGAGACTTGCAAGTAGGCTCTACCCCCACTAAATGGGGTAGCGCGCATCGATCGGTACCATCCTTGAGTTTCTCCGACTTTCGGAAGGGTTAGGGTTAGGGTTAGGGATGAAAGCACATAGGAGAAAGAGATATTCTTGAATAACTTTTTTTGTGAAGGTCGGAGAGACTTGGAAAGTGGTTGCATCTGGACTAATTTGGGTCCTGCTGATCGATTGGTACCATCCCCGAGCTTGTACGACCTTCGGAAGAGGTCGACCGACGAAATTCCCCCAAATCTGAGGAGATATTCTTGAATAACTTTTTTTGTGAAGGTCGGAGAGACTTGCAAGTAGGCTCTACCCCCACTAAATGGGGTAACGCGCATCGATCGGTACCATCCTTGAGCTTCTCCGACTTTCGGAAGGGTTAGGGTTAGGGTTAGGGATGAAAGCACATAGGAGAAAGAGATATTCTTGAATAACTTTTTTTGTGAAGGTCGGAGAGACTTGCAAGTAGGCTCTACCCCCACTAAATGGGGTAGCGCGCATCGATCGGTACCATCCTTGAGCTTCTCCGACTTTCGGAAGGGTTAGGGTTAGGGTTAGGGATGAAAGCACATAGGAGAAAGAGATATTCTTGAATAACTTTTTTTGTGAAGGTCGGAGAGACTTGCAAGTAGGCTCTACCCCCACTAAATGGGGTTGCGCGCATCGATCGGTACCATCCTTGAGCTTCTCCGACTTTCGGAAGGGTTAGGGTTAGGGTTAGGGATGAAAGCACATAGGAGAAAGAGATATTCTTGAATAACTTTTTTTGTGAAGGTCGGAGAGACTTGGAAAGTGGTTGCATCTGGACTAATTTGGGTCCTGCGGATCGATTGGTACCATCCCCGAGCTTGTACGACCTTCGAAAGAGGTCGACCGACGAAATTCCCCCAAATCTGAGGAGATATTCTTGAATAACTTTTTTTGTGAAGGTCGGAAAGACTTGCAAGTAGGCTCTACCCCCACTAAATGGGGTTGCGCGCATCGATCGGTACCATCCTTGAGCTTCTCCGACTTTCGGAAGGGTTAGGGTTAGGGTTAGGGATGAAAGCACATAGGAGAAAGAGATATTCTTGAATAACTTTTTTTGTGAAGGTCGGAGAGACTTGCAAGTAGGCTCTACCCCCACTAAATGGGGTAGCGCGCATCGATCGGTACCATCCTTGAGCTTCTCCGACTTTCGGAAGGGTTAGGGTTAGGGTTAGGGATGAAAGCACATAGGAGAAAGAGATATTCTTGAATAACTTTTTTTGTGAAGGTCGGAGAGACTTGCAAGTAGGCTCTACCCCCACTAAATGGGGTTGCGCGCATCGATCGGTACCATCCTTGAGCTTCTCCGACTTTCGGAAGGGTTAGGGTTAGGGTTAGGGATGAAAGCACATAGGAGAAAGAGATATTCTTGAATAACTTTTTTTGTGAAGGTCGGAGAGACTTGGAAAGTGGTTGCATCTGGACTAATTTGGGTCCTGCGGATCGATTGGTACCATCCCCGAGCTTGTACGACCTTCGAAAGAGGTCGACCGACGAAATTCCCCCAAATCTGAGGAGATATTCTTGAATAACTTTTTTTGTGAAGGTCGGAAAGACTTGCAAGTAGGCTCTACCCCCACTAAATGGGGTTGCGCGCATCGATCGGTACCATCCTTGAGCTTCTCCGACTTTCGGAAGGGTTAGGGTTAGGGTTAGGGATGAAAGCACATAGGAGAAAGAGATATTCTTGAATAACTTTTTTTGTGAAGGTCGGAGAGACTTGCAAGTATGCTCTACCCCCACTAAATGGGGTAGCGCGCATCGATCGGTACCATCCTTGAGCTTCTCCGACTTTCGGAAGGGTTAGGGTTAGGGTTAGGGATGAAAGCACATAGGAGAAAGAGATATTCTTGAATAACTTTTTTTGTGAAGGTCGGAGAGACTTGCAAGTAGGCTCTACCCCCACTAAATGGGGTTGCGCGCATCGATCGGTACCATCCTTGAGCTTCTCCGACTTTCGGAAGGGTTAGGGTTAGGGTTAGGGATGAAAGCACATAGGAGAAAGAGATATTCTTGAATAACTTTTTTTGTGAAGGTCGGAGAGACTTGGAAAGTGGTTGCATCTGGACTAATTTGGGTCCTGCGGATCGATTGGTACCATCCCCGAGCTTGTACGACCTTCGAAAGAGGTCGACCGACGAAATTCCCCCAAATCTGAGGAGATATTCTTGAATAACTTTTTTTGTGAAGGTCGGAGAGACTTGCAAGTAGGCTCTACCCCCACTAAATGGGGTAGCGCGCATCGATCGGTACCATCCTTGAGCTTCTCCGACTTTCGGAAGGGTTAGGGTTAGGGTTAGGGATGAAAGCACAAAGGAGAAAGAGATATTCTTGAATAACTTTTTTTGTGAAGGTCGGAGAGACTTGCAAGTAGGCTCTACCCCCACTAAATGGGGTTGCGCGCATCGATCGGTACCATCCTTGAGCTTCTCCGACTTTTGGAAGGGTTAGGGTTAGGGTTAGGGATGAAAGCACATAGGAGAAAGAGATATTCTTGAATAACTTTTTTTGTGAAGGTCGGAGAGACTTGGAAAGTGGTTGCATCTGGACTAATTTGGGTCCTGCGGATCGATTGGTACCATCCCCGAGCTTGTACGACCTTCGAAAGAGGTCGACCGACGAAATTCCCCCAAATCTGAGGAGATATTCTTGAATAACTTTTTTTGTGAAGGTCGGAGAGACTTGCAAGTAGGCTCTACCCCCACTAAATGGGGTAGCGCGCATCGATCGGTACCATCCTTGAGCTTCTCCGACTTTCGGAAGGGTTAGGGTTAGGGTTAGGGATGAAAGCACATAGGAGAAAGAGATATTCTTGAATAACTTTTTTTGTGAAGGTCGGAGAGACTTGCAAGTAGGCTCTACCCCCACTAAATGGGGTTGCGCGCATCGATCGGTACCATCCTTGAGCTTCTCCGACTTTCGGAAGGGTTAGGGTTAGGGTTAGGGATGAAAGCACATAGGAGAAAGAGATATTCTTGAATAACTTTTTTTGTGAAGGTCGGAGAGACTTGGAAAGTGGTTGCATCTGGACTAATTTGGGTCCTGCGGATCGATTGGTACCATCCCCGAGCTTGTACGACCTTCGAAAGAGGTCGACCGACGAAATTCCCCCAAATCTGAGGAGATATTCTTGAATAACTTTTTTTGTGAAGGTCGGAGAGACTTGCAAGTAGGCTCTACCCCCACTAAATGGGGTAGTGCGCATCGATCGGTACCATCCTTGAGCTTCTCCGACTTTCGGAAGGGTTAGGGTTAGGGTTAGGGATGAAAGCACATAGGAGAAAGAGATATTCTTGAATAACTTTTTTTGTGAAGGTCGGAGAGACTTGCAAGTAGGCTCTACCCCCACTAAATGGGGTTGCGCGCATCGATCGGTACCATCCTTCAGCTTCTCCGACTTTCGGAAGGGTTAGGGTTAGGGATGAAAGCACATAGGAGAAAGAGATATTCTTGAATAACTTTTTTTGTGAAGGTCGGAGAGACTTGGAAAGTGGTTGCATCTGGACTAATTTGGGTCCTGCGGATCGATTGGTACCATCCCCGAGCTTGTACGACCTTCGGAAGAGGTCGACCGACGAAATTCCCCCAAATCTGAGGAGATATTCTTGAATAACTTTTTTTGTGAAGGTCGGAGAGACTTGCAAGTAGGCTCTACCCCCACTAAATGGGGTAGCGCGCATCGATCGGTACCATCCTTGAGCTTCTCCGACTTTCGGAAGGGTTAGGGTTAGGGTTAGGGATGAAAGCACATAGGAGAAAGAGATATTCTTGAATAACTTTTTTTGTGAAGGTCGGAGAGACTTGCAAGTAGGCTTTACCCCCACTAAATGGGGTTGCGCGCATCGATCGGTACCATCCTTGAGCTTCTCCGACTTTCGGAAGG
This sequence comes from Limanda limanda, assembly GCF_963576545.1. Taxonomy (NCBI): domain Eukaryota; kingdom Metazoa; phylum Chordata; class Actinopteri; order Pleuronectiformes; family Pleuronectidae; genus Limanda; species Limanda limanda. The sequence goes on along the minus strand of NW_026870568.1, from coordinate 23,148 downwards.
GTTAGGGTTAGGGTTAGGGATGAAAGCACATAGGAGAAAGAGATATTCTTGAATAACTTTTTTTGTGAAGGTCGGAGAGACTTGGAAAGTGGTTGCATCTGGACTAATTTGGGTCCTGCGGATCGATTGGTACCATCCCCGAGCTTGTACGACCTTCGAAAGAGGTCGACCGACGAAATTCCCCCAAATCTGAGGAGATATTCTTGAATAACTTTTTTTGTGAAGGTCGGAGAGACTTGCAAGTAGGCTCTACCCCCACTAAATGGGGTAGCGCGCATCGATCGATACCATCCTTGAGCTTCTCCGACTTTCGGAAGGGTTAGGGTTAGGGTTAGGGATGAAAGCACATAGGAGAAAGAGATATTCTTGAAAAACTTTTTTTGTGAAGGTCGGAGAGACTTGCAAGTAGGCTCTACCCCCACTAAATGGGGTTGCGCGCATCGATCGGTACCATCCTTGAGCTTCTCCGACTTTCGGAAGGGTTAGGGTTAGGGTTAGGGATGAAAGCACATAGGAGAAAGAGATATTCTTGAATAACTTTTTTTGTGAAGGTCGGAGAGACTTGGAAAGTGGTTGCATCTGGACTAATTTGGGTCCTGCGGATCGATTGGTACCATCCCCGAGCTTGTACGACCTTCGAAAGAGGTCGACCGACGAAATTCCCCCAAATCTGAGGAGATATTCTTGAATAACTTTTTTTGTGAAGGTCGGAAAGACTTGCAAGTAGGCTCTACCCCCACTAAATGGGGTTGCGCGCATCGATCGGTACCATCCTTGACCTTCTCCGACTTTCGGAAGGGTTAGGGTTAGGGTTAGGGATGAAAGCACATAGGAGAAAGAGATATTCTTGAATAACTTTTTTTGTGAAGGTCGGAGAGACTTGCAAGTAGGCTCTACTCCCACTAAATGGGGTAGCGCGCATCGATCGGTACCATCTTTGAGCTTCTCCGACTTTCGGAAGGGTTAGGGTTAGGGTTAGGGATGAAAGCACATAGGAGAAAGAGATATTCTTGAATAACTTTTTTTGTGAAGGTCGGAGAGACTTGCAAGTAGGCTCTACCCCCACTAAATGGGGTTGCGCGCATCGATCGGTACCATCCTTGAGCTTCTCCGACTTTCGGAAGGGTTAGGGTTAGGGTTAGGGATGAAAGCACATAGGAGAAAGAGATATTCTTGAATAACTTTTTTTGTGAAGGTCGGAGAGACTTGGAAAGTGGTTGCATCTGGACTAATTTGGGTCCTGCGGATCGATTGGTACCATCCCCGAGCTTGTACGACCTTCGAAAGAGGTCGACCGACGAAATTCCCCCAAATCTGAGGAGATATTCTTGAATAACTTTTTTTGTGAAGGTCGGAGAGACTTGCAAGTAGGCTCTACCCCCACTAAATGGGGTAGCGCGCATCGATCGGTACCATCCTTGAGCTTCTCCGACTTTCGGAAGGGTTAGGGTTAGGGTTAGGGATGAAAGCACATAGGAGAAAGAGATATTCTTGAATAACTTTTTTTGTGAAGGTCGGAGAGACTTGCAAGTAGGCTCTACCCCCACTAAATGGGGTTGCGCGCATCGATCGGTACCATCCTTGAGCTTCTCCGACTTTCGGAAGGGTTAGGGTTAGGGATGAAAGCACATAGGAGAAAGAGATATTCTTGAATAACTTTTTTTGTGAAGGTCGGAGAGACTTGGAAAGTGGTTGCATCTGGACTAATTTGGGTCCTGCGGATCGATTGGTACCATCCCCGAGCTTGTACGACCTTCGGAAGAGGTCGACCGACGAAATTCCCCCAAATCTGAGGAGATATTCTTGAATAACTTTTTTTGTGAAGGTCGGAGAGACTTGCAAGTAGGCTCTACCCCCACTAAATGGGGTAGCGCGCATCGATCGGTACCATCCTTGAGCTTCTCCGACTTTCGTAAGGGTTAGGGTTAGGGTTAGGGATGAAAGCACATAGGAGAAAGAGATATTCTTGAATAACTTTTTTTGTGAAGGTCGGAGAGACTTGCAAGTAGGCTCTACCCCCACTAAATGGGGTTGCGCGCATCGATCGGTACCATCCTTGAGCTTCTCCGACTTTCGGAAGGGTTAGGGTTAGGGTTAGGGATGAAAGCACATAGGAGAAAGAGATATTCTTGAATAACTTTTTTTGTGAAGGTCGGAGAGACTTGGAAAGTGGTTGCATCTGGACTAATTTGGGTCCTGCGGATCGATTGGTACCATCCTTGAGCTTGTACGACCTTCGAAAGAGGTCGACCGACGAAATTCCCCCAAATCTGAGGAGATATTCTTGAATAACTTTTTTTGTGAAGGTCGGAGAGACTTGCAAGTAGGCTCTACCCCCACTAAATGGGGTAGCGCGCATCGATCGGTACCATCCTTGAGCTTCTCCGACTTTCGGAAGGGTTAGTGTTAGGGTTAGGGATGAAAGCACATAGGAGAAAGAGATATTCTTGAATAACTTTTTTTGTGAAGGTCGGAGAGACTTGCAAGTAGGCTCTACCCCCACTAAATGGGGTTGCGCGCATCGATCGGTACCATCCTTGAGCTTCTCCGACTTTCGGAAGGGTTAGGGTTAGGGATGAAAGCACATAGGAGAAAGAGATATTCTTGAATAACTTTTTTTGTGAAGGTCGGAGAGACTTGGAAAGTGGTTGCATCTGGACTAATTTGGGTCCTGCGGATCGATTGGTACCATCCCCGAGCTTGTACGACCTTTGAAAGAGGTCGACCGACGAAATTCCCCCAAATCTGAGGAGATATTCTTGAATAACTTTTTTTGTGAAGGTCGGAGAGACTTGCAAGTAGGCTCTACCCCCACTAAATGGGGTAGCGCTCATCGATCGGTACCATCCTTGAGCCTCTCCGACTTTCGGAAGGGTTAGGGTTAGGGTTAGGGATGAAAGCACATAGGAGAAAGAGATATTCTTGAATAACTTTTTTTGTGAAGGTCGGAGAGACTTTCAAGTAGGCTCTACCCCCACTAAATGGGGTTGCGCGCATCGATCGGTACCATCCTTGAGCTTCTCCGACTTTCGGAAGGGTTAGGGTTAGGGTTAGGGATGAAAGCACATAGGAGAAAGAGATATTCTTGAATAACTTTTTTTGTGAAGGTCGGAGAGACTTGGAAAGTGGTTGCATCTGGACTAATTTGGGTCCTGCGGATCGATTGGTACCATCCCCGAGCTTGTACGACCTTCGAAAGAGGTCGACCGACGAAATTCCCCCAAATCTGAGGAGATATTCTTGAATAACTTTTTTTGTGAAGGTCGGAGAGACTTGCAAGTAGGCTCTACCCCCACTAAATGGGGTAGCACGCATCGATCGGTACCATCCTTGAGCTTCTCCGACTTTCGGAAGGGTTAGGGTTAGGGTTAGGGATGAAAGCACATAGGAGAAAGAGATATTCTTGAATAACTTTTTTTGTGAAGGTCGGAGAGACTTGCAAGTAGGCTCTACCCCCACTAAATGGGGTTGCGCGCATCGATCGGTACCATCCTTGAGCTTCTCCGACTTTCGGAAGGGTTAGGGTTAGGGATGAAAGCACATAGGAGAAAGAGATATTCTTGAATAACTTTTTTTGTGAAGGTCGGAGAGACTTGGAAAGTGGTTGCATCTGGACTAATTTGGGTCCTGCAGATCGATTGGTACCATCCCCGAGCTTGTACGACCTTCGGAAGAGGTCGACCGACGAAATTCCCCCAAATCTGAGGAGATATTCTTGAATAACTTTTTTTGTGAAGGTCGGAGAGACTTGCAAGTAGGCTCTACCCCCACTAAATGGGGTAGCGCGCATCGATCGGTACCATCCTTGAGCTTCTCCGACTTTCGGAAGGGTTAGGGTTAGGGTTAGGGATGAAAGCACATAGGAGAAAGAGATATTCTTGAATAACTTTTTTTGTGAAGGTCGGAGAGACTTGCAAGTAGGCTTTACCCCCACTAAACGGGGTTGCGCGCATCGATCGGTACCATCCTTGAGCTTCTCCGACTTTCGGAAGGGTTAGTGTTAGGGTTAGGGATGAAAGCACATAGGAGAAAGAGATATTCTTGAATAACTTTTTTTGTGAAGGTCGGAGAGACTTGGAAAGTGGTTGCATCTGGACTAATTTGGGTCCTGCGGATCGATTGGTACCATCCCCGAGCTTATACGACCTTCGAAAGAGGTCGACCGACGAAATTCCCCCAAATCTGAGGAGATATTCTTGAATAACTTTTTTTGTGAAGGTCGGAGAGACTTGCAAGTAGGCTCTACCCCCACTAAATGGGGTAGCGCGCATCGATCGGTACCATCCTTGAGCTTCTCCGACTTTCGGAAGGGTTAGGGTTAGGGTTAGGGATGAAAGCACATAGGAGAAAGAGATATTCTTGAATAACTTTTTTTGTGAAGGTCGGAGAGACTTGCAAGTAGGCTCTACCCCCACTAAATGGGGTTGCGCGCATCGATCGGTACCATCCTTGAGCTTCTCCGACTTTCGGAAGGGTTAGGGTTAGGGTTAGGGATGAAAGCACATAGGAGAAAGAGATATTCTTGAATAACTTTTTTTGTGAAGGTCGGAGAGACTTGCAAGTAGGCTCTACCCCCACTAAATGGGGTTGCGCGCATCGATCGGTACCATCCTTGAGCTTCTCCGACTTTCGGAAGGGTTAGGGTTAGGGTTAGGGATGAAAGCACATAGGAGAAAGAGATATTCTTGAATAACTTTTTTTGTGAAGGTCGGAGAGACTTGGAAAGTGGTTGCATCTGGACTAATTTGGGTCCTGCGGATCGATTGGTACCATCCCCGAGCTTGTACGACCTTCGAAAGAGGTCGACCGACGAAATTCCCCCAAATCTGAGGAGATATTCTTGAATAACTTTTTTTGTGAAGGTCGGAGAGACTTGCAAGTAGGCTCTACCCCCACTAAATGGGGTAGCGCGCATCGATCGGTACCATCCTTGAGCTTCTCCGACTTTCGGAAGGGTTAGGGTTAGGGTTAGGGATGAAAGCACATAGGAGAAAGAGATATTCTTGAATAACTTTTTTTGTGAAGGTCGGAGAGACTTGCAAGTAGGCTCTACCCCCACTAAATGGGGTTGCGCGCATCGATCGGTACCATCCTTGAGCTTCTCCGACTTTCGGAAGGGTTAGGGTTAGGGATGAAAGCACATAGGAGAAAGAGATATTCTTGAATAACTTTTTTTGTGAAGGTCGGAGAGACTTGGAAAGTGGTTGCATCTGGACTAATTTGGGTCCTGCAGATCGATTGGTACCATCCCCGAGCTTGTACGACCTTCGGAAGAGGTCGACCGACGAAATTCCCCCAAATCTGAGGAGATATTCTTGAATAACTTTTTTTGTGAAGGTCGGAGAGACTTGCAAGTAGGCTCTACCCCCACTAAATGGGGTAGCGCGCATCGATCGGTACCATCCTTGAGCTTCTCCGACTTTCGGAAGGGTTAGGGTTAGGGTTAGGGATGAAAGCACATAGGAGAAAGAGATATTCTTGAATAACTTTTTTTGTGAAGGTCGGAGAGACTTGCAAGTAGGCTTTACCCCCACTAAACGGGGTTGCGCGCATCGATCGGTACCATCCTTGAGCTTCTCCGACTTTCGGAAGGGTTAGTGTTAGGGTTAGGGATGAAAGCACATAGGAGAAAGAGATATTCTTGAATAACTTTTTTTGTGAAGGTCGGAGAGACTTGGAAAGTGGTTGCATCTGGACTAATTTGGGTCCTGCGGATCGATTGGTACCATCCCCGAGCTTGTACGACCTTCGAAAGAGGTCGACCGACGAAATTCCCCCAAATCTGAGGAGATATTCTTGAATAACTTTTTTTGTGAAGGTCGGAGAGACTTGCAAGTAGGCTCTACCCCCACTAAATGGGGTAGCGCGCATCGATCGGTACCATCCTTGAGCTTCTCCGACTTTCGGAAGGGTTAGGGTTAGGGTTAGGGATGAAAGCACATAGGAGAAAGAGATATTCTTGAATAACTTTTTTTGTGAAGGTCGGAGAGACTTGCAAGTAGGCTCTACCCCCACTAAATGGGGTTGCGCGCATCGATCGGTACCATCCTTGAGCTTCTCCGACTTTCGGAAGGGTTAGGGTTAGGGTTAGGGATGAAAGCACATAGGAGAAAGAGATATTCTTGAATAACTTTTTTTGTGAAGGTCGGAGAGACTTGGAAAGTGGTTGCATCTGGACTAATTTGGGTCCTGCGGATCGATTGGTACCATCCCCGAGCTTGTACGACCTTCGAAAGAGGTCGACCGACGAAATTCCCCCAAATCTGAGGAGATATTCTTGAATAACTTTTTTTGTGAAGGTCGGAGAGACTTGCAAGTAGGCTCTACCCCCACTAAATGGGGTAGCGCGCATCGATCGGTACCATCCTTGAGCTTCTCCGACTTTCGGAAGGGTTAGGGTTAGGGTTAGGGATGAAAGCACATAGGAGAAAGAGATATTCTTGAATAACTTTTTTTGTGAAGGTCGGAGAGACTTGCAAGTAGGCTCTACCCCCACTAAATGGGGTTGCGCGCATCGATCGGTACCATCCTTCAGCTTCTCCGACTTTCGGAAGGGTTAGGGTTAGGGATGAAAGCACATAGGAGAAAGAGATATTCTTGAATAACTTTTTTTGTGAAGGTCGGAGAGACTTGGAAAGTGGTTGCATCTGGACTAATTTGGGTCCTGCGGATCGATTGGTACCATCCCCGAGCTTGTACGACCTTCGGAAGAGGTCGACCGACGAAATTCCCCCAAATCTGAGGAGATATTCTTGAATAACTTTTTTTGTGAAGGTCGGAGAGACTTGAAAGTAGGCTCTACCCCCACTAAATGGGGTAGCGCGCATCGATCGGTACCATCCTTGAGCTTCTCCGACTTTCGGAAGGGTTAGGGTTAGGGTTAGGGATGAAAGCACATAGGAGAAAGAGATATTCTTGAATAACTTTTTTTGTGAAGGTCGGAGAGACTTGCAAGTAGGCTTTACCCCCACTAAATGGGGTTGCGCGCATCGATCGGTACCATCCTTGAGCTTCTCCGACTTTCGGAAGGGTTAGGGTTAGGGTTAGGGATGAAAGCACATAGGAGAAAGAGATATTCTTGAATAACTTTTTTTGTGAAGGTCGGAGAGACTTGGAAAGTGGTTGCATCTGGACTAATTTGGGTCCTGCGGATCGATTGGTACCATCCTCGAGCTTGTACGACCTTCGAAAGAGGTCGACCGACGAAATTCCCCCAAATCTGAGGAGATATTCTTGAATAACTTTTTTTGTGAAGGTCGGAGAGACTTGCAAGTAGGCTCTACCCCCACTAAATGGGGTAGCGCGCATCGATCGATACCATCCTTGAGCTTCTCCGACTTTTGGAAGGGTTAGGGTTAGGGTTAGGGATGAAAGCACATAGGAGAAAGAGATATTCTTGAATAACTTTTTTTGTGAAGGTCGGAGAGACTTGCAAGTAGGCTCTACCCCCACTAAATGGGGTTGCGCGCATCGATCGGTACCATCCTTGAGCTTCTCCGACTTTCGGAAGGGTTAGGGTTAGGGTTAGGGATGAAAGCACATAGGAGAAAGAGATATTCTTGAATAACTTTTTTTGTGAAGGTCGGAGAGACTTGGAAAGTGGTTGCATCTGGACTAATTTGGGTCCTGCGGATCGATTGGTACCATCCCCGAGCTTGTACGACCTTCGAAAGAGGTCGACCGACGAAATTCCCCCAAATCTGAGGAGATATTCTTGAATAACTTTTTTTGTGAAGGTCGGAAAGACTTGCAAGTAGGCTCTACCCCCACTAAATGGGGTTGCGCGCATCGATCGGTACCATCCTTGACCTTCTCCGACTTTCGGAAGGGTTAGGGTTAGGGTTAGGGATGAAAGCACATAGGAGAAAGAGATATTCTTGAATAACTTTTTTTGTGAAGGTCGGAGAGACTTGCAAGTAGGCTCTACTCCCACTAAATGGGGTAGCGCGCATCGATCGGTACCATCCTTGAGCTTCTCCGACTTTCGGAAGGGTTAGGGTTAGGGTTAGGGATGAAAGCACATAGGAGAAAGAGATATTCTTGAATAACTTTTTTTGTGAAGGTCGGAGAGACTTGCAAGTAGGCTCTACCCCCACTAAATGGGGTTGCGCGCATCGATCGGTACCATCCTTGAGCTTCTCCGACTTTCGGAAGGGTTAGGGTTAGGGTTAGGGATGAAAGCACATAGGAGAAAGAGATATTCTTGAATAACTTTTTTTGTGAAGGTCGGAGAGACTTGGAAAGTGGTTGCATCTGGACTAATTTGGGTCCTGCGGATCGATTGGTACCATCCCCGAGCTTGTACGACCTTCGAAAGAGGTCGACCGACGAAATTCCCCCAAATCTGAGGAGATATTCTTGAATAACTTTTTTTGTGAAGGTCGGAGAGACTTGCAAGTAGGCTCTACCCCCACTAAATGGGGTAGCGCGCATCGATCGGTACCATCCTTGAGCTTCTCCGACTTTCGGAAGGGTTAGGGTTAGGGTTAGGGATGAAAGCACATAGGAGAAAGAGATATTCTTGAATAACTTTTTTTGTGAAGGTCGGAGAGACTTGCAAGTAGGCTCTACCCCCACTAAATGGGGTTGCGCGCATCGATCGGTACCATCCTTGAGCTTCTCCGACTTTCGGAAGGGTTAGGGTTAGGGATGAAAGCACATAGGAGAAAGAGATATTCTTGAATAACTTTTTTTGTGAAGGTCGGAGAGACTTGGAAAGTGGTTGCATCTGGACTAATTTGGGTCCTGCGGATCGATTGGTACCATCCCCGAGCTTGTACGACCTTCGGAAGAGGTTGACCGACGAAATTCCCCCAAATCTGAGGAGATATTCTTGAATAACTTTTTTTGTGAAGGTCGGAGAGACTTGCAAGTAGGCTCTACCCCCACTAAATGGGGTAGCGCGCATCGATCGGTACCATCCTTGAGCTTCTCCGACTTTCGTAAGGGTTAGGGTTAGGGTTAGGGATGAAAGCACATAGGAGAAAGAGATATTCTTGAATAACTTTTTTTGTGAAGGTCGGAGAGACTTGCAAGTAGGCTCTACCCCCACTAAATGGGGTTGCGCGCATCGATCGGTACCATCCTTGAGCTTCTCCGACTTTCGGAAGGGTTAGGGTTAGGGTTAGGGATGAAAGCACATAGGAGAAAGAGATATTCTTGAATAACTTTTTTTGTGAAGGTCGGAGAGACTTGGAAAGTGGTTGCATCTGGACTAATTTGGGTCCTGCGGATCGATTGGTACCATCCCCGAGCTTGTACGACCTTCGAAAGAGGTCGACCGACGAAATTCCCCCAAATCTGAGGAGATATTCTTGAATAACTTTTTTTGTGAAGGTCGGAGAGACTTGCAAGTAGGCTCTACCCCCACTAAATGGGGTAGCGCGCATCGATCGGTACCATCCTTGAGCTTCTCCGACTTTCGGAAGGGTTAGTGTTAGGGTTAGGGATGAAAGCACATAGGAGAAAGAGATATTCTTGAATAACTTTTTTTGTGAAGGTCGGAGAGACTTGCAAGTAGGCTCTACCCCCACTAAATGGGGTTGCGCGCATCGATCGGTACCATCCTTGAGCTTCTCCGACTTTCGGAAGGGTTAGGGTTAGGGATGAAAGCACATAGGAGAAAGAGATATTCTTGAATAACTTTTTTTGTGAAGGTCGGAGAGACTTGGAAAGTGGTTGCATCTGGACTAATTTGGGTCCTGCGGATCGATTGGTACCATCCCCGAGCTTGTACGACCTTTGAAAGAGGTCGACCGACGAAATTCCCCCAAATCTGAGGAGATATTCTTGAATAACTTTTTTTGTGAAGGTCGGAGAGACTTGCAAGTAGGCTCTACCCCCACTAAATGGGGTAGCGCTCATCGATCGGTACCATCCTTGAGCCTCTCCGACTTTCGGAAGGGTTAGGGTTAGGGTTAGGGATGAAAGCACATAGGAGAAAGAGATATTCTTGAATAACTTTTTTTGTGAAGGTCGGAGAGACTTTCAAGTAGGCTCTACCCCCACTAAATGGGGTTGCGCGCATCGATCGGTACCATCCTTGAGCTTCTCCGACTTTCGGAAGGGTTAGGGTTAGGGTTAGGGATGAAAGCACATAGGAGAAAGAGATATTCTTGAATAACTTTTTTTGTGAAGGTCGGAGAGACTTGGAAAGTGGTTGCATCTGGACTAATTTGGGTCCTGCGGATCGATTGGTACCATCCCCGAGCTTGTACGACCTTCGAAAGAGGTCGACCGACGAAATTCCCCCAAATCTGAGGAGATATTCTTGAATAACTTTTTTTGTGAAGGTCGGAGAGACTTGCAAGTAGGCTCTACCCCCACTAAATGGGGTAGCGCGCATCGATCGGTACCATCCTTGAGCTTCTCCGACTTTCGGAAGGGTTAGGGTTAGGGTTAGGGATGAAAGCACATAGGAGAAAGAGATATTCTTGAATAACTTTTTTTGTGAAGGTCGGAGAGACTTGCAAGTAGGCTCTACCCCCACTAAATGGGGTTGCGCGCATCGATCGGTACCATCCTTGAGCTTCTCCGACTTTCGGAAGGGTTAGGGTTAGGGATGAAAGCACATAGGAGAAAGAGATATTCTTGAATAACTTTTTTTGTGAAGGTCGGAGAGACTTGGAAAGTGGTTGCATCTGGACTAATTTGGGTCCTGCAGATCGATTGGTACCATCCCCGAGCTTGTACGACCTTCGGAAGAGGTCGACCGACGAAATTCCCCCAAATCTGAGGAGATATTCTTGAATAACTTTTTTTGTGAAGGTCGGAGAGACTTGCAAGTAGGCTCTACCCCCACTAAATGGGGTAGCGCGCATCGATCGGTACCATCCTTGAGCTTCTCCGACTTTCGGAAGGGTTAGGGTTAGGGTTAGGGATGAAAGCACATAGGAGAAAGAGATATTCTTGAATAACTTTTTTTGTGAAGGTCGGAGAGACTTGCAAGTAGGCTTTACCCCCACTAAACGGGGTTGCGCGCATCGATCGGTACCATCCTTGAGCTTCTCCGACTTTCGGAAGGGTTAGTGTTAGGGTTAGGGATGAAAGCACATAGGAGAAAGAGATATTCTTGAATAACTTTTTTTGTGAAGGTCGGAGAGACTTGGAAAGTGGTTGCATCTGGACTAATTTGGGTCCTGCGGATCGATTGGTACCATCCCCGAGCTTGTACGACCTTCGAAAGAGGTCGACCGACGAAATTCCCCCAAATCTGAGGAGATATTCTTGAATAACTTTTTTTGTGAAGGTCGGAGAGACTTGCAAGTAGGCTCTACCCCCACTAAATGGGGTAGCGCGCATCGATCGGTACCATCCTTGAGCTTCTCCGACTTTCGGAAGGGTTAGGGTTAGGGTTAGGGATGAAAGCACATAGGAGAAAGAGATATTCTTGAATAACTTTTTTTGTGAAGGTCGGAGAGACTTGCAAGTAGGCTCTACCCCCACTAAATGGGGTTGCGCGCATCGATCGGTACCATCCTTGAGCTTCTCCGACTTTCGGAAGGGTTAGGGTTAGGGTTAGGGATGAAAGCACATAGGAGAAAGAGATATTCTTGAATAACTTTTTTTGTGAAGGTCGGAGAGACTTGGAAAGTGGTTGCATCTGGACTAATTTGGGTCCTGCGGATCGATTGGTACCATCCCCGAGCTTGTACGACCTTCGAAAGAGGTCGACCGACGAAATTCCCCCAAATCTGAGGAGATATTCTTGAATAACTTTTTTTGTGAAGGTCGGAAAGACTTGCAAGTAGGCTCTACCCCCACTAAATGGGGTTGCGCGCATCGATCGGTACCATCCTTGACCTTCTCCGACTTTCGGAAGGGTTAGGGTTAGGGTTAGGGATGAAAGCACATAGGAGAAAGAGATATTCTTGAATAACTTTTTTTGTGAAGGTCGGAGAGACTTGCAAGTAGGCTCTACCCCCACTAAATGGGGTAGCGCGCATCGATCGGTACCATCCTTGAGCTTCTCCGACTTTCGCAAGGGTTAGGGTTAGGGTTAGGGATGAAAGCACATAGGAGAAAGAGATATTCTTGAATAACTTTTTTTGTGAAGGTCGGAGAGACTTGCAAGTAGGCTCTACCCCCACTAAATGGGGTTGCGCGCATCGATCGGTACCATCCTTGAGCTTCTCCGACTTTCGGAAGGGTTAGGGTTAGGGTTAGGGATGAAAGCACATAGGAGAAAGAGATATTCTTGAATAACTTTTTTTGTGAAGGTCGGAGAGACTTGGAAAGTGGTTGCATCTGGACTAATTTGGGTCCTGCAGATCGATTGGTACCATCCCCGAGCTTGTACGACCTTCGAAAGAGGTCGACCGACGAAATTCCCCCAAATCTGAGGAGATATTCTTGAATAACTTTTTTTGTGAAGGTCGGAGAGACTTGCAAGTAGGCTCTACCCCCACTAAATGGGGTAGCGCGCATCGATCGGTACCATCCTTGAGCTTCTCCGACTTTCGGAAGGGTTAGGGTTAGGGTTAGGGATGAAAGCACATAGGAGAAAGAGATATTCTTGAATAACTTTTTTTGTGAAGGTCGGAGAGACTTGCAAGTAGGCTCTACCCCCACTAAATGGGGTAGTGCGCATCGATCGGTACCATCTTTGAGCTTCTCCGATTTTCGGAAGGGTTAGGGTTAGGGATGAAAGCACATAGGAGAAAGAGATATTCTTGAATAACTTTTTTTGTGAAGGTCGGAGAGACTTGGAAAGTGGTTGCATCTGGACTAATTTGGGTCCTGCGGATCGATTGGTACCATCCCCGAGCTTGTACGACCTTCGGAAGAGGTCGACCGACGAAATTCCCCCAAATCTGAGGAGATATTCTTGAATAACTTTTTTTGTGAAGGTCGGAGAGACTTGCAAGTAGGCTCTACCCCCACTAAATGGGGTAGCGCGCATCGATCGGTACCATCCTTGAGCTTCTCCGACTTTCGGAAGGGTTAGGGTTAGGGTTAGGGATGAAAGCACATAGGAGAAAGAGATATTCTTGAATAACTTTTTTTGTGAAGGTCGGAGAGACTTGCAAGTAGGCTCTACCCCCACTAAATGGGGTTGCGCGCATCGATCGGTACCATCCTTGAGCTTCTCCGACTTTCGGAAGGGTTAGGGTTAGGGTTAGGGATGAAAGCACATAGGAGAAAGAGATATTCTTGAATAACTTTTTTTGTGAAGGTCGGAGAGACTTGGAAAGTGGTTGCATCTGGACTAATTTGGGTCCTGCAGATCGATTGGTACCATCCCCGAGCTTGTACGACCTTCGAAAGAGGTCGACCGACGAAATTCCCCCAAATCTGAGGAGATATTCTTGAATAACTTTTTTTGTGAAGGTCGGAGAGACTTGCAAGTAGGCTCTACCCCCACTAAATGGGGTAGCGCGCATCGATCGGTACCATCCTTGAGCTTCTCCGACTTTCGGAAGGGTTAGGGTTAGGGTTAGGGATGAAAGCACATAGGAGAAAGAGATATTCTTGAATAACTTTTTTTGTGAAGGTCGGAGAGACTTGCAAGTAGGCTCTACCCCCACTAAATGGGGTAGTGCGCATCGATCGGTACCATCTTTGAGCTTCTCCGATTTTCGGAAGGGTTAGGGTTAGGGATGAAAGCACATAGGAGAAAGAGATATTCTTGAATAACTTTTTTTGTGAAGGTCGGAGAGACTTGGAAAGTGGTTGCATCTGGACTAATTTGGGTCCTGCGGATCGATTGGTACCATCCCCGAGCTTGTACGACCTTCGGAAGAGGTCGACCGACGAAATTCCCCCAAATCTGAGGAGATATTCTTGAATAACTTTTTTTGTGAAGGTCGGAGAGACTTGCAAGTAGGCTCTACCCCCACTAAATGGGGTAGCGCGCATCGATCGGTACCATCCTTGAGCTTCTCCGACTTTCGGAAGGGTTAGGGTTAGGGTTAGGGATGAAAGCACATAGGAGAAAGAGATATTCTTGAATAACTTTTTTTGTGAAGGTCGGAGAGACTTGCAAGTAGGCTCTACCCCCACTAAATGGGGTAGTGCGCATCGATCGGTACCATCCTTGAGCTTCTCCGATTTTCGGAAGGGTTAGGGTTAGGGATGAAAGCACATAGGAGAAAGAGATATTCTTGAATAACTTTTTTTGTGAAGGTCGGAGAGACTTGGAAAGTGGTTGCATCTGGACTAATTTGGGTCCTGCAGATCGATTGGTACCATCCCCGAGCTTGTACGACCTTCGAAAGAGGTCGACCGACGAAATTCCCCCAAATCTGAGGAGATATTCTTGAATAACTTTTTTTGTGAAGGTCGGAGAGACTTGCAAGTAGGCTCTACCCCCACTAAATGGGGTAGCGCGCATCGATCGGTACCATCCTTGAGCTTCTCCGACTTTCGGAAGGGTTAGGGTTAGGGTTAGGGATGAAAGCACATAGGAGAAAGAGATATTCTTGAATAACTTTTTTTGTGAAGGTCGGAGAGACTTGCAAGTAGGCTCTACCCCCACTAAATGGGGTAGTGCGCATCGATCGGTACCATCTTTGAGCTTCTCCGATTTTCGGAAGGGTTAGGGTTAGGGATGAAAGCACATAGGAGAAAGAGATATTCTTGAATAACTTTTTTTGTGAAGGTCGGAGAGACTTGGAAAGTGGTTGCATCTGGACTAATTTGGGTCCTGCGGATCGATTGGTACCATCCCCGAGCTTGTACGACCTTCGGAAGAGGTCGACCGACGAAATTCCCCCAAATCTGAGGAGATATTCTTGAATAACTTTTTTTGTGAAGGTCGGAGAGACTTGCAAGTAGGCTCTACCCCCACTAAATGGGGTAGCGCGCATCGATCGGTACCATCCTTGAGCTTCTCCGACTTTCGGAAGGGTTAGGGTTAGGGTTAGGGATGAAAGCACATAGGAGAAAGAGATATTCTTGAATAACTTTTTTTGTGAAGGTCGGAGAGACTTGCAAGTAGGCTCTACCCCCACTAAATGGGGTTGCGCGCATCGATCGGTACCATCCTTGAGCTTCTCCGACTTTCGGAAGGGTTAGGGTTAGGGTTAGGGATGAAAGCACATAGGAGAAAGAGATATTCTTGAATAACTTTTTTTGTGAAGGTCGGAGAGACTTGGAAAGTGGTTGCATCTGGACTAATTTGGGTCCTGCAGATCGATTGGTACCATCCCCGAGCTTGTACGACCTTCGAAAGAGGTCGACCGACGAAATTCCCCCAAATCTGAGGAGATATTCTTGAATAACTTTTTTTGTGAAGGTCGGAGAGACTTGCAAGTAGGCTCTACCCCCACTAAATGGGGTAGCGCGCATCGATCGGTACCATCCTTGAGCTTCTCCGACTTTCGGAAGGGTTAGGGTTAGGGTTAGGGATGAAAGCACATAGGAGAAAGAGATATTCTTGAATAACTTTTTTTGTGAAGGTCGGAGAGACTTGCAAGTAGGCTCTACCCCCACTAAATGGGGTAGTGCGCATCGATCGGTACCATCTTTGAGCTTCTCCGATTTTCGGAAGGGTTAGGGTTAGGGATGAAAGCACATAGGAGAAAGAGATATTCTTGAATAACTTTTTTTGTGAAGGTCGGAGAGACTTGGAAAGTGGTTGCATCTGGACTAATTTGGGTCCTGCGGATCGATTGGTACCATCCCCGAGCTTGTACGACCTTCGGAAGAGGTCGACCGACGAAATTCCCCCAAATCTGAGGAGATATTCTTGAATAACTTTTTTTGTGAAGGTCGGAGAGACTTGCAAGTAGGCTCTACCCCCACTAAATGGGGTAGCGCGCATCGATCGGTACCATCCTTGAGCTTCTCCGACTTTCGGAAGGGTTAGGGTTAGGGTTAGGGATGAAAGCACATAGGAGAAAGAGATATTCTTGAATAACTTTTTTTGTGAAGGTCGGAGAGACTTGCAAGTAGGCTCTACCCCCACTAAATGGGGTAGTGCGCATCGATCGGTACCATCCTTGAGCTTCTCCGATTTTCGGAAGGGTTAGGGTTAGGGATGAAAGCACATAGGAGAAAGAGATATTCTTGAATAACTTTTTTTGTGAAGGTCGGAGAGACTTGGAAAGTGGTTGCATCTGGACTAATTTGGGTCCTGCGGATCGATTGGTACCATCCCCGAGCTTGTACGACCTTCGGAAGAGGTCGACCGACGAAATTCCCCCAAATCTGAGGAGATATTCTTGAATAACTTTTTTTGTGAAGGTCGGAGAGACTTGCAAGTAGGCTCTACCCCCACTAAATGGGGTAGCGCGCATCGATCGGTACCATCCTTGAGCTTCTCCGACTTTCGGAAGGGTTAGGGTTAGGGTTAGGGATGAAAGCACATAGGAGAAAGAGATATTCTTGAATAACTTTTTTTGTGAAGGTCGGAGAGACTTGCAAGTAGGCTCTACCCCCACTAAATGGGGTAGCGCGCATCGATCGGTACCATCCTTGAGTTTCTCCGACTTTCGGAAGGGTTAGGGTTAGGGTTAGGGATGAAAGCACATAGGAGAAAGAGATATTCTTGAATAACTTTTTTTGTGAAGGTCGGAGAGACTTGGAAAGTGGTTGCATCTGGACTAATTTGGGTCCTGCTGATCGATTGGTACCATCCCCGAGCTTGTACGACCTTCGGAAGAGGTCGACCGACGAAATTCCCCCAAATCTGAGGAGATATTCTTGAATAACTTTTTTTGTGAAGGTCGGAGAGACTTGCAAGTAGGCTCTACCCCCACTAAATGGGGTAACGCGCATCGATCGGTACCATCCTTGAGCTTCTCCGACTTTCGGAAGGGTTAGGGTTAGGGTTAGGGATGAAAGCACATAGGAGAAAGAGATATTCTTGAATAACTTTTTTTGTGAAGGTCGGAGAGACTTGCAAGTAGGCTCTACCCCCACTAAATGGGGTAGCGCGCATCGATCGGTACCATCCTTGAGCTTCTCCGACTTTCGGAAGGGTTAGGGTTAGGGTTAGGGATGAAAGCACATAGGAGAAAGAGATATTCTTGAATAACTTTTTTTGTGAAGGTCGGAGAGACTTGCAAGTAGGCTTTACCCCCACTAAATGGGGTTGCGCGCATCGATCGGTACCATCCTTGAGCTTCTCCGACTTTCGGAAGGGTTAGGGTTAGGGTTAGGGATGAAAGCACATAGGAGAAAGAGATATTCTTGAATAACTTTTTTTGTGAAGGTCGGAGAGACTTGGAAAGTGGTTGCATCTGGACTAATTTGGGTCCTGCGGATCGATTGGTACCATCCCCGAGCTTGTACGACCTTCGAAAGAGGTCGACCGACGAAATTCCCCCAAATCTGAGGAGATATTCTTGAATAACTTTTTTTGTGAAGGTCGGAAAGACTTGCAAGTAGGCTCTACCCCCACTAAATGGGGTTGCGCGCATCGATCGGTACCATCCTTGAGCTTCTCCGACTTTCGGAAGGGTTAGGGTTAGGGTTAGGGATGAAAGCACATAGGAGAAAGAGATATTCTTGAATAACTTTTTTTGTGAATGTCGGAGAGACTTGCAAGTAGGCTCTACCCCCACTAAATGGGGTAGCGCGCATCGATCGGTACCATCCTTGAGCTTCTCCGACTTTCGGAAGGGTTAGGGTTAGGGTTAGGGATGAAAGCACATAGGAGAAAGAGATATTCTTGAATAACTTTTTTTGTGAAGGTCGGAGAGACTTGCAAGTAGGCTCTACCCCCACTAAATGGGGTTGCGCGCATCGATCGGTACCATCCTTGAGCTTCTCCGACTTTCGGAAGGGTTAGGGTTAGGGTTAGGGATGAAAGCACATAGGAGAAAGAGATATTCTTGAATAACTTTTTTTGTGAAGGTCGGAGAGACTTGGAAAGTGGTTGCATCTGGACTAATTTGGGTCCTGCGGATCGATTGGTACCATCCCCGAGCTTGTACGACCTTCGAAAGAGGTCGACCGACGAAATTCCCCCAAATCTGAGGAGATATTCTTGAATAACTTTTTTTGTGAAGGTCGGAAAGACTTGCAAGTAGGCTCTACCCCCACTAAATGGGGTTGCGCGCATCGATCGGTACCATCCTTGAGCTTCTCCGACTTTCGGAAGGGTTAGGGTTAGGGTTAGGGATGAAAGCACATAGGAGAAAGAGATATTCTTGAATAACTTTTTTTGTGAAGGTCGGAGAGACTTGCAAGTATGCTCTACCCCCACTAAATGGGGTAGCGCGCATCGATCGGTACCATCCTTGAGCTTCTCCGACTTTCGGAAGGGTTAGGGTTAGGGTTAGGGATGAAAGCACATAGGAGAAAGAGATATTCTTGAATAACTTTTTTTGTGAAGGTCGGAGAGACTTGCAAGTAGGCTCTACCCCCACTAAATGGGGTTGCGCGCATCGATCGGTACCATCCTTGAGCTTCTCCGACTTTCGGAAGGGTTAGGGTTAGGGTTAGGGATGAAAGCACATAGGAGAAAGAGATATTCTTGAATAACTTTTTTTGTGAAGGTCGGAGAGACTTGGAAAGTGGTTGCATCTGGACTAATTTGGGTCCTGCGGATCGATTGGTACCATCCCCGAGCTTGTACGACCTTCGAAAGAGGTCGACCGACGAAATTCCCCCAAATCTGAGGAGATATTCTTGAATAACTTTTTTTGTGAAGGTCGGAGAGACTTGCAAGTAGGCTCTACCCCCACTAAATGGGGTAGCGCGCATCGATCGGTACCATCCTTGAGCTTCTCCGACTTTCGGAAGGGTTAGGGTTAGGGTTAGGGATGAAAGCACAAAGGAGAAAGAGATATTCTTGAATAACTTTTTTTGTGAAGGTCGGAGAGACTTGCAAGTAGGCTCTACCCCCACTAAATGGGGTTGCGCGCATCGATCGGTACCATCCTTGAGCTTCTCCGACTTTTGGAAGGGTTAGGGTTAGGGTTAGGGATGAAAGCACATAGGAGAAAGAGATATTCTTGAATAACTTTTTTTGTGAAGGTCGGAGAGACTTGGAAAGTGGTTGCATCTGGACTAATTTGGGTCCTGCAGATCGATTGGTACCATCCCCGAGCTTGTACGACCTTCGAAAGAGGTCGACCGACGAAATTCCCCCAAATCTGAGGAGATATTCTTGAATAACTTTTTTTGTGAAGGTCGGAGAGACTTGCAAGTAGGCTCTACCCCCACTAAATGGGGTAGCGCGCATCGATCGGTACCATCCTTGAGCTTCTCCGACTTTCGGAAGGGTTAGGGTTAGGGTTAGGGATGAAAGCACATAGGAGAAAGAGATATTCTTGAATAACTTTTTTTGTGAAGGTCGGAGAGACTTGCAAGTAGGCTCTACCCCCACTAAATGGGGTAGTGCGCATCGATCGGTACCATCTTTGAGCTTCTCCGATTTTCGGAAGGGTTAGGGTTAGGGATGAAAGCACATAGGAGAAAGAGATATTCTTGAATAACTTTTTTTGTGAAGGTCGGAGAGACTTGGAAAGTGGTTGCATCTGGACTAATTTGGGTCCTGCGGATCGATTGGTACCATCCCCGAGCTTGTACGACCTTCGGAAGAGGTCGACCGACGAAATTCCCCCAAATCTGAGGAGATATTCTTGAATAACTTTTTTTGTGAAGGTCGGAGAGACTTGCAAGTAGGCTCTACCCCCACTAAATGGGGTAGCGCGCATCGATCGGTACCATCCTTGAGCTTCTCCGACTTTCGGAAGGGTTAGGGTTAGGGTTAGGGATGAAAGCACATAGGAGAAAGAGATATTCTTGAATAACTTTTTTTGTGAAGGTCGGAGAGACTTGCAAGTAGGCTCTACCCCCACTAAATGGGGTAGTGCGCATCGATCGGTACCATCCTTGAGCTTCTCCGATTTTCGGAAGGGTTAGGGTTAGGGATGAAAGCACATAGGAGAAAGAGATATTCTTGAATAACTTTTTTTGTGAAGGTCGGAGAGACTTGGAAAGTGGTTGCATCTGGACTAATTTGGGTCCTGCGGATCGATTGGTACCATCCCCGAGCTTGTACGACCTTCGGAAGAGGTCGACCGACGAAATTCCCCCAAATCTGAGGAGATATTCTTGAATAACTTTTTTTGTGAAGGTCGGAGAGACTTGCAAGTAGGCTCTACCCCCACTAAATGGGGTAGCGCGCATCGATCGGTACCATCCTTGAGCTTCTCCGACTTTCGGAAGGGTTAGGGTTAGGGTTAGGGATGAAAGCACATAGGAGAAAGAGATATTCTTGAATAACTTTTTTTGTGAAGGTCGGAGAGACTTGCAAGTAGGCTCTACCCCCACTAAATGGGGTAGCGCGCATCGATCGGTACCATCCTTGAGTTTCTCCGACTTTCGGAAGGGTTAGGGTTAGGGTTAGGGATGAAAGCACATAGGAGAAAGAGATATTCTTGAATAACTTTTTTTGTGAAGGTCGGAGAGACTTGGAAAGTGGTTGCATCTGGACTAATTTGGGTCCTGCTGATCGATTGGTACCATCCCCGAGCTTGTACGACCTTCGGAAGAGGTCGACCGACGAAATTCCCCCAAATCTGAGGAGATATTCTTGAATAACTTTTTTTGTGAAGGTCGGAGAGACTTGCAAGTAGGCTCTACCCCCACTAAATGGGGTAACGCGCATCGATCGGTACCATCCTTGAGCTTCTCCGACTTTCGGAAGGGTTAGGGTTAGGGTTAGGGATGAAAGCACATAGGAGAAAGAGATATTCTTGAATAACTTTTTTTGTGAAGGTCGGAGAGACTTGCAAGTAGGCTCTACCCCCACTAAATGGGGTAGCGCGCATCGATCGGTACCATCCTTGAGCTTCTCCGACTTTCGGAAGGGTTAGGGTTAGGGTTAGGGATGAAAGCACATAGGAGAAAGAGATATTCTTGAATAACTTTTTTTGTGAAGGTCGGAGAGACTTGCAAGTAGGCTTTACCCCCACTAAATGGGGTTGCGCGCATCGATCGGTACCATCCTTGAGCTTCTCCGACTTTCGGAAGGGTTAGGGTTAGGGTTAGGGATGAAAGCACATAGGAGAAAGAGATATTCTTGAATAACTTTTTTTGTGAAGGTCGGAGAGACTTGGAAAGTGGTTGCATCTGGACTAATTTGGGTCCTGCGGATCGATTGGTACCATCCCCGAGCTTGTACGACCTTCGAAAGAGGTCGACCGACGAAATTCCCCCAAATCTGAGGAGATATTCTTGAATAACTTTTTTTGTGAAGGTCGGAAAGACTTGCAAGTAGGCTCTACCCCCACTAAATGGGGTTGCGCGCATCGATCGGTACCATCCTTGAGCTTCTCCGACTTTCGGAAGGGTTAGGGTTAGGGTTAGGGATGAAAGCACATAGGAGAAAGAGATATTCTTGAATAACTTTTTTTGTGAAGGTCGGAGAGACTTGCAAGTAGGCTCTACCCCCACTAAATGGGGTAGCGCGCATCGATCGGTACCATCCTTGAGCTTCTCCGACTTTCGGAAGGGTTAGGGTTAGGGTTAGGGATGAAAGCACATAGGAGAAAGAGATATTCTTGAATAACTTTTTTTGTGAAGGTCGGAGAGACTTGCAAGTAGGCTCTACCCCCACTAAATGGGGTTGCGCGCATCGATCGGTACCATCCTTGAGCTTCTCCGACTTTCGGAAGGGTTAGGGTTAGGGTTAGGGATGAAAGCACATAGGAGAAAGAGATATTCTTGAATAACTTTTTTTGTGAAGGTCGGAGAGACTTGGAAAGTGGTTGCATCTGGACTAATTTGGGTCCTGCGGATCGATTGGTACCATCCCCGAGCTTGTACGACCTTCGAAAGAGGTCGACCGACGAAATTCCCCCAAATCTGAGGAGATATTCTTGAATAACTTTTTTTGTGAAGGTCGGAAAGACTTGCAAGTAGGCTCTACCCCCACTAAATGGGGTTGCGCGCATCGATCGGTACCATCCTTGAGCTTCTCCGACTTTCGGAAGGGTTAGGGTTAGGGTTAGGGATGAAAGCACATAGGAGAAAGAGATATTCTTGAATAACTTTTTTTGTGAAGGTCGGAGAGACTTGCAAGTATGCTCTACCCCCACTAAATGGGGTAGCGCGCATCGATCGGTACCATCCTTGAGCTTCTCCGACTTTCGGAAGGGTTAGGGTTAGGGTTAGGGATGAAAGCACATAGGAGAAAGAGATATTCTTGAATAACTTTTTTTGTGAAGGTCGGAGAGACTTGCAAGTAGGCTCTACCCCCACTAAATGGGGTTGCGCGCATCGATCGGTACCATCCTTGAGCTTCTCCGACTTTCGGAAGGGTTAGGGTTAGGGTTAGGGATGAAAGCACATAGGAGAAAGAGATATTCTTGAATAACTTTTTTTGTGAAGGTCGGAGAGACTTGGAAAGTGGTTGCATCTGGACTAATTTGGGTCCTGCGGATCGATTGGTACCATCCCCGAGCTTGTACGACCTTCGAAAGAGGTCGACCGACGAAATTCCCCCAAATCTGAGGAGATATTCTTGAATAACTTTTTTTGTGAAGGTCGGAGAGACTTGCAAGTAGGCTCTACCCCCACTAAATGGGGTAGCGCGCATCGATCGGTACCATCCTTGAGCTTCTCCGACTTTCGGAAGGGTTAGGGTTAGGGTTAGGGATGAAAGCACAAAGGAGAAAGAGATATTCTTGAATAACTTTTTTTGTGAAGGTCGGAGAGACTTGCAAGTAGGCTCTACCCCCACTAAATGGGGTTGCGCGCATCGATCGGTACCATCCTTGAGCTTCTCCGACTTTTGGAAGGGTTAGGGTTAGGGTTAGGGATGAAAGCACATAGGAGAAAGAGATATTCTTGAATAACTTTTTTTGTGAAGGTCGGAGAGACTTGGAAAGTGGTTGCATCAGGACTAATTTGGGTCCTGCGGATCGATTGGTACCATCCCCGAGCTTGTACGACCTTCGAAAGAGGTCGACCGACGAAATTCCCCCAAATCTGAGGAGATATTCTTGAATAACTTTTTTTGTGAAGGTCGGAGAGACTTGCAAGTAGGCTCTACCCCCACTAAATGGGGTAGCGCGCATCGATCGGTACCATCCTTGAGCTTCTCCGACTTTCGGAAGGGTTAGGGTTAGGGTTAGGGATGAAAGCACATAGGAGAAAGAGATATTCTTGAATAACTTTTTTTGTGAAGGTCGGAGAGACTTGCAAGTAGGCTCTACCCCCACTAAATGGGGTTGCGCGCATCGATCGGTA